>NC_092862.1:106770382-106899286 GCF_032062135.1 Pyxicephalus adspersus | reverse complement strand
ACAGGGACAAGGTAGATGCTCAAGGGACAGCAGGGAGAGAAAGAACAAAAAGAGCTAAATACCAGGGGAGTAAGGCAAGAAATGAAAACAGGGAAAAGAGAAAGGAAAACCAATTGACTAGGTGAATCATGGGGCCAGTACCCAAAGGCGAATCCCCCCCCCCCCAAAAAAAAAAAACAAGTGACATAAAAGCCAGGGGAAAAAAAATACACAATAAATAGGACTGTGTAAATAAGGGATTCCAGCAGGGCTAAACTGTAGAGGTATAGGGATATTGGAAAACTCACAGGCATAAGTACATGATGGTCCAAAAGGCAAAGTAATACAAATTGCTACAAAAGGCCACAGAAAAGGGTGCCTGTTAAAACAACATCAATAAACAGTAAAGAAAGGCATAACAAAGAAACATTTGTATAATGGCATAATAAAATGGGGTTGGCACCTTCTAATTAAGACATCCTGTGAGAATGGACCCCAGTTCAAATTTAAGGAAACATTGCTACCGGAGCCCACAGCCACTGGGAATCATGCAACAAGTAATCGTTGTTCCCATTACCATGTTCTGAATAAGCTCTGGGGATCTTATTCATTTTACACTCTCATGCAGATCTTTCAGGGCTCTGTCCTTCAGGATGAGTCCACATCCGTAATAAGTCTCTAAAATTGTATAAAAATGGTATTAGGGTTTATATAGTATAAATACAGGTACTTCCCGGGATAAGGACATCCAACATACGGACGCCTCCTGGATACGAACGGGGCTTCCCTGCTCGCTGTGTGCAGGATGGAGGCTTGGAAGGGGGAGGAGGTGGTTTGCATAGCTTGCAGAAGAAATCTTTTGCTAAACACTGAGGTGAGCTGAAGTTGTGGGTGATCGTAGGGGAGTGAGCTCTTTCTGCAGCCTCTTGTAACTGTTTAATGACCAAGACAAACTCTACAGTTGTTTCTTTATGCATAACAAAGCACAGATTGCTCCAGAAGTTAATTAATGTCTAGGCTCCATAAAATTTTTTTTTTTTGCTTTGTTTTTGATTAACTCACAGTGAGGTTTTTTTTAGAGTAACTAACACCATGCTGCCTAATAATATGTTGAAGCAAACATCTGTCCTAATTGCATTTAATAAAATAATGTACCTGTTCCAACTTACATACAAATTTAACAAATTTCAACTTAAGAACAAACTTACAGTCCCTATCTCATATGTAACCCGGGGACTACCTGTATAGCATAAAAAAAATAAAAGCATATAACTTTACCCCTTATAGAGTACATTCCAGTTTTTATGGGGAAAAATTCTAGTTTTTTTTTAACTTAACAATATACGGTATGTATTCTACCATTTACATTCCACTAATAACACATAGTTTCCTATGTTAGCTAAAGTGATGAAAGTTGTTTATGAACAGAGCTCTATGACCAACATTAGAGGTTTTCAGGTCAATGGATTTAAAGATACAAATCCCCTTCTTCTGCATGGTACTTTTGAGCTGTGGAGCTTGATCTTTCTTCTAGGGAAGGAAAAAAATCAGTTTTAACCACCTTGGTTTTATAGGCAAGTGTTAAAACTACAGTATACAGTATTTTTACTGATAATTTGTTTACTGTTTATAAGTTGTAATAAACAAATCCACATGTAAATGTCACATGTTCAGTTTTCTAATTAAAACAACACTTCATCAGATAATACTTCCTATTTTGTTATTACTGTTACTGTAGTCAGATGCCTAAGGGCAAAATCAAATAGCTCTTATCATCATTACATGTTTATTGATAACATGTTATACAATAATTAAAGGACCTTATTCCTCAGTTATTAAATTAGCATCGACTGTTTTGTGTAAAAGGTTTAGATTATCTTGACTAGGGTAGGGCGGTTGCCTTGGCCCTGCTCCTTGTTTTGTTCCCCCCACCTTTCCCCCCTTCTTAAAACCTTATTTCTCAACTACTACACCCCCACCCCCCTTTATGTCCTCCTTGCTTGCCAACCTACCATACCTCCCCTTTTATCTTCATATCAACACACAACACCTTTTTTGGACCTAAAATTGGCTGGCAAGCAGCCGTTTAATAATACAAAATTAAATAACATAAATTTTTTATAACATTAAATAACCATAAACAATTAACCTTTAATACCATTAATTACATAACCATAAATACCATAAATAACATATATAACATTAATAGAAACATAACACCTGTAAACATTTATAAATAACTATATATATAACCATAAATACCTCCAATTATTAACATTTTTCATAACCCCCAACATTTACTAAATTAACCCCCCTCTTTCAACTTTAGACTCTCCTCTTAGTCTACTTTTATTAAATTATATATATATCCAGCCTGCAGGTCTTGGAAGGTAAAGCCCGCCTCCAGTTGCAATAGTTGCAACCCACCATGAACCACGCTATGGCCCCTGGGCCCATCCTGCCTCAGGGGCCCCACCACAACCAATTTAAAGGGACACTCCACCACCCGGGATGCCCCTTCACTCCCGACTTACCACCGGGCACTTACCTTCCCCCCAGACCCCAACCGCCCAACTTAATCTGCCAAAATTCAGGGAGGGTGGGCGGGAATTTTCTTCTTGTAAAACTGTGACGATTTCTGACACAGCCCCCCTTATATCTGTCCCCTTACACCCCCCTACCTTTCCCACTTTCCAATCCACTGTCGCTCCTCCCTGTGCATCTTTTAAATCTTTAACTCTTTCTCCACCTACTCCATAACCACCACTCCCCCCTTTCTTTTCTCGCTGGGCAGCCCCTTACACTCCTGTCATGAAGGCCCTGCTCCTATTCTGCTATGGGCCTTTCTTTCTGGGTGGACAGTTGATAGTATCAGAAAAGAAATTGTTGGTGTTGGTGTTTTTTTCAAATATTTTCAAATATTCAGTGACAAATTTGTCAGTAATCCTGTAGAAAAAAAAGTTGTAATTGTAAAAGACTGTAATCAACAACACGCACTTAATTGCTATTAATAGGTAATATTATCTGTACCTTTTTTGGAATCTTAGGTTGCCCTTAAAGCGTGATCATTCTATAAACTGAATTTAGGGTTTCTGATAGCTCAGTTTAGTTCATATGTGATCAGTAGTTGTCATGTCTATTTTCTTGTTATTTGATTAAAACCCTTTATACTTCCAGCATTTCACAGTTTTTAGCTTGTGTTATATGAGAATGGAAGTATTTTCATCAGTTCTGCTGTGCAAAAAACGAACCTATTTTTCTTTATTCGAGTTTTCTTTAATCTGCCACATAGCTATGAGGGGTTATGTTAAGGACACTGGGTTTTGCATAAGATGCTTTCCAGAATCCATTCAGATAACAAACTTTTTTGGGTACACTTTCCAGTTTGGGCGATTTACTTTGAAGACTTGCTACTTTGCTACTTGAGTGGGCCAATGGTCCGACCTAGTTTCGTAGGTCACTTCGTACCAATAAAATAACAAATTTCCTTTCTTTTTTTCCTACCATAGGAGGTACCATAAGAAAGCACTTCCCTGATGCAGCTGCTTCTGCTTGCAAAAGCCATGTGCAACTCTGATTATTGGTCTATTTCTGCTTCTTGTCTATAGTGTTGGTCATCTGCTGCCATCTAGCCCTCACCTGTTACCAGCTGTCTAGGTTTGGTGAGTACCTGAGACCTTGCCTTCCACTGTGTGTGGCCTTAACACAAAGTTGTTGCAATATGTCTGCTTTTAGATAAGGAGGATATAGGAGTGCTGTTACAGGTGACTTTGGTTGACACTCTACTAATGGTTCCAGGACTGTTTACTTAGCAAGCATGATGATGCCTGTACCTGTAACCATGTAACCCTATGCCTAGGGAATCCTCATCTGAACATTCACTAGTTCTGCCAGGTTCACCCCTGCCTTGTTAGCTGAGGATCCTAGCACAGTCATGTATAACTTTACAATGGGTTTGATTTATTGAAGTTGCCAAAGACTGGAGAAGATACGCAACTAACTGTACCACAACTATGCAAATGTATAGCTAACTAACTGCACCAAAACTTTGTTTCCAATTAAAAAAAAAAAAAAAAAACTGTAACTAGAGTATAGACTCTACATAGAATAATACAGGTGCATCTCATAAAATTAGAATATCATTGAAACTTTCTTTTGTTTCAGTAATTCAAATCAAAAAGTGAAATTATAAATCATTTAAATTCATTACACAAAGAGGGTATATTTTTCAAGCAATTATTTATTTTAATTTTGCTGAATATAGCCTACAGGTAATGAAAACCAAAAATTCACTGCATTGGATTACTGCATCAATGGCATAAAGGCAATCAGCCTGTGGCACTGCTAAGGTGTTATAGAAGTCCAGAATGCTTTGATAGCGGCCTTCAGCTCGTCTGCATTTTTGGGTCCGGTGTCCCTCATCTTCCTCCTGACAGTACCTCATAGATTCTCTTTAGGGTTTAGGTCAGGCAAGTTTGTTGGCCAATCAAACACAATGTAATCATGGTCATTAAACCAGGTATTGGTACGTTACTAGGTGTGCTAAATTAAATGAACTTTTTGTTAATATTTTAATTTATTGAGATGCACTTGTATATGGAACTAAGAAACAAAATGTGCTGTGGCTCGAGGGAATTAAGGAAGAACAAAAACTTGAGAGTATTTTTCAAAGTTGCTATCATACATTAAAATATTAGCTAATGATACTGACATGAAGGTACTTGTTTGAGCACTTTTTAGAGCGTGACAAGGCGCTGCTTATGACTCCTAAAATTCCCTGCCTATAAATCACCCTATTACATCATATCTCAATAAAGAATTCTGCTAATATTGGACGTTTAGGATTCAGTACAGATTGGGTTTTGTTGTTGACTTAATGAAACGTTCCAGGTAACCTTGTTAAATGTGCTATGTTCTCCCTGTATTAGATTGAATACCTCCACTGATTAACATGTTGTTAATCATTGGTAAAAGGCATATGTCCCTTCTAGGATTAGCAGATTTAATGAATTCCTGCTTATGCTGTCAGCAAACCAGGTACAAAACAGGTACACTTTACATCCAGCCTCAAACCATTTGCAAGTGAATAGTGTAACTATATCAGTTTTTACTGATGTCAAACAGCTGCCTATACGCTAGGTTTTTGTTGTCAAACAGACTTTGCACTTAAATGTGGCCCTTGCTTAGCATAATAGATGGATTATGGTGTATGAGGATACTTTTTATGCAAAATGATTTAGTTGCAGCTGTTCATGCATTACAGCTTGAGACATTTTCCATTAATTAAAAGGATTGTGGTAAACATTAAAATGGTACAGAGCACTAGTGTGCAGACATTTCCTTTTTTAAGCTACTATTGTCATTTACATGTAAGGGGGTTATCATTTAAATTGTGCTTTTACTTTAAAATATTCAGATTTTTTTTTATCCTTTAAAAAATGTGCAACCATGTTTTCAGCTCTCCTCCCTACTCCTCTAAGCTAATTTGTATATCATTATTGTGAATCAATTTTCATCAGAATTTAAATTAATTTATGCAATTTATTAATGCATATTAGGCAGTACTGTTGATTTTGATAATGCTAATTTTGTAGAGCATTGATTTCAGGTTGTTTAATATTAATTTGCAGCTTTTTGTAATACATTTTTTACAGTTTTTCCCACTGAGAACTATACATAATGTTAAAGGAAAAAAAGCATGAATAATATAATGTATTTACAACCTAATTTTTATTATAATATGTATTACATAATACATATTATTATTATGTATTATGTAACAATTAATTTCCAACATGCCTAACTTATACTTATTTTATTTTTATAAAATTAAACATCTGTACAAACATAATAGTTTAAAAATATGCAAGTCGCTGTATTTTTTTAGTTTACTTTTTGAAAGGACAGTATTATTTTTATATTGATTAGAAATAACCTATTTTACATCTTTTATTTTTTTATACTGATTTGTTAAAAACTATTTTATTACCATAGGCAACCAGGAGAGGGAGCCCTACTATCATAAATAACACTGCTTGTCCATTGCACTTCGCTTGTAGTTGTGAATATTATCAGTAACTTTTTCTTTAAACTTAAATGTATTTCAGTCCTTCATGCATTGAAATCTCGCCTAAACAGAGGAAGGAAGTTTACAGAGCAAAAAGTACTTAACTTTGTACTTTTTTTTTAACTCAGAAAGACATAAACTGATGTAATTTGAAGATTTTAAATCAATGCATCACAATTGCTAAATGTACATATTGTGGACTTATGTCACATATTTTTTAATCATAGTGCAAACTTTTAGTAGATAAGCAATGGTCACATTAACATGTTTGTATTTCCATACATTTTTCATTGAATTGTTTTATAATGAATGGGAAATTCATTGTAGTAACAATCTACAATATAGAAATTAAACATTCATAATCAGCTATTTATATTTGATTGGGTGCCAGAGTGACGTAATTTGTTTTAGATTTTTCCATATGTTAGTTTGTCTGCAGTGATTTTATGAGAAATAAAAAGAGGCAATTAATGGGGTAAAAAAAAAATTTAAAAGCTCCTTTACTCTTTAAAGCTCTTTTAACCCTAAAAATAAAAAATACATTAAAGAATATAATTTAAAAAAAAAAAATTAAAATTGATAATAAATTGCAGCTTACCAGTTCTTTGATGGGGTGCTACATGAGATGTATTAGATTTGATTTTTCAGGCTAAGAATCATTTTAGCAGGTACAAAGAATACCTGTTGACCTTGCCAGAAATGCAGTGTTTAATTTTATTAATTCGCCTTAATGTTTTCATGCATTCTGTATAGAATCATGTCAATCAGGATCTAGGTGTTTGTAATTCATTAATTGTGCAATTAGATTTTATGCAAATTAAAAAATCAATTTAAATTCAGAAAAAAAACAAATAGTGCTATTTAGAAAAATAGCAGTTTTTAAAATCTTCATCATTATGTATAATAGATTGCTGCTTCTACATATAAAATATTAGGTTTGTTGATTTTCAATTGTTTTTTTTTCTAAGGGAAGTGAGTTTATCTTATTAATGTATTTTTGGTTTAGTGTTTGTTCTGTTATCTATTTATATTGTGTCTATTTTTTTCATAAATTTTTACGTTTTTAAATTCTTGTTTCCCTTTCTTTTTTTGGATCAGTATGAGAAGGATCTGTCTAAAGATGCATGGGAACAGCAGAAAAAAGGGTAATTTATTTGTGGGTTTGGAATTATTTATTTAATTATTCCATTGGGCTGTCCACTGAGACTGTTTACATTCAGTGCATCTCTGGTGGCTGGATAATACTAATACTGGTGGTTTTGCCAATACCAGGGAAATGCAATATGCAAATAAAAAAAACAAAACATACATGAAAAGAAATTTAGTTAGCATTTATTCTACAGTAAAGTTTTATTCCTAGTTGGTACTTTCTTTATAAAGGGTGGGAGGAAGCAAGTGCTGCCCTTTTCCTATCCATACCAAAACCCATGTCTTCACTCAAAGGGGGAATAGTCGAAGGACACAATTTGTTCCCCACAATCTGTCTCTCAATTGATTGGTGCCATTTGCTGAGGGCAGGCTATGGTTAAATATGAAAGCCTGTTTTAACAACAAGGGGTCACTCAGATATCCTCCTCTTCACCCAAAAGGAGTAAAGACCTGAAAAAACACACACCTACTAAATTAATATTTTACTGAAATATATTCTTAAGCCCCTTGAGGTAAATTATTTTTTTTTTCAATCACATCACACGTAGAACAAACATGAATCAAGTGATTCTCTCATGATATACACACGACCAATATTGCAGCTAAACTGACAGATTCCCCATTGCCGTGTAAATGTTACCTCATTTTGGTTACATTTTTACTGTGAATATTTACTATGAAATGGTCAATGAATGTCTTTACAGTGGTTTTGGCAAATATAATCAAACCAGACTTCTTAACTTACATAGCAGAAATTGGAAAGTTCACATCATTGGGGCATCGTTGTTTTTGATTCAAATTAGTTTACAATGCTAAATGACTTGATTTACATTGGACCTTTAGGTAAAATTATTAGGGAGGGACCAGTTAGACCCTGGTCAGCAACAGTTTTCACCAGACACCAGTCCCCCAATCTAATGCCGCAGTCTAAACCTATAGCAAGCCCCGACTCTGGTTGCGTCTCCCAGCACTTGGTTGCCCCAAGGACAGAGGATGGTGTCTGGGAGTGGG
Source organism: Pyxicephalus adspersus (assembly GCF_032062135.1). Lineage (NCBI taxonomy): Eukaryota > Metazoa > Chordata > Amphibia > Anura > Pyxicephalidae > Pyxicephalus > Pyxicephalus adspersus. The sequence goes on along the minus strand of NC_092862.1, from coordinate 106,891,080 downwards.
TCAGCAGCTGACCAGGAGCCCACAGATAAACAAGACAGGAATTACCAGGAAATCCAGAAACAAGCTTAAGTCAAACACAGAAGATCAGTCCACCAAACGAGGTACAAAGGAATGGGCACAAGCAGAGTCGGGATCACAGGCAGAGGTCGGTCCAAGCTGAGTACAAGTGAAATGTCAGGGAACAGGCAAGGTTAAGAAAAACACAAAGAATCTCTCCAGCACTGTTAAGGCCAAGCTAACGCTACAACAGGCACTGGTGACTTGGAGCAGGGAGGCTATAAAGTCCCAGCAGCCAATGGCAATGCAGGACTGAATCAGAATTTACTCTGCTCATTAGTCTCAGCACAATCCCCTTCAGCTGCACAGTCTCAGAGCAGGGGATGCAGAAGGACCATTCACATCCAAAGGGATTCACAGGCTGCAGAGCAGAGGTCTGACAGTTAATGGCCTGATCTTCCCTGCTGCTGCAACTCTGGCAAAGCTAATAAACAGGATGTGTTGTCCTGCGGAGGCCAACAGTACGGGATCGCGGCCTAGATGGTTGTCTCCTAACAAGGAGTTTGCTTTCTTGTTGTCTTTAAACTTTTTTATGTGTTTTCACTGTCATTATTACTAGTATTCATTGAAACCTTTCTAGGAATTTGTAACTCATTACCAAGGGGCAGCTATCTGAGGGTCCAAGTATTACCTCCAAATAGGCTCCCCCCCAACAAGCATCCACAACTATTTGTGGGTAAGGATGTGGATAAGAGTCACTATCCCTATTGCACACAGCCCCCACTTTTCCTAGCCACCTAGGTTCAATGCACGGAGAAGAATGTGTTGTTAATAATAGTGGAGAACCCACATTGTAAAAAATACAAACAATTAAAGTTCCACTGATCATATAAACCTAAAATTGGAACTAAACTTTGTTTAAATGGAAAGGGATTGTGACACTTGACTAGGGAAAAAATCTAATGGAAATTAAGCATTGGGATGAAGATACCCCAAGCCAAGTTTCTGAACAGAGTTTTCAACTTTATTTATGATAAAAAATATGCCTTTTTTAATGTTAACTTAAAATATGTTACTGTCCTCTCAAGCAATTTTGTTGACAATACCATACCAAATACCTTTGCAGAAATTTGGCAGCCAAAAACATCAATGCAAATTAGATTAAACTTGAATATTTGTTAAAATTTCACTTTTTTAGAACAAAATTAGTTTGGATCAACATGAATCTGGGGAAAATTCACTGATCTCTTACATAAAAAGAGTCCATTAATTATTAGGCTACCAATACCACAACACACTAAAATATATACACTATTTTTTTTTTTCAAAATAAAAAAAAAAAAAAAATGAAGGGATAGAAAAGTTTAATGATATCTGGGGATGCTGGATATTCTATAGTGAATAAAGGTGGCTTCTGGACCCCTATGCATAAAAGCATTTGTTCCTAGGGTACTTGAAATGTTCTTGGATTCTGACTGTAGCAATATGGACTTTTTGTTGGATCAGACTTCTTGTAGGATCTGCACCTTGGATTGTATTCCATGCTGATACTGGTCTCTTTTTTCTCTTTACTCGTTACCCATCCTTTTCAATGTCTGTATACTGTTGTTTGTGTCACACTTACCTCTTCCTCACTAAAGTGCAGGTGCCTGTCTCCTGTGCATGCGGGCAGTTCTGACTGAGGGCATGTCTGCGCTCCCAAGCTTTATCAGTTTCACGTATCCTGCTGGCCAATCAGGAAATAGCTTCTTAATCATCCCTGACTATTTAGCTAGCTCAGACACAGCACTCAGCGTTCATGCAACTTGTCTCCACTAGTGCCGAGACCCTAGCTCTGCTGAGCACTTCCTGTACACCTTTTGGTTAATTCAGTGTTTCCCCTGTCCAGCTCCCATCTTAACCCCTTGTTGCCCAGTCTATTGTTTCCCAGCCAATTTCCTTGTGCTGTTCCAGTGTTCCTCTCAGTCTGTGGATATTCCTGTGTCACCAGTGCCTCCTGTTGCTTCCAGTGTCTTCTGTGTTCCCTGTGTCTGCAGTGAAGAAGAGGGGGTTCAGTGTTCACATCTCCACCAGCAGGTGGAATGTCTGCAGAACACTCTAGTTCTCTGAGGTAAAGGGGCAACTGACATTAAGTCATGCAATCTGGACCAGGAAGCAACTTGTGAATGGGATTCCTGAGGGTAATTGTTGCTTGCAGCAAAGGATTGCAAGGTGAGTGAAGCAGAAAAGTGCATAAATCTCTTGTTCCTGCGGGGATCTGCCCACTCAACCAACTGTATTTATGTCGAAGCAATGTAGCCACCTTGGGCTGCCCTTCTGTATTGGCCTACAAATATTTGTTCTATTCTTTATTTTAGAGGAAACTACATGGGCACTGTATTACTGGCAAGATCAAGAGGTATTTTCTGTATTTATAGAAAAGCCCCCCAAAAAAGCAAAACCAATGCAGCCACCATATCTAAGAATAGGTAAGCTGCAATCTATTTTTTTTCCCTAAGTTTAGATATACTTTAAAGGACACGCTGCCCTTCAAATTCTGTCATAGGAAGAGCATGGATGCTCTCACTATAGTCTTTGACAGAGGTATTCCTCCATTTGTGTACAAAACATGAGTGTATTTAGCCTTGTTTTAAATAATAATTGAATCTATTTACACTTTATTAAGATACCCCCTTATCTGCCATAAAAGAACACTGAGACCTCTGCATAAAGGCTTTGATTATTTTACCATTTTAAAATATTTTAGTAAAGGCAAAGAAGAAGGTGCTAAATTCTGATTAACATTTTATTACCTGACCTGCCACTCATCTGGATTATTCAGGGCTGACCTAGCAATGCCTTTCCGTAACGGGAAATTGAATAAAATGTGCATTTAATTAACAAGGTAATGGATCACTTGGATTTGATGAATGCATGTAATATCCCCTTTTCATTACAAATATTAAATTCTAGGCTACAACAGAAATAATGCAGATGTCCACAATGATATCATTATCACTATCCTAAATTATTATATTTTAGTAAAAGATAAACTATATAAATATATATATATATATATATGATATAACTGTGCATGGGAAAGGGAAAAAATTTTACCTTTTTCAAAACTATTTTTCTGGTGTATTTTTATAGGTTTTCCAGAGTAAACGTAAATGTTAATAAACTCTTACATGTGAACTTGTGGTTTCTGCTTAATTTTGATAGGCAGCTCTACAAGAATTTAACCATAGTTTTTTTGCAATTGCAATTCCTTGCAAAGTTTTTGTTCACAGTGGGTTGAGAAAATGATTTTTAAGTCACCCTATTGGGCGTATTGCACATTTTTTGATGATATAATACCATTTTTAGAGTCTAAACATAGACACACTTATGTCCAGAACTTTACCCACCTTTGCTTAGTTGGTATTTGTGACAAGTAAGCATATAAGTAATACATTACAATAAAAAAAACAGACAGCAAGAAAAAAATTTACCAGAAGTATTTAGAAGTATATTAGGAAGTTTTTTTGTGAAGGATGAGCAAATGAGATCAATTTCTGACAGATTAAAAATTATTACTTGGATATGTTTATCATTTCAAGACTTGTTTAATTATGTGCATTTACCTGCAGTATACAGATAATATATCACTTATGCACCTTGCTCAGTTGATTTCCATTGCGTAATACCATATCAGGAAATTACTCTGTGGGAGGCAGTCCCATAATTCCCTGAATTCAATTTATGTCCTCTGTTTCCTAGGGTAATGACTCTGGGCATTATTCAACTTGGAATAATGAGAAGACCCTATGTTGAAAAATATGCTCTGTGATTGACACCCCAAGAATTGCAGTCAAAGTGTAGGGAAACACTATAAAATTAGCATGCTATTGGGGTTTAAGAGGTATGATTACTATATGGCATGTAATATTGATATACATTATTTTACAAAAAATATTAATTGTTTCATAAGACGTGAACCCAAAGACAGTCAAATAATAACTGATGCCAGTAATGGCTTTTTAGATCAACATGGCTCGATATTTTGTTCTGTTGTAAAATGCAGTACACAACTAATATGAATAGATGGATGCACATGATTATATGTGGACTCAGCTGCATTGCAATTTTCACAAAAATTCCTATGAACATCAAGCTACCAAAAGAACATAGGCACATGTTATAATGGAAAAATAAAATATGTGTTTCAGTCATGGCTTACAATTGGAAATACAGGGATTCTATTTAAACTAAATGTAGGAGATGAGTAGTACCAATTAGCAGTGTCATTGTCATCAAATGTATTGCTGCTATTACATCTGTAAGAACATCATAAGTAATGAGATTTAATGATTTCTTTGCACTTGCATTTCTTTGTTAAGGCCATTTTAGACATGTGGTGAGCCACAGTTTTCTGCCACAGGCTCAATCAAGATCCCTGGTTTGGATTTGATTTTTGCATGCAGCTTTGGCAGATCACAGTGCTGTTGCCAAAAAGGAAAAGTCACTTTTAAATGCAGTTGTTGCCTAAAGATTTCCACCACAGTCATGTAAAATCTGGTTACCCACAGGGCAGTTTTCAGATTCCAGAGCACAGCAGCAGTTTGTCAGTTGTGCAATTTTTTACCACGGGTGTGAAAAAACCCTTACAATGTTCTTGACTGGTCAGAGGGTCTTCTGGCACAAGTGGTCTATAGACCTCCCAAAATTAAATGTTAAGCCACAGGTGATAAGATACTCTTAACCTGTGTTTCCTGTGTTCCAATGTAAATAATACAATTCTGAAGTACTCTAAACGCCTATTATTATGTTATCATATTAACCTAATACATTCTAAATGTTTCATAAATCGAAAGGAAAAAGATGTTTCCTTAAAGACAGATTTTTTTTCAGCAGAATTTACAAATCAGAAATCACTTAGCATGTTGCTAATAGAATCAAACATTTCTTTCCTCTTTTCTTCCTATTTCTTTAAATGAACCCCAACCTAATACAGCCTAATAATAATAATACATTTTCTCCTATTGTTTGTAAAACAGCACCTGCTAATGTAAAACTTGACCCTGACTACTGCATGTATACAAATGTAAAAATGCTGCAGTTGACAAGACAAATGTGTCACAAACCCTTATACGTGTCTTTTTTTAAATTTATAGATGTAGCATATGTTTAAATCACAATCCGTTTGCTCTGGGATATCATCGGTGAAGGTGTAAATCAGCAAAAAAACAAACTTTTTCCTTTCAGTGTCATTTAGTCATCATGATACAATGGGGTGACCTGGCTGCCTGATTTAAAAAATCAATAAACTTGCATATCTACAGACATCACAGGTTTATTAACTTTTATTAATATAAGACAATATTTGAATGTATATAAAGTTTTATTTATTTATTTTTATCTGGTAAACTTCATTTTGTATTGCTTCTAAAGAGAAGCATTTGCTGTGTATGAAAATGAATTTTCCTGCCATTTCTTTCTCTTTTGCTGGATAACTAAACTACCAGTTCCAATCAGTAGTGCGAAAGGCCCTGCCAATCACAAATAGATTTAACAATTACCTTCCGATTCTCTGCTCTAGAGCATGTGTACAATGCTTTGCCTGATGAGAAACCCACATTCTAGCTTTGTCTCTTAACAATAACTGTGTGCTTCATCCATCAAAGTCTGGAAAAGCCGTGCACCACTCATCAAATTCAGCAAAGTTAATGATGCAAGTTACAAGGCAGTTCAGCTTGATAGTGGCAGCAACTTTCAAGGAAGAAAGTAACTACCAATAATATACACAAGTCTGTTGCTTTTTTACTTAATGGTCCTTCCTTTCCTTTCTCCCCTTCTTTCTATTCTTCCTTCCCACCTTCCCATTCTTTTCTTCCATGTTTTCCCTCCTTTCCTTCCCTTTCTTTTTTCCATCACCCCTTCCTTCCCTTTCTTTCCTTTTGTCCTTCCTTCCCCTTATTTTTTTTTATTTCCTTTTCTTTGCCTTCCTCCTTTCCTCTTCTTCCCTCCGTCCCTCCCCTTATTTCTATCTCTACTACCTTTTCATCCAACCATTTCTTTCTTATTATGAGACAATCCTTGCCATTTATTTTCTTTAAATTCCTTCTCATCTTATTTTATTACCTTTTCTTTCTATATTTATTTCTTATTGTTTTCTTTGGTTCCCTCTCTCCCTCTCTTTCTCCCTTTCTTGCTTCTCCAGTCACTCTCTCCCTTCCTTTTTATCATCTTTCTTCCTTCCATCCTTCATTCTGTTCCTTTATTTTAACCTTTCATTCCCCCTTGCCTTCCTTCATTTCCCTGTCCCTCTCTCCCTTCCCTCCTTCCTTCCACTCTATTATATTTTGTTTTCTTGTTTTTACTTTTTACTCTTTCTTCCTTAAGTCCATTTATCTAGACCTATGAAGCCAATGAACTGATTAATAACTTACCCTATTTATATACCTTTCATTAACAGTTGTAATATTTTTGCAGCCCCGAGGAAAGCTTTTAGCCTAGTACAGAGATATGATAGACTAAAGGCAAGGGAATGATTCTGCATTTTCTCCCTTTAATCATAAATCATCCACAGAGTTGTAACTTGAAGTATAAAAATAAGCCTCACGGTTCTAGTGTAGAACTACAATTTTAAGAGACCTTGTCTGTAGCAAGATCATGATTTATAACTGACAAAGATAAGAAAGTCTTGCTCTTCCTGTCATTTTGCTGTGGAAGTACGAACTTTACATATCCTTCATAGTTTTATGCCAATGAATTATAATTAAATTGAAATTAGGTCTCTTCCACCATCCAATCATTTTTTGCAAGATCATAGTCCCTAACTACAAAGTTTTACATATTATTTAATGATATGATGGCGATTATTCCTCATAGGAGATGCATAAGAATATGAGCTGCTATTTTGGGAATTTAGACATTTTCTTTTATACCAAAGCTGAACTGTTAAAAAAATATTTTCAATAATGTAGATCTACATATTTACAGTAAGCCAACATTGAGCAGAGCCTGACAAAATGTTTCTGAAACCACAAGTTTGCTCTAGAGTCTAAAACAGTAGGGCTGACCCCACAGTATTAAAACACTCCCTCCTTTATCCCTCTTTGCCCTATACTGACACCCTCTTTCAGGTTTGATGACACTTGGGCTCCCATCCCGGGCTCACAGAGGTTTTCTGAGTTGATTTAATTATACAATAGTTTGTTACTTTGGAAGGTAAAGTGAATTCTAACACCTTTTTACAAGACCAGATTGATGTTAGAGCCAGAGAGTTAAAGTGTAACAGCCATGTTGGAAGTGGCAGCAAACAAATTGTGCATCGAGGTACACAAAATATATAGACAATGCATCTAAACCAAGTATGTATCAATGTCAGTACATACTCTTGTTAAAATCATATGTTTTTGTTTTGGCTAATGTGGTGAATGTGTATTACCTGTCGGGTTTATTGCCATCCGTGCTTTTGCTAGGGGATTTCACTTCACTTCCCAATCAAGTTACCAAACAGGAAATAAGAACATACCGTCATGGGGTACACGGAGTGCAATAAAAAGTTGACTAGTTATCATACTTTCACATTCTCCCCCCAAAAAATGTTTTATTATTTGCACCTGTTTTGGCACTTTATTTATTAAGTGCATGTTTACAGTGGGTCTTTCCTAATGTGGACCTTTAAAGTAATAAAAAAAAAGTATAGCATTTGAGGAAAAAAGTTACCCACCTTACATGTGGTTGTAATTCATGTCCTGTAGGTGAGATGATGTTAATAGGTGAGGAACTCAAATCACAAAGTGCTGGTAAGACTTTTTACAAAATTTGATTGGGAGAAGGACCAGTATTTTTTGGGTTTTTCTTTCATTGAGCATTTTTAGGTATAAACAGGTATCTACAACAGAAACAGACCTTCCATTTTTATGCAGGGTCTACTCATATAAGATAAAATAGCATGGAGCCAAACACGATAAAAAAAATGGGTAATAAAGGGTATGAGTAAGGTTTGAGAAGGCAGTTTTTCAATAGGAATAGATTTAAAATGATGGCATGAACTAATACTAGGCAGAAGTCCAACATTAACCTTAGGAAATATTTAGTAGTAATAGCTGGGACAGACTTCCATTAGAGGTAGTACATCAGAAAACAATTAAAAAAAGTAAAAAAAAAAATCAGATATTTTTCATGTTTGCATGATCTATCCATGCAATTATTATTTATCTCATTTGTATCAAATTGTCCAGATAAAAGATAAATGGAACAATTTCCCTAATAAAATAATGGCTTAATTTGTTGTTAATTTACAAATTCCAGAAAGTAAAGCTTTAATTTGCACATTTTTCCCATTATAATGTTTTACATCATGTGTTAATATACTAAAGTAGAAACAAATGTTACTCCTAAGTAATCAATTCGGTGTGAAAAAATTGGGCCTCTCGAGATGAAGATTTTGCCCTATAAGCACACAGAGAATAACAAAAGATACAATATACACTTTTAAACATTTTCCTGAGTAAAATAATATGCAATATATATTTATTTTTCTTGGTTTAATATTATGTTTCTTTCAAATTAATGGCCATCAATTGTTTTTGGCAGGTATGTATGCAAACCATCACAGGTAGTAAAGAAGTTACCCATTTCAAGTAACTTAGTGCACGTCTCTGTAATGAATTCTTGCAGGTCCTTTAAATCTTCAATAATTTAATTTGCATTATTTATTGAGAATTATTTTGAAAATAAATGGTGTTGCGTTTCAGTTGTTTGCTGTTCTTAGCTTGTACAAGTTGTTATTCTGCTTTACCTTTTCACTAATTAGCCCATAGTTCAATTTATCTTTAAGTGACAGCTCTTACTTATTCCTCTCTTTTGTTATTGATCATTCAGCAGGCAACATTTTCATTAATATTGCAAAGTACAAGCACCTGCATGCATCTACCATCCACTGCCCGGGAGTGTGATTTTTATCTTTAGACTATTCACTTAGTATGTGAGTGAATTATCACTCTGCAAAGGATATTTCACTTGAAGCTTTGCTGACTTTAGACATCCATCAAGACATCCATAAATATATTTACATTTACTTGCGTATGAATGAGTGTTTTTTGCAAAACAAAAAGTGTGTATTTAAATATCACTTCAGGTGTTCAACACATACAACACAACAAACAACACCAATGCTACTAGAATAATATTATAAGCCAGGCTCTATTGAATAATGAAAAACACAGTCCTTGTAGATCAACCAATGGCTCATAATGCCATCTACAGGAATACGCCCATAGGTTAAACAAAAAAAGGAACTAGTGTGATAGATCTGCTAAGGAGTAAGGACCTATATATTCCAGTTACTTTTTCCATTATATTAATGGGGAAAAGCACAGCCGTTTTATATCAATTGCACTCAACTGACCACATAAAAGCAACTTTTCCGGTTGCCATGCTCCCTGCGCCTCATTGCCTCATCACACTATAAAACAGTAATCTGTCTAAATTTATTGGCTTTGTGCGCACTTCTGCATGGGCATTGCACTGTCTGTGTGTGCACTTTTATGTTTACTGGCTGTGTGAGCACTTCTTCCTGTGCAGCTGCACTAGAATGGTGTAAGAGATTGGCTTCAAACACATTGCAGGGGGACTCCATTTTAATTTCAGGGCAAAATCCTGGATTTTCCCTCACAGGGGATCAATGTCATTACAGCATGGCAACTCTCCAGATTTGCTTATCTACCAGACCTAAACTTTGGGAGACCTTTTCGTTGCTCACAGGCTTCACACAGCCTTTCTGTCTGAGCCACACCTAGCCTCTGGCTGCAATTTCTACACTGTATCAAAGACATGCACCCTTTTATAATAAGCCAGGTGCCTTCCAGCTCTCCACAATTTCAGACCTGAAAGTGGGGTGGAGTTACTGGCCCACCCATTCCTTCCAGGACACTCCAGGCCTGGATCCCAGATAAAATGCTGCAAATCTGCAGCATTATGTATTGCTCCATCCAGGAACTTTAATTCCCTTTCCAGGTAAAATTGACATCCTCCAAATTTGGCAACAGAGATTTCCTTTTCCTACAATCCGTAGGGATGAGCAGAGTTTCACTTAAAATAATGGACATAGTACAGACTCCCACCGGCTCTCCTGCCCTCCTCCCCTTCTCCAGCAATTTTTGTGCAAACTTTTTTACTATATTGTCAAATTATGTGTTGTAGCTTTATTTGTTCTTTAAATCACACCAATCAGGCCCATACTGTACAGAGTTATTAACAATAATATATGCAGGGAGTGTAACACTTTGCCTGATTTATCTCCCTGCTTTCTGGTTGACCTCCTTTCGCACACTTTATTCCAACGTATGCTATTCATAGCAGGTTGTATAGTAGTATGTACAAGAACAGTATTCTGGGGGTAAATAGGACTGCACTTTGTCTATTTACCATGCCACCTTCTACTTTAGATCCACTCTAAAGCATGCTATGCATGTACAGCATTGGTTGACAGGATACTCATCACATTCCGCCAATGCTTGCGTGGCAGTTACGTCATCCCAACGTGCCCAACAAAAATAGCTGAAGATAGCTGCAGTGGAGTGGGAACAGGTTAATATTGCCCAAGTTTGGTGATGCTTTATTGCTTATATATATCAGTATACATAAGTTAACTATAACTATGAAATGTGTCAGTGGGAGTAATAGTGCCCCTAAAATCTGTTGAAGGCACAAAAGGGTCCACTATTATGCCTAGCCTCACTTCTTCGCACCCAAAGCTAGGAGGTCTGCCAAAGCTAAAATAGTGTAGAGGAAGGCAGTTACGGAGGGTAGGGAAAAGAGGTGCCAATTCCGCTTTGAAATGTTTTCCTGTAATTGCAAAGGTTTTGTATAACTGCAAATATCTGCCTTCTTCTCTAACACACTCTCTCCACTTACCCACACTGAAAGAAACTCCAAGTCTGTGGCTTATATAGGAAGGGGAGGGCTGAATTCCCAGCTCTGTGAAATTCACTCAATCTCCCCCACTCCCCCGCTTTCTGTGCCCATTTTAACCAAAATTTCTATATATGCATGTATGCCCCACAAAGCTTTACAGTTCATGATAAAACTTTACCATGTACCATGAGTACCATGCATTTTTCTCCTTTAAAACATCCACTGCTTTGGCACGCTTGGCTATATCATATGTGGCCTCTTTAGAAATCCCCCACAACTCACAATGCTCCTTGTTTCTTTCCCAATACCTCACACTGCACCCCATGACCTCCTTGTGCACATTGCTAAAAACAACAGGGTACACCATGTCCTCTCCTTTGCTATCCTATACCTTACTAAACGTGTTTCCCATGCATACTATTATAGCTTAAATTGCCCCACAGTTGCCTCACTTTATTATAACCCACAGTGAACCCCATTTCACCCTCTCTATTAGGTGTATTTATGCCCACTCTTGGACACCAAAGTGCACTCAGTGCATTACTTATGTGCTGTCCTGCACCTCATTGTCTTTTCCTATTTTCACAGTGAAATCCATGTGTTCTTCAGTAGTGTTGGTCGAATATCTCACTATTCGATTTGACAGCTCAATCGAATAAGGCGATATTGTTCCAGTGATCGAAGGTCGAATTTGAACACCATTAAAGTCAATGGGGGAAGAATTAGGGTTATTTTTTGGGATGGTGTAAAACTGCAAGAGCAATCAGGGGAGCAGAGCTGACAGGTCCCCCCATTCACTCACCTCTAGTGCTCTGTGATTGGCTGGGGAAAGGAAAATCCTGATGACAGGACACTTGAGCTGTCATCAGGGTTTAACTTTCCACAGCCAATCACAGACCACTAGAGGTGATGAATGGGGAGACTTGTCCTCATTTAACCTCTAGTGCCCGGAGATCCCACACTGACAGGAGGATTCCCATGGTTGTGCAGCCGTGGGAATCATTCTCTTATTGTGGGATAACCTGTAAAAAAAATTAAAGTTAGTTACACAAATCACACACATTTAATAAATTACTTTAACATTGAAGCCAACACACATTTTTTTTACACATGAATTTGCAAAGTCAAATCCCATGTTTTTCAGGTTGGGTCTAATTGGAACAGCCATATTCAGCCAAATATAAGGACAACCCAAATTCGAACAACAATTTTGCAAAGTTTTAACAAAAAACGTTCTGTATTTCACCATTGCAAAGACCTAAAAAATGGTATTGTCACTATTCTGAGGGGTCAGGAGGATGGGGTCATTTTAATTCAAAACACATAGCTTTGCCCATGGGCTTTGCAAATAATTAATACAATTGGTAAAAGTTTTCAGGAAAATTTCTTCACATGCAAAAATTGCCTAATCATTCCTTGTGTGTTGGATAAAGTAAGCTGACTTTTTTTTTTCATTCTAAACGAACTGCATGCATAATGCTTATTTTAGTATTTTTTAATGAGATTGTATATCTGTTGCTACTTTGTTGCTTTGGAAAGAAATCTGGGCTGTTACTGGGCAGTTATTTAGGGCCCTAATCCATACCTGGGAACTCAGTACAGGTAGTCCCCGGCTTAATGACATCCAACATATGGACGACTCCTAGAAACTAACAGGCTTCCCTGTTCGCTCGTGTGCAGGACACAGAGGCTTGAAGGGGGGTTTGCATGACTTGCAGAAGATATCTTTTGCTGTTCTGCAAGCTCTTGTTTCTTTTTGCATAACAAAGCACGACTTGCTCTAGAGGTTAATGAATGTTTAATGAATTCTTTGTTTGTGATTACCTCACAGTGAGGATTTTATACAGTAACTGACACAACACTGCCTAATAATATGTTGAGACAAACATCTGTCCTAATTGCATTCATTAAAATAATGTACATGTTCCAACTTACATTCAAATTCAACTTAAGAGCAAACCTACAGTCCCTATCTCGTATGTAACCCGGGGACTACCTGTAATGTACAAGTTTGGAACTTATTGTTAGTTTATTGGAGAAAGCGTATTCATATCATATTTGTTGATACCAAAATGCCTATAATATCTGTCTACTTACATAATTGTTTTGCTATAGCACATTTTACATTTTCAATACATTTACACATTGCAACCAAGAATTGCTCTCTATTGCACATTGCAGACATAGTCAAGGACTAATGGTTCTATAAAGTCAAAAGAGCACTGTGTGATATGTTGTGACTTCATTAAAATGCATGATAAATAAAATAATGTAATGGGGATTTCCACCTTTCTTGCTTTCCCATTTAGATAAGTCTTATGAATACACATATGTTCAGTGGAAATTTTTTGGAATAGACAGCTGAAATTATTGGATATAAATGTGAACAAGTGAACAGCAATTATAGCAATTATTGTGTTATAATCATATTTGTGTGTGTGTTGGTGGGATGCTGGTGTTAAATTCCGCACTACTAATACAGATTTACATGTTGCTGGCAGAAACCCAGAATGGAAAGCCCACACAAGCTAGTAGGAGGCACAATGCCATCCAAGCAGATGGTTAATCATGTTATCAGCCAAAGCAACGCGGATGAATACTATTTGAGCAAATTGAGCTGGAAATTGTCCGACAGATGTGTGCCCTGCTATCTTCCCCTCTGGTTTTAGGAATATGCCACTTCTAATCTTGTGTGTGAATGTTAGACAATCATTACAAAAATGATAAAACCAGTAGCTGACATTCTAGAATTCATTCAATTCACTGGTCATTTGTCCAATCAAACCTTTAAATCATGTAAATTTTAACTATATGCAGACAGGAGATGAACATAATAAATTGTAAATACTTTTACAAATACCGTAGGTAACATTTACATTTTTTTATTCCCTTGTTTTTTTAAGCAATTCAATAAGGAAAAGAACACTTTCTCTCTGCAATTGTAGGCATTAATGTGTAAATACAAAACCTTTTTTATATTTTAAAATATTAAAGCAGCACTAGTAATAAAAGTCAGACACTTTCACATGGCTTCAAACATTCTAAAGTGCATTAAGCCTGCAGTGCTAGAAATATTTTATTTGCATATGCAAATACTGACTCTGCTTTCTATGCTCTATGTCTATGTCTATGCTAGCCTTTTCCTTTCTGTACTTCATTAGCTTTAGGTTATTGATCATGTTTTTGTGGGTTCACTTACCAAAAGTTAAGGGGATGGTAAAGGATGGGTCAGCTTTGAAGTTAGAACTCGCAGAGACATGTACAAAAAACTGTAACAAAAGAATATTATGAAGCAATAATTATTTTAGGACTAGTTTTTTCCATCCATTTCTCCAACATGCTTAAGTACAATTATTCTCAAACTAACTAACGTACTATGAAAAACTTACTATGGAACTATTCCAATGTGTATAGATCAAGTTACATGTGTCCAAAAAGTAGACCTACTAAAACAATTAACTGTCACTGAAATGTGCAGCTGAAAGTGAAGCACAAGGGCAGTGGGTTATCCCCAATAACCCATTAAAATTGCATTTTTTCACCTTTTGTGGCATTTCAGTGGTGCTAATCTCCAGCTGTCACTTCTTGTGTGTGTGTATATATATATGTATGTATATCTGTTTAAATATATATATATATAATGTTTTAGCAATGTCTGCATACAATTTTTAAAGGGGTGTTTCATCTTGTTGACAAGAGAGCACTATGCCTTCATAATAGACCCAATTTAATTTCTCCAAGACTGGTGAGAATAGGCTATCATGGGAGAACCTGGGTGATCTAGCAAACGTGGAATGGATATGGTCTAGGATTGAAATATAATGGAATTTAAAAAAAAAAGAAATCCATTCCAGGTTTACTAGATCACTCAGTTTCACCCATTATAGTACAGCCAGGTGGCAAGGTGACAATGCAGAAGCACAAATAATCATAATTATCAAAATAATCAAATAGCAACTAAAAGATAAGTGTTCGACTTACTTCGTTTCTTCTTTCCATAGTATTCCTAGGAAGTAAACCAGGGGTGCCCAAACTTTTTTGGCTTGCGAGCTACTTTTAAAATGACCATGTCAAAGTGATCTACCAACAATAAAAAGTTGGACCTAATAACTCCTGTGCATTGTGGAGTTTATTTTGAAAGGCAGGGCTCCACGATCTACACGCGTTGCCTTTGTGATCTACCGGTCCTTTCCAATCTCTCCTTTTCAATATCCAAACATGAACAGGCAAAGCTATATTGTAAAATCACATGCAGATGATTGGGAGTTTTTTTTCTATTTCATTTATTGTCCGAATTGATACTTACTTATGCTTATGTAGACAAAACTCTAATGGCAGACTGCAAATGTGTACTGTTTGCCAATTATTTGGTAGATGTGGTAAGATCCATCTTAATTAGGCTAAGGTTATGGTCCTGATCAATCCTGTACAAAAAGATAACTACTACAAGTTTCAGAGACTACTTGTGAGGCACAAGCAGCGAAGAATGTGGAGGAGGAAGATGTAGATAGAAATTGAAACAGGGTCTGCCACCTGATCTCTTCTCTTCCAGCTAGGTGGTGGATCTTCATATGGCTAAACATTAGTTGCAAATGTTTATCCCAATGTAAGTGCTGCTCACAGATATTGCAAATTTATTGTTTTTATAAGATGAGGTATGATTCTATGCCCAGACAGCAGAGGTCCTGTGAACATAAAAAGAAGGTGAGGTGCCAATTCCATCTGTCAGATACCATTCCCGGCCTAGCACTGCTATACCTTACCTTTAATTATTAATTGGCATATATATCATTGGCACCAACAGTCACATCCTAATTTGTTAAATTATTTTTTAACATTAGCACTATGAAGTTGTGAAAACAAGTGTCAAAATTAGGAATTACCACACCTTTTTTCAGAATTCTAGAAACTGCTACTGATTACTAGTGTTGGTGTTCGAATTTGGGTTGTCCTTATATTCAACCCGAAAATGGCTGTTCGAATTCGGGTAGACCCGACCCCCAAAAAAACGAGATTGGACAGTAAAAATTTGGATAAAAAAATGTGTTAAAAAAATAAAAAATAATAGTAAATTAATTCATTGAGTGTTTGTGTTTGTTTACCTATTTTTTTTTTTTACAGGTTATCCTACAATGACATGATATCTCTTACTGTGTAACACACTTTCCAGGACAGTAATATTCTGATACATTTGTTACATTTTTCTTTTATCCACTGAGAGAAAAATGTAACAAATGTATCATATTACTACGCGTGTTACAGAGTAAGAGATACTTGCTGGCCGGGCATCTTCTCCATGATTGCAGCAGAGTCTGCAATCATTGAGAAGAGTGTGCGATCCCCGGGGCACTACAGGTTATATCTGTGGCAGTTTTACTATTCCCAGTCAAAGGGCGAACATCAGCACATTTGTGGAGCAAGCCTATTTAGCATATTTCAAAGTTAAACTTGGTGATTAAGATACGTCTTGGGCCCCTCATAAGGTGTGCAAACAGTGTGTCGAGGGTTTACGGATGTGGACAAAGGGAGCACGTTTTAAAATGTCATTTGGTATACACCTTTGGTTTGGCAAGAGCCAGGAGATCATTTTGTATACTTTTGTATAATAAAACCTTCAGGATAAAACAAGAAAAACAAATGTAACATGGAGTATCCTAGTCTACCATCAGCTATACGCCCAGTGGCTCATTCAGTGCCGGTTTTCATTACACTACCCACTCTTGAAGAACATGATTATGGTCATGAACTAGGTGACAACAATGATGAAGACTTTGAAATTGAAGAGGACTCTGTTCGTAAGGGATTTGATCAGCATGAGTTCAGTGATTTGAGACTATCGAGTAAGGCTTCAGAACTCCTAGCATCAGAACTGCGTGAGAAAAACTTACTTGAAAAAGGAACAAAGGTATTGTAATTTCGAACCAGAGAAATTACATTTCTGCAGTTCTTTAGAACTGACAGTGGATTTGTGTATTACCATAACATACCTGGTTTATTGGAGGAATTGGGAATTCCAATCTATAACTCGACTGAATGGCGACTATTCATCGATAGATTAAAGCGGAGCTTAAAGTGTGTCCTCCTTCACAATGGCAATATATTTAGGTCAGTCTCAATTGGCCATTCAGTTTATTTTTGTGAAGAATTTGCAGCCATAAAGAGAGTCATTGAGTTGTTGCAATATCAGTTGACCTTAAAATGGTATGCTTCCCTTCTTGGTCAGAAACACGGATACACCAAGTCTCCTTGTTATCTGTGCATGTGGGACAGCAGAGCTTGTGAGAGGCATTGGGTAGAAAGGAATTGGCCTCCAAGATCTGCCCTAAAACCAGGTGATCCAAACATTCTACATGAGCCATTTGTTGATAGAAAGAATATTATATTCCCGCCTGTGCACATGAAACTGGGTCTGATGAAGCAGTTTGTTAAAGCTTTGCTAACTGAAGGAGACTGTTTCAAGTACCTCATTTTGGTGTTTCCTAACCTTTCATTGAAAAAATAGAGGCTGGTGTGTTTGATGGTCCATCAATTCAGAATGTCAGAAAAGGAAAAGAATGCTTGGTTATCATTCAAAGCCATTGTCAAGGACTTTCCTGGAAACACACGAGCAAATAACTACACAGAAATTGTCCAGAATCTCTTGGAGACCTACTAAATGCTTGGTTGCAATATGAGCATCAAGGTGCATTTTCTGCATAGCCATCTTTCTAACTTCCCGGAAAACCTTGGTGCAGTCAGTGATGACCAAGGTGAACGATCCCAGCAAGATTTGAAGGTCATGGAAGGATGGTATCAGGGTAGATGGGATGTACATATGATGGCTGACTATTGTTGGAGCATCCGAGAGGATTGTCCGGACACTGAACACTCCAGGAAAAGCTATAGGCGTAAATATAGGGTTGATTGAATCCCTTGCTCCTCCACTGGCTGTTTATTGGTGATCTAAGGAAAAGAGCTCACTTTATAAATCAATTTCCGTAGGATTCTTGTTGTTCATATCTGGCCAAAATGGACAGAATGAGTAAGGTTCTGGCCAAATTCCTGGTCTGCCTAAGTTTAAACAACACTGATAAATATTTTTTTTTTATTTAATGCTAAGATTAATAGTGGGTGGAGGCCCTGATGAAAAATACTCCTTACTTTTTAGTTTCTTTTATTATAATTACATAATTTACTGTTTTTTTAATTTAAAGAAATATAACGTATCAAATTACAGTTGTATAATACAGAGAAAGGAAAACGATTTGTGGTAATTTCAGCTGGTCTGAAACAGATTTGTTTACTGAATATGTTAGCCTTTTGCACTTCTTTTGAATCATGAATAAAATGCCTCATGGATTGCCACAGGGAATTATGTACCTCGGTGATTGACACATTTAATAATAATACATCACAATAAATGCCACACTGAATTTGCCACAATGAACAATAGCAATGCTTATGGTGCTGTAAAGAAGACCTAAAGACAGGTGGATGTCAAAAGGAAATAGAGAAATATTCCTTTTAAAATGCAAATATCTTTAATAGAAAAAAAAAAAACATTTGGCACACTGTACATATATAGCTGTTACCAAGGCACAAGTTTAACTTTTTTTTTTATAAACTTTTATTTGCAAGGGAATTTCTCTCTATTTGCTATATTTACTGTTAGTACAGTTTTGCTTGGTTAAATCCAAATGTACTTTGTCTAGGAAGCAAGACATATTTATTAAGGTAGAATTAATGCAACAGTAATGTAATAAACACTCAATGATGCCATATACGTCCTAGAACCTTAGCTACACAATAAAGAACAGCATAAAGGTGGGCATGAAACGCAGCACCGGCACACAGGCATATAGCTGAAATATATCTCTTGTTAAAAGTTTGCTGCTGTGGCTTTATCCAATAAATTCTTTAATACCTTCAAACACAAATATCTGTAATGCAATTTGTCTACATAAAAACAACACTAAATCTATCTTGGTCTAGACATAAAAAGCGACATTACAGGTTAAAGGGACAATAATTTGTGTATTTTGTGTGCTATCAGCATATATTATGTATTAGTTTTAAAAAGTAATAAAAATATTCTCATAGCGTCCCTAGCAAAATCACAAGTCTTGTTCATAAACTGTGTTAAAGGAATGGGTTAGTTAAGTAGAATATTTCACACATACAGGAAAATGCAACGTGTGCCTTTGTCAGAAAAGTTTGTATTTCACAAACACATTTTACGGAATCGATAATGACATAAATATGTGTATATAGCTAAAGAAATAGAGAAAACGATTATCTTTATTTCACACTATTAAAAAAGAAGTTGCATTGATGGAAGTTCCCCTTTAATTACTTTTTTATAGGTTACAGCTGCTCCATAGGCTGTTTAAATGCAACATCTAAAAATAGGTTCTATGCCAGAATATAGCACTTCAGATTCTGTTAATCAGGTTTAAAGAGGCTTAATTTTAAAAGGACTGAATAGACCAGACCACTCATACCCATATGTCCTGTACACCTCTGCCACCCCACTCCTCCATCTGAGCTGCCAAAATAATTGGTGCATCATATGACCCCCTCTCAGCATGCAATGTTTAGACTTAATTAGTCACACAGCCATCTGACATGGAGCTAGGAAAATGGGCCTGGGTTTCAGCTAATAAAAGACTGACTGTATCTCATACTAAGCTCAATGGGACATATATGTGGAGTTCAAATATGATTGGTCTAATAACTTTTTTTTTAGAAAAGTCAATGTTGAAAATGATAGTGATAATGACATATTTGTTTATTTTCATATGTGTGATAATATTCAAGTCCAACTGTTCTGGATGTATGAGTATGTCCTTACCATGAAGGCACCAATACCACGTGGTATCTCATAACTACATTTTAAAGGGATTGAAACACTGTGCTAATGACTGTCACTGGTTATAGCTGAATTAGTCCCATGGTTTTTCCCTTTGATTTGTTGGTAGTTCACCATCATTACTCAAACTGTCTTTAGTTCTCCTGAAGGAGCACACTGAAATGCATAGGTATTCACAGCAGCATAATAAACCCAGTCATATTTTTTCCTTGTTGGGGGTAATAAAGGAACAGTTTGGCTATTATATATGGTTAAGCTTTTTTGGAACATATATATTAATGTAAACATGCACATACCGGGGAAGCTGGGATTGCTAGGTATCCTAGCAAGTAAACTTGAGATGCTCAACTCAGCATTTTTGAGTTATCAGACAGGTAGGAGGGATTATTGCAGAAAGGACATCACCTGTCCATTTCTGCAATAACAACTTAATTATGTATTTTAAAAAGAGGAACTTTAAGCAGGGGAATTCTTGAACCTCTGTTATCCTTTTAATATCTATTTTCCTAGTGTAGAGTTTTTTCCTTATTTTCTGTATGGTTAAAGTTGTCCCTCGAGTGTGAGGGAAAAAAACACTAAGAGAGCCTTGAATAGCATTTAAACCTGACATGGGTTTTCTAACCTTTTCTACTGGCCTTTGCAGCTTTGGTCCAGGGCAAAGGAAATCAAATCCCACATCTGCAACTGCAGGAAATTTTACCTCCGAGGGAGAAAATAATTCCTCCAGTCAGACTTACTTACTTATTGATATTCTCAATTTATTTGGGCAAAGAACATGATTAGCTGTGGAAAAGTTTTATTTTTTTATTTTTTTTCTTTTACATTTTTTTTACATTTTTTTTCGTGGGTAATCTAAAGTTTAAGGGTCCTTTCACACATTTACAATACATCTTTATTTTAATATTTGTAAAATTTTTTTAGCTTTCTATTTTTTTTTTGTTTTTATGTTGTTTAATAAAATATATTAAATAATTATGTGTTGTTATTTGTGTATAGTTTTCTCCAAGCATGTTTAAATTTACTCTAGGGCCCTTTCCTATCTTCATTGGAAAACCACATGCTGCTGTGCATGCGGGGACAGCAAATCTCATTGTACCACCATAGTCACATTTGTATGCAAATAAATGGCTCCTGTGTATTCTTATTTACTTCAAAATGGAGAGGTTGGGACCATTGCTGAGCCCGTGGAAAAGTGCTACAGCTCATTGGGAGTCTAAAATGGCACATACTGTTGACTAACCCCCAACCTCTGTTGGAAGTCTGTTGAAATGTTTGGGTACATATCCACTTTTATTTGATCTTACTTTCACATAGCAAATATTGTCTTATAAACCTTATTTACACCCTAATGTTTTTAAAGGTTATATTCATGTTTCCCTCCATAATGCATAAAGGCATTCTGCATTAAGACAGCCAATTCATTTTGAATAGGCTGACATAATGGTGCACTCTAATGCACAAAAAAATGTGCATGAGATGTTTATTTTAATTTGGCAAAGTACAATCTAAATGTTATGTAAGACTTAATTACAAGTACAATGTAGTATCACTGTTAGTACCACTTGTTCTGCGGCAGTTCCTGATCTCGGGGGAATGCACAGTCATTTACTTCCAGGTTGTGTGATGATGTCAATGGCCCAGCCAAATACATTTCATCACACTATGTTTATTGTGTAATGCTAAATAACATTCCTAAATGAGTTTAAAGAACTCTAAATGAAATCATCTTGCAATAATATACAATTGTCACCAAAAAAATTCATATGTTATATTAGTATCTAAAAAAAATAATATTTCTTTAAAAAATAATAGTAAAAATGTAGGATCCACATTCACATTTAGCCTGTTTGTTTTCATAGTATTCAGTGCAAATATCCATTTGGTTTTATTTTTAAATATTGTTTTATATTTTTTAGCTTTAACCCTGCTTTAATCTATAATATATATTTATTAATATATTAATTTTTTGGCTCTTTGATTTTTGATTGTCAATAACATGCTTCCTCATTCTTTGATGTGATTTGCTCATTGTGAAAATCATATATTGAGGGCTGCAAGGACATTCTAATGCATATAAAAATATGCCCAGTGCCACTTGTGTGTGTTTTATCTTATTGTATTTACCTGTGCTTTGAGAATTAGATTTTTTTTATTCAATGAATGACCTAAATGATTTTGCAGGGTTGGCAACTCATACAGGGGTATTTTTCTATACCCTCCAATACTGTAATTTCATTTTCTTCTTGGTGGATCTATTATTATAAATATTATTATTATTATTTAACAGGATTATCTAGCACCAACATATTACACAGCATTGTACATTACCACACTATGTACTAACATATTCCTGTGGGAAAACATCTTTTTATGATTAGAACTGTGTATGATTGTGCATTACTTGGTAATAGTGAGCCCAATATTATGTCCCTAGTGGAAAATGCCAGTATTTTTTTTTAATCTCAATATCTCTACACTACATATATTAATCTGCTAGAAATATGAATAATTTACTTTTGCCTTATTCTTTTTTTCACATTATTATTATTAATTATTATTAATAATAAACAGGATTTATATAGCGCCAACATATTACGCAGCGCTGTACATTAAATAGGGATTGCAAATGACAGACTAATACAGACAGTGATACAGGAGGCGAGGACCCTGCCCCGAAGAGCTTACAATCTAGTAGTACGCATTGTACGCATGTTCATCCTGTCATTATCTTCTCCAACTGCATGCTTTTATACCTTTTTTTTCTGAATATCTGCATATTTGCTGTACTTGGACTTGGACTCCAATATTCCTTTTCCAGTATAAAGTTTCCTTTTATCCTTGTTGTATTCCCTTAGGTGTAGCTGAAAGCCTCCTTGGGCAGTAACAGCTTGAGCATGGTATATACCCATTTCTAGCTATAGCTTAAAAAAATTCTTGTTCATCTTTTTTCACTTTCTAAAGTCTAAAGAAATGTACATTTTCCTCATTCCAGATTAAAAAAAAAAATCATTAATAAATTGTTTTCATATGGATAGATTTGAGTAAATTTTGTTAAAAAATTATTTTATTTTGCACTGTTTTAATTTCTTACGTAGCCATATTCCTTGACTAGCTTGTGGGACCAGGAAGATCTCCTAGCATACCTTTTAATTCTTTGAAATCACTGTGGTAATCATTCCTCACCTTCCACTTTTAGTTCTGCGGATATTAGCGACTTGATATCCTGTTGGCTTCAATCCATATATGTCATTACATCCAGCATCTTGTAGTTATCCTGTGTTGTTCCTTATTAGTATGCTGGCCTAAGCCCAAAAGGACCAATATTAGCCCAAGTGGAACAATGTTGCCTTCTCCATTTAACCAGTTTTAATGTGATCTATCCACTCTTCTGTCTTAGGTGCTAAAGAACATTATCAAACTGTTCATTATCACTTCAAAAAAATACAATAAAATAAAATGTCTATACAACCTAATAATAATAAATTTCACAGGGGAACTATTTAGAAAATCAAGAATCTTTTATCCAATTGACATCAGAGCATGAATACAGTTTAATTTTCATTGCTTACTCTACTGATGCCAGTCACTCTCACTTGAGTGAGTAAAACTTAACTATTTGGCCTACGTAGGCAATTTTACCAGCAACAGTATATGTTCAGAACTTTGAAAAACAAAACAATGAGCTCAAAATACTATAAAATGTCGTAGATAGTAAGAACAATACTGACAAACTTAGTTTTAGAATGAGAAACAGTGTGCAAACTGTATTTATCAACAGCAATCAGTAAATAGGAAATAATATTTCACATTTGAGCAAATTTGATCTTCGAAATTATTTTTTTTCCTATGCTTCACAGTTCAATTGCAATACCCATATATTATATAGTAAATTATTCAACAGTGTGATTAAATGATTAACTGAACAGCATCATATATTGTTTCTGTGTTCTTTTTTTTCTTTGAGAAAATTGGCAATTTAAAATCCAAAATAAAACATTTTATACAATTTTAGTCTACGTCAAAAAATATGATCTATTTCCACTTTGTTCATAACCACCTGCACTAGATGCACTTTTCATTCTTCAGGGAGACAATGAAAAAAGTGAACTAATTAAGCAGAGCAGATGATGGATTGTATTCTAGAGAGATCTGACAACTATTTCTACAAAGTCTTTTTTATTAAGTCAGGGCAGGAAAGTGTCAGGAGAATAACTTCTGAGGCAAGCTGGACCTGTGGACCTCATAGAATTATGTGATAATAAAAAGAAAATAAGCTGAACGTATCAAATATAGTAAATAAACAACATTTCTCAGTGTTCTCCTGCTGACTTTCATTCATTTTTAAAAGAAAGTATTATCTTTTCAATAGAATCTGTTGAATGGACATGCTGCAGGACATCCCTTTTTGATGAAATAATTTTTGTGGGTACATTAACAAAGAATAATGAAGATATGTTTCATTTATAATGTATCCTTATTTTTAAATGATTGGACCCTGAAATATATGTTTAAATTTTTTTTTCAAAACAGTAAAATGCAAAAGAGCATGAACTGTTAAATTCATATAAGTCTGACCATGCAAGTCAAAAGCTTGTTCTAGAAGTCATTCCATGCAAGTGTCCATCTTAGCTTATTACCCTCCAGCTTTAAAAAAAATACTCCCAACTCCTGCCACATATCAACACCCATATCAGGTTAAAATATTTTTTCAGTTAGGTTATCTCCAAGGAAAAACTTCAGCAAGACAGAGTTCAGAGTAACTATAATGGAGGACATACAATTTGTGTGAGTGGCTGGATCAAAGCAATAAATAGTAATTTGCATATTGGTGGATATATATACGAGTGTATCTATGGCTGTAGAAACAGACTAAGCAACCATAAGAATAAATATAGTGAGTCAGGAACATTTATTGTATGTTATGAAACTCATGAACTTTCTATACTGGTGTATAACAAATCATTCATTTCACAGCAAAACTTTATACTAACAAGCACAGTTTGGCAAAGAAATCGGTACAGCATTTATTATTTATTGGCCACTGTATACAACTCTGCACCCATGAAACAGGTTGACATTGACAATAAAATGATAAGTAGTACCATTTTAAGACATATTTTACCAGCAATCATAACATAAAATAGAAAAATATAGGCACAACAATATATACAAACCATTTGGATATAAGAAATTAAAACGTTTTGTTATGTTTTTCCAAAAATAACTATTTCTCTTTCCAAAAATCTGAACTAATAACTTCCAATCTTCTTTGCCTGTTCTGATAAATTTTAGTTGCATTCCTATGCTCCGAGGAGTACAGGACCCCCCCACCACCTCCATGGCATGAACTATATGAACTAAATTATTTCTGTTGTCCTGATACAAAGGAGTGAATGAGCATTTTTTTTAAAGATAATTTTAATTGAAAGTTTTTCAGTATAAATACAAACAATACGGTCATTACAGCAAAACAATAGAAAATCAAAACAAACAGAAAAACAAACATAGTGTCAGGAAAACAAATCTACTATAAAATAGTAACCAAAATAGAGAAACAGATGAATTCTGGGTCAGTAAATCCTTTTTAGAAAATAGTTCGAGTTAAACTTGCACCATGCATTTTGGGTGCGCGAACCAGGGGGACCAATATGCATGGAACTTCAATGTTTTATTCATACTTTCAGGCAAACAATTTCTCGTACAGAGCTTGAAGATTAAATTTGCGTAGTATTTCCGATACATTAGGTACCTCCATATTTTTCTAGTATGAGGCTATAGATTGCCTGGTTCCACATAAACAATGTGTAACAATAGGCCTATGTTCCATCAGGTATTGCTCAATCCCTAGATTAAGTAAGGCCAGAGATGGGTTCGGCTTGACTATTATACCAGTCACTTCTGACAATAGTCAGAAGATCTCTTTCCAAACTCCTTGGATACTTTTGCAGTACCAAAAAATGTGGCTCAGCGAGCCTACTTGACCTCATAGTCGCCAGCAAAGAGGAGAGACACCCATATCAAATTTTGCCACAATTGATGGGTTCAGGACCATCTAAGTAGCATCTTAACATAGGATTCCCAATGCGTATTGCATCTTGAATATTTAAAAGCAGACTGAATTAGGGGTGATGACATTTCCATTGGTAAAACCTGGGTCTTAGTGTCATTCAATTTATAGTAAGAAAGGTTCCCAAACTTTTGTAACACCTCATATGCCGCAGGAAGGGAAAGAGCTGGTTCTGCCAAAGTAAATGCTCCATTGCTAAGTCAAAAATAATAGGAGACAATGGGCAACCTTGTCTAGTACCATTAGTTATCTTAAAAGATTGTGATATTACACCGGATGTCAATACTTGGGCCGTGGGATGCGAAAAAAAGGGAGGCAAAAGCTTTAAATATTGGCCCCTAAACCCAAATTTAGATAGTACCTTAAGCAAATAGCCCCAATGAATCCTGTCAAAAGCTTTTTCAGCATCTAAAGCAAGAACTACAGAGGGAATTTTACGCAATTTGACCGATCTCATAATTTTTAACATAGGTCAAGTGCCATCTGGCGCCTGACGTCCCCTAACAAAACCCACTTGTTCGGGTTTGACTAGACAAGGTAGAATATCATATAATCTATTTGCTATTCATTTTGCATAAATCCTAACATCAGTATTCAATAGGGATATTGGGCAAAAATTTGGGGGAGAAACCGGATCTTTCCCTGGCTTTGGTATTGTTACAATAATAGCTTGTAACATCTCTAGAGGGAACGCACTAGACATAGCAGCCCTATAAAATATTGTCAACAAATGCAGAGCCAGTATATCATGAAGATTTATAATATTCACTGGGTAGGCCATCTCCAGGCGTTTTACTGGATGGTAGAAATTTATTAACTTGTGAGATCTCCTCTGTTGAGAATGGTGTATTAAGTGAACGGAGGGCCTCCTTGGATAAAGTAGGTAAGTTTATCTCATGTAAAAACCCTTCAAATACCTCTATCTTAGGTTGATAAACTGATTAGTCCTCCTGTAAGTTGTACAGTTTGCTATAATAGTCACAAAGCTCAGCGGCAATATCATGGGGATTAAAAAGTTTTACTTTCATCCCAGCCTTAATTATGGAAGGTATTTTAGAGCATTGTATCCTCTTCCTAAATCTAGCCGCCATAATCTTGGAGGCCTTATTACCTTGCGTATATTGAGTAAGTTGTAACTTTTGAATATATTGGGCCGGCCTGAGTGGACAAAAGGTGCATTGGTAAATCACGTCTACAGTGGAAAAGTTTGGTAGTAGAGTATTTCATTAGTAGGATCATATTTATGTAGCGCTTCCAACTTTTTGATTTCTGCAAAAAGTGGAGCCAGTCGTTTACTTCTCATTTTTTTGTCTTGGGATGCAAGCTGTATCAAAATTCCCCTAATAAATTCCTTATGGGCATTCCATATAGTGAAGGGGTCTATATCTTGTGTATCATTAAAATGAAAGAATTCCTGCAAATTGGTGCGAATATGGGCTGAGGATGCTATATCAGCAAAAAATTTTGGATTAGCTACGGGAGGGATAGTATGATATTGGTCTGCCGCTATCAGCACCCCCAGAGCGTGGTTCGACTATGTGATACTATCAATTTCCACACAAAAGACCTTTCCTAGTAAACTCATACTTGCCAGAAACATATCAATGCGGGAAAAGGATTTATGTAAAGATGAATAGTAGGTGTAATCCTTTTCCGAAGCATGTAAACATCTCTAAACAGGTGTACTTGTGTACTAGGAAGGGTTGCAATACGACCCTTTTATAAAGTTTCTTTATAGAAACATCAAGTTGGAGGTCCAGTATTGCCTTAAAGTCACCACATAACAAAATGTGGTCCTTCAGCATGGGCTGGGCTTTCTTAAGCACTGAACGGAGAAATCTGATTTGGCCCACATTAGGCGCATAAACATCAATATTTGTAATAGAGAGATACCATTATTTATCTCACATATTAAGATAATACCTGGCTTCTGGGTCAGTAATACACTCAAGCATTTGAAATGCCACTGAATTTTTAATCGCAATAAGTACCCCTTTCGTTTTCATGTCAGCATTAGCTGTAAAAATGTGTACCTATGGGTACACTTGGGAGATTTAAAAGCCAAAAAATAAGTTTCCTGTGCATATATGACATCACAGCCATGATGTTTCACAGTGGACCCCAAGGGAGACTACTTGTGTGGGCTATTAAGCCCTTTAGTGTTGATAGTTAAGATTTTAACCATTGGCCAGCAGAAAAAAACGCTAACAAATCCAGATATCCATCCAGTAGCCACTGGACATAGTACAGGTCATAATGCATATTGCAAGTAACACTGACACTAAAAGAAAAAAAAAAAACAGAGAAAAATCACAGAAAAATGAAATAAAATAAAAAAATTACCCCAATATGGGGATAGCACTACATGATCTGAAATCATGAGTGACCACAAAGGGAGCAAATGTACATCCAAGTATAGCTCTATATATCAAAGTGCAAATATAAATGTTATCAAAAAATATCAACCAAAGCCTGTTAAGGCGAAAAAGTTCAGACCTGACCCAGCAGTGGTCTAGGAGGAGAAGGCACTGTCTCTTAGGGCTTGATAGAACAACAGAACTAAGCCACTAGGTCACTTTGGTGAGCGCAAGGAGGAGCGATGAACTTCATGCCATTCCTGAAGGATCCTCAGAGAACGTTGCGAAAGAGGAGGAGAGTCCGGCCTCTCTAGGCCCCACTCAAAAGTTTCATACCTGCCTCTGGCAAGGGGATCACATGTCGAGATCCATATTTGGATATCAAAAGCTTCACCAGAAACCCCCAGCGATAAGGAATATTGTGTAGCCCGAGCATCTTGGTCACTGGAGCAAACTTACATCTAGCTTGAATTGTCGCTTAGGATAGATCCGCATAAATGAATCCGAGCAATGACATTGCTTGGGGTAGTTGCAGACAAATAGGGACGTTTTGGAAGCCTGTGGGCCCTTTCAATCACTAGCTCATTTTGGGGGATATCAGGTAACACAGTGGAAATCAATTGCTGCAGATATTCTGGAAGTGTCATCGGGGAAACAGATTCTAATAAGCCAAGGAATTTTAAATTATTCCTCCAAGCCCTGTCTTCCATATCAGTGATTTTACTTTTCAATTTTGCCACCTCCGGACTGTTGTGCGAATCTACTAACTCATTATGAGCAGTTGTAATTTCACTCATTTTCACTTCAATATGCTCCACTCTATCTTCCAAATTTTGTACATCCCTGCGAAGTGAGGATACCATGGAGGAGAAATCACTTTGCAACGATTTCCTAAGAGATAGTACCATGTCTTTCAAAACTGTATCCACAATGGGAGCATCAGTAGCAGGAAAATCATCAATAGGCTGTGTCAACAATAGTTCCCCTGGAGGGTCTTGACATGTAACATAGTCTCCCTCCCTATTTGGGCTTGCATTCAAATCAACTGTCACATTAATGGGCATATCAAGTTGTGTCATTCACAAGTGGAATGTCCTGTAGCTGCTGCGGAGACTGCGCACCTGGAGACAGGGCTGCTTTCTTTGTAGTGGTGTGGGCTGTATTTCTCTCCCTCTTAGTATTACTCTAAGAGGGAGAGAAAGACAGCCTAAAGAAGTATACTTTTGGTTTGTTTCCCCCGTTGCCTCAGAGAAGAACTCGGTCAGTCTCCGCGAACCGAACTTCTCCATTTTTCCCCTGGCCATCTGCTCTAGGTAGTCCAGAGTGCTTTGTGCTGGGTGAGGTGCCAAATCGATCGTGCTGTGGGTCATTGGGATGGATTAGAACCGCGCCGCGGAGAGAGCTCACTCAGAAGCAGCCATTCCACACGAGAGCCGGCCACGTCTCCGTGAATGAGCATTTTTACCCTGCTGTGGAAAGGTGTCACTGTTAGGTATCTCTAGGTGAAAATAAAGGAACAAAATTAAACTGAAGTAGTGTTAGCATTTTCTGAAAAGACTGGTTTCAAATATAGGTGTTCTTCTCAAAGCTAACATCAGTTTCCTGCATTGGCCAGTTAATGGCCCCACATTTTCATGTACACTAATCTCAATAGAATTTTTTATGTCTGCATGCCCTTTGGGAAGAAGTGGTTGGATAATGATAATATATATGTTTTTCTTTATTCACTTGCACGTAGTGTGCATTACTGGTTGATGTGCTTATACTCTAGGAGTCTCATGACTATATAACTTTTTTTCCCAAGCACTGCTTTTTCTCCTCTCCTACAGCTTGTCCTTACATATTTCTGTATTATGAAAGAATAGGTTGCAAGTTCTGAACATTTTGCCTTCTTCTTGTTAGTAGTGCCATGTTATGTAGTATTTTTTTTTTTGGTATAGCAGTACCAATTTATATATATATATATATATATATATATATATATATATATATATATATATGCAATTATGTCTGTGGTATACATTCTATTCCATGTCAGAGCTGAGCTCAGCTATTTCAGAGCCATTATTTCTAACTTTTAGTGACTCTTTAGTCACTGGCATTGTACGGTGGTATTGGCATAAGGCCAATGTGGTTCATATCTTCAAAAAGGGAGCAAAGTCATTACCAGGTAACTACAGGCCAGTTAGTTTAACGCCCATGGTTGGAAAGGTCCTAGAGAGTTTGATAAAGGACCACATAGAGGAGTTTCTGCTAGAAAATAATATTATAAGTAATAGTCAGTATGGCTTCATGAAAGTTGTCCGAAGTTATCACCGAAGTTGTCAAACAAATTTACTCTTTTTTTATGAGGAAGTAAGTAAACAGGTAGACAGTGGAATAGCCGTTGATATAGTGTACTTGGACTTTGCTAAAGCATTTGACACCGTACCCCACGGACGGTTAATATGCAAGTTAGGGTCAATAGGTTTAGAAAAGTAAATCTGTAAATGGATTAGGAACTGGCTTAAAGATCGCATCCAGAGAGTAGTGATTAATGATTCATACTCTGAATGTTCTAAGGTTATTAGTGGTGTACCCCAGGGTTCAGTGTTGGGACCTTTACTGTTTAACATCTTTATAAATATTATAGAGTTTGGGTTTAAAAGTACCATTTCTGTGTTTGCATATGTAATGGAATTAAGTCCATACAGGATGTCTATAATCTACAAGCAGACCTGGATGTACTGTTTGATTGGGCACCCAAGTGGCAAATGACATTTAATATAGATAAATGTAGGTTTATGCACTTGAGGACTAACAGCATGCATGCTTCATACTGTCTAGGGTAAATACATTTGGGGCAGTCCGAAATGGAAAAGGATCTGGGGGTTCTGGTAGATCATAGACTTAATAACAGCATGCAATGCCAAGCTGCAATATCTAAAGCTAGCAAAGCATTAAATAGGGATTGCAAATGACAGACTAATACAGACAGTGATACAGGAGGAGAGGACCCTGCCCCGAAGAGCTTACAATCTAGTAGGTGGGGGGACATGAAACTGGAGAGATGCATTACACAACTAAGAAGGGATGTAAAACCAGGATAAAAGGACAGTGTTTGGAGCTAGGAAAGGAGAAAAAGTAGGCAGAAGGAAGAGAACAGGAGAGGTGTGACCCAGGGAAAGGGGGCACATAATGGTTATAGCAAAAGGAGGATAACTATTGTTTGTTAGTTCCTGTCTTTTGTAGAATTGTTATTATTTGGTATATGTGTTGTTTTTATATTTGTGTATTTATGTAACTATTTTCCTGCATATATAATTCTGTAAAAAATAAAATAGTTTGTAGGCCATTTACAGTCAGTCTATATAATAGGCTAAAATTGGTAATAATAGATCAATGACTATACTGCTTGCCATGTGCCTACAAATCACAAAAAAAAAAAAAATTAAAGATTGGTCACATAGAGTTCTTACACGTTTGTATCTTTAATTTGTAAAATTGTGCAAAAAGTATCCATCATGTTTTATCTTAAAGTGTTATTTTCACTTGTACCATAGAATAATCTAAAACGGCAATTAACTGAAAATACAAAATCCCTGTATGCCTTACTGTTACAATTTGTGCAGTATTTTGTTGACTGCAACATGTAGCCACACATCTGTTACCCATGAATAACATTCCACTGCTAGTATAACCTTTTTACAACTTACTTTTACTAAAAAAGTGTGACAACATGCTGACTGTGCTCCTGGTAAATCTGGCCCTGACTACAAGGGAAGGTTTTAACTCTTGCTCTGTAATGCCATCCTACACTTTAGATGGTTAGGAAAAAAGTGCAAAGATGTAGGATCTTAATCCATAAAGATAGGTCACGTTAAGCTCAGAAGAAAAAAATTGAAAGGTAGCATAAAGAAGCAGCATAATACTGATCTAGCGGCATTAAAACTGAACTGGCTTTGTTATTGAGAGTATTTGCTTTTTGCACCACTAGCTGTCAAAGGGTTAAAATTTTGATGCTTATTTCTGAAAACTACATGTCAAATATGAATTGAGGGATAAGTATTTTTTATGTTTTTTATGTTTTTACCTACTGTACATATATGCTACTATACAGTTATATTACAGGTTTCAGTATTTTTGATTTATTTATGCACCCTTGTTTTAACTGATTTTTGTGTGTTTTTATTTAAAGTTTATTATTTAATTTATTACATTTATTAAATATTGCACAAATGTTATACCAGTAAGTAATTACAGGCCTACAATGTAAAATAAATTTTCATGAAAAACAATGCACTGCTTTTATACATATAAATCCTAGCAGAAATGAACCGCCCAGGAGGTTAAGATTTGCTAACGCATTTACTGGGTTTGGCCCTGCCTCAGGCTCCATAAGTAATTGGTTGATCTCACATATCCTGCTGGCTTTACAGCATCCTATTAAAAAAGCCACGTACCTCCCTGACACGATTTGCTGTATGGCAGGATCCAAGACATTCTATTGATGGTATACTTTACAGCCACTTTACAGGACAGAATGGACAGATTTCATAAAACATAGTATGAATGGGACGCATTTTAATTCACCTAAAACATCTTTATTGGTCACA
Organism: Pyxicephalus adspersus; assembly: GCF_032062135.1. Taxonomy (NCBI): domain Eukaryota; kingdom Metazoa; phylum Chordata; class Amphibia; order Anura; family Pyxicephalidae; genus Pyxicephalus; species Pyxicephalus adspersus. Next base: position 106,858,329 of record NC_092862.1, on the reverse strand, counting down.
AGTGTTGTCTTTTTTCCTATTCACTCCCCTCTCTCCTTCTCCTAACCTTGTCTCCCCCATAGTTTACCAGGGCTTTCCTTATATTTCCTGAGTATATTCACTCACTGCACTTGCCATTGTTAATATGCTTTGTTATCATACATACTAAAGTTCCATTTTACTTGTTTACAATAACCTATGAAAATGCACTATTTAGTGACAGATTGGTGCTTTCCTCTGACAAATACTTTGGTATAGTTTAGTACTGTTTGCAGACCTTGTTGATATTGTGACACACGCATTTATACCCCCTATTCTCATATGTTTGTGTTACTCTTTTGTTAATTTTTCTTTCTTTGTACTTGTATTGTATTTATATCTTTTTTATATAAAAACCTTAAAAAAAATTTCAAAAAGTTCAGGGTGGGGGATTTCCAGGCTTTTGCTATGGTTTGGCAGACACTCTTTTTCAGTTTTTTATTACTGCCTGCACCAGTTGCTTATGCATACCATAACTAACCATACATGTATGGCAAATTATTATTAATGGGATTTTGGCACAATAGGCACTGTCTGCTAAGACTGAACAGCTAAGCTTATATGAGTAGTTTTCTTTATCTAAATCCCTATAGCATCTGTGTAAGCTGCTGTGGCAGCAATTCAGCCACTGATCTGTTTGCTTGTGAATGATTACTACATCTTTATACTTACTAACTCATCCTAATGTAATTTTGTCTGATAATTACAAGCCTTTTAATACTCTAAAGTGCTAAACATTCAGGGAACAAATTACCTTAAAAAAGAGACCTCCCTAGCTACCATGCATTTATTTAATAGTGCAGTGCTACTTTAGTACAAAATATTTTCTAAATTTCAAGGTAAAGCAATTATTTGAGCTAACTTGGCTGCTTTACAAAAGTTATCAGAGCAAACTAATTTACTTTCTGTCATAGCCACGTCTCTGGCTCTGCCTTCCAGCCTCAATTAATAAAATTATTACACGCTACTCCTAAAATATTAGTAGGATACTAAAACAAGCAAGTGGTTGCCTGTTTATCTGTTTATGATTGAGAGTATAAATCACTCCTAAACTTTTATTGTCCCACGCTATGACAGCTGTTTTTAATTGTAATTAATTGTAATTAATTTAAATAGCTTTGTTGTCTTTGATTGTCTAAAGTTGGAATACAAGAAAAATTTGTAATTTTATAAACAGCTGCTGAATAGTTTGTCTTTGAGGAAACCATAGAATGGAATCAGATTGCAGCTTGAAACGAGTCTTTCAAAGCGCAATGTTTATTTGTACATGCCAAGTTGTGTTCTTACTGTGTGGCCCAAAGTCATTTGAAGTTGGTCAGTCATGCTTGCTTGCCATCTGTGAATGGGATGAATTTTGGGACACTGAGTAATATGTAATGTTTATCTGATGACATTTAGGCCGATGTTTACTTCCTCTACTTCCTGTACTTTCCACTCATTTTTTTTTTATTTTTTAAGCAGAGTTGTTAAGCACTTTTCAAGGTAGGGCATGCAATATGTCTTGCTGCTTTGAGGAAATTACCTTTACTGAAAAGAAATATAATGATGTGAAACAAGCATGTAAACTGGGAAGATCATAAAGGAAATATTCTGCTAAAAATGTTACAGGGTTTTGTTTATTTAATGATTTACTTAAGCTTAACCATTTAACAGGCTTTGCTATCCATGCGGAGAAAATCTACCACCTATTACCTCAAATATTTTTTTTTTACCTAGTTAAAATGTCCTCTTGATTCCTCTTGTAAGTGCCTTGAATATTTAAAATTAAAACTATTCTCTTTAAGGATTCAAAAACTTCTAATTTGTGCAGTAAGCTCTGCCCTAGAATTTGAGCCTTTAGGCACTTCACCTTTTCTTGGATGTATGTATATCCATGTATCCTTTACACCACACAGCACACTGAAGCACCGACAGGTGAAATTCAGATACAAGGAATGGAAATGATCATGTTTTTTGCTACCTTTTCCATCATCAGTTACTTCAATTGTCCTTGTTTAATTTAGTGCAAAGATCAATCATCTGTTTTAACAAACAGTGCCATACAGAAAGGTAAGATGGAATACTAAATTTATATTTGGGCATCCGGATGTGACAAAATGGGCCTGATTTATTAAAGCTCTCCAAGGCTGGAGGGTACAGACTTTCATCAGTGAAGCTTTGTGATCCAGCAAACCTGAACGTCATTTTCTATTTGCTATCAAATGTTTTGAAACCTGGATTAGATCCTGTCCAGGGTTGCTGGATCTCCCAGCTTCACTGATAAAAGTCTATTCTCCTCAGCCTTGGAGAGCTTTAATAAATCAGGCCCAATGTGTTAGGTAAGATGTTGGTTGTATGACCAGTTGCTCCAGTCTGACTAGGGTGCATTGTACTTTTACGCTGCAAGAGTTTTTATGTTTTTTTTTTAGCCGTAATCCCAAATGTGAATTGGGGTGGAAAAAACTTGCAAAAAGCTTTAAGCCCGAGTCAAACTCGGGGTAACTTTAGAAGACCCCCTTACCTGTGCCCCATGCTGCTGTGGCAATCGGATGATCCCGCTGTGATACCGGGGCGCCTGTCTGTCGGGGGTGTGGCATTAAAAAAGCAGATTACCGAGTAATCTGCTTTTATATCCCACCCGGGTCCCGGCCATGCCGCTGCGCCTAATATCAGTTAGATGTGATGCACCATGCAGGATTTCTGCATGGTGCATCACATCTAACTGGTGATGCGATCAAAAAAACTGTGCCACTAATGGTCTACATATCTGTGAAACAGGCAGGGTGCCATGCAAGATGATATGGAAAAAAGTTAAAAAAAATATCCCAATATGTATATTTCTAGGTGGTAGAGGACCCCAAAAGATTGATATAATCAACAACAAAGACAATTGGTGCCGAACCAGGAGGATATTTACCCATCTACCAACCACAAGAAAACATAGATTTTCAGACCAAATCTTTATCAGTTGTTGATAATCTATTTAAAGAGAATAACCTTAGAAGATCCACATTCTGATTTTGGAAATAAATGTGGATAAATACCATCAGAAATAATGAATCTGGCAATTTTGAGTACACAATGACGCATTTCGCAGAGCAGCTTCCATCTCTTTTACAGTTGCTGTAGCTATAATCATCAAAAGAAGACAAAGAAGAAAAAGAAAAAAGATATATTATAGGCTTCTAAAATATAATTTAATAACAAAATAAGCAGAATGACTTTAAAGCCAGCCCATAGAACATGTTATCCCTGCCTTCACTTTCCTACTACTCCTTTTACAGCCAGAAGTGATGAGAAGAACCCAGTCCATGCTTTTAGTCAATCCCAAGCAGAGTTTACACAGGTCTGGGAACTCTCTTCTTGCCCTTATGTGACATTAGTGGACCATGTACCCACGCTACCCAAGAGCAGAAAAGTGAGTCATATAATCCCAATACCCACATTGGACTATTTCCCTTTTCTCCTGTTGCTAAATGTAGCTGTAGGTGAAGCAAACGAAATATTATTCACTCTATAGGATGACTTTAATGTTAAACCAATTGCTTTTTGTGGCATAGGTAAAACACATGTTGACAACACTAAACTAAAAATTAAGCCTAAACCATTATATTTTCCCTGCATTAAAATTATCTCTAAACCATTATATTTTCCCTGTGTTAAATTTATCTCATCACATACTTTTATTAGTAATATGGAAACTTTTTTTCATTCAGTAACCTGTTTGACCCACCTGCTAATCTAATCTTTACCTTTTACATACATAGAAAATACCATATTATTACAATGTGACAGGCAGGCCATTTTGTTTCTGTTCTATAAGGTTCTGTTTTATCTTTTCACTTATTTGGAGATAATATTTTCCTGCAGGGAAGGGATGTAAAAGTTTAAATATTACCATGATTTATATAATGAGCTCAGTTAAGCTGAATTGAAATCATCTAACCTTTTAGCTGTGTGTCTGACAGTCCACAGCCTGCTCCCATTTCCTCTCTTTGCAAGTTGCTTTTGAGATCCATATAATTATTCGCTGCAATCTTGAGGAGGCTTTGAAAACCACAATGAAGTCTACAAATGTATAAAATAGAGAAATGAATTAGAAATAGTTACATTTCCGTCTGAATCGTTAAAAGGTTCGCATGCAAATTTAGTGGGTTGTTCATTACTACATGTGGTTTGCCTTTAGGTTATATGCATTACATATATTTAACACCAAAGTGTAGCTCTTACTGCTTGATCTTAGCACTAGTACCTTCTTACCTACAGGAATATTGATGTTCAGGGTGTTGCATGGCAAATAGCTGTTTCTGCAATTCTGGCTTGTGGCACAGGTGGACAGACTTGCTAATATCCAGTCCTCATTGAAGTAATAAAGAATTATAGGTTATAGGTTTTGAATATTTATGCAATATATCCAAAACCTATTGACTTGTTTGTTACAGTACCTGCTATCAGTCACAGGCAGGTAGAATCACTGTTATCAGCCTTTCAGAAAGGTATATTTTCATGTACTGTTGTAGATTTATAAATGATCTGACAAATGACTTCTGACTTCTTTCCCTTGGAGTCCATATCAGCACTTCAATCTTCTGACATTCCTTTTATGATGTGGTCTCCTCCTTCTGTCACTTCCAAAAACCCAGCTCATTTTTCCATCATGTATAACATCCCAAGGCACTCACACATTAACATTTCTTCTTCGGTGATATATAAGGAATTAAAAATTGTTCTGGATAAAATTTTAGTTCTACTTTTGGAATGCAATATTTCATTATTAGATGAGGATATACCAGAGTGGGGTTTTCCCAGTTTTTAGAAACACAGGAATAAGTTAGGTCACTAAGGCCACAACTCATCTATATTAAGATTGTCAGCACTGTACTGCTGCAGACCAGTTAAAAAGCATAAAAATGAAGTTTTCGAACAGTGATACTAAATTAAATTAAGTTTCTGCATATATCAGTATCAGTTTAGCATTGGAAGCTTTAAACCAATTAACCTGATTAGAGAAATCCAGCTATCTTGAATACCTTCCATAGAATCATCCCTAGTATTTCTGCTTCAGGTGTATTGTACCCCCTCCTCTCAAACCAACTCAACTGACTCAAACTTCAAGGTCCTTGCACGTTTACTTAATTCATCACTCACTCCAAAGAATGCCATTAATGACAATAGACAGCATGCTGAGAAACTTGGTTCTACTTGAAGACCAGTCCTGTCTTCCAATAACCATCCTTCAAGGACTAACCCAAGTAACTACACACAATATTACTTTCACTGTGTTAATAAATCTTCTAAAGATTACAACTTTCATGCTTCTCATGTCGGGTGCTAGTACTTTTTTTTTTTTTGCTCATTTAAATGTAAAGTGCCATTTCAGCACAAAAATACACACTTCAATACTCTTATACAAAGGATGCACTGTCAAGTCTCAGTAGTACACACGACCTGTATGCTTACCTAATGTACACAGGTCAGATGATTACCAACGTCTCAGGCGAGAATCTGACATGTGTACTGCAGTTGCCTGACATTGTTTATGGATCCACCCTGATAGATTCATTAATGAAAGATGGTGTAAATGAATGGTGGGCGAAGATCATCTCTAGGAAGAGAAGAAAGAAGATGTTGATGGCGCCCTGTGATGGAATGGGGACGGAAGGAAGTATCAAAGGTTTAGTTCCATTTTAAGCTCTGCCTTTTGTACTTGAATGTTTTTCTGAAACATCAGTACTTGAAGTTTTGAAAAAGTAATGTTGTAAATGTTACCCAGCATTTTGTCAAAAAGCCAAAATGTAGACAAAGAAGTGGCTGTGGGCTCAATGCTAAAGTATTTGACACACCCCACCCCCAACAGCCATTATTATTATTATTATTATTAATAATAATATTAATATTAATAAACAGGATTTATATAGCGCCAACATAATATGCAGCGCTGTACATTAAATAGGGGTTGCAAATGACAGACGAATACAGACAGTGAAACAGCGAGGACCCTGCCCCGAAGAGCTTACAATCTAGGAGGTGGGGGAAGTAACACACAATAGGATGGGAGATATGTAGTTATGGGAAGTAGTGAAGGTTTCAAAAGACAGAAGAAGATGGGTAGGCAAGTTTGAAAAAATGGGTTTTGAGTGCTCTTTTAAATGATCAGAAAGTAGGAGCAAGCCAAATAGGATGAGGAAGATCATTCCAGAGAGTTGGGGCAGCTCTAGAATAGTCTTGGAGCCGAGCTGAACCAGGTCAGAAATGTAAGTTGGACAGTTAGGCTGCAGGTTAGGTTCTATAGGCTTTGAAAATCTGATCTGTAAATGGATAGTAAACTGGCTTAACAAATGTATTCTCTTCTGAATCTGAATGTTAGAGGTGTACCATAGGGTTCAGTGTTGGGACCCTGACTTGGTAATCTGTTTATAAATGATATAATGTAGAATTTTAAAGTACCATGATGAAGATGACCCCAAGTTAAGTAGTGGGACACACTCCTTATATGTAGATGTAGCATCTAAACAGACTTGTGTCTGTTGACTGCACTGTTTGACTGGGCCACTATGTGGCAAATATAGTTTAATATACTGTATATAATATAATGAGGATGATAAATATTATGGTATACACTTGAGGGCTAAAAACTTTCATTCATCATATATTCTCAAGAAAGTACAACTGGGAATATCAGTGATTAAGAAGGATCTGACCATGGTGGTGGTGGTGGATTGTAGACTTAATACACAGATTGTAATGCCAAACTGCAGTTTTTTGCATTACATTATAATACAGGTACTGAATAGTATTAGAAGAGAGAAAGATAGCCTTGCTCCTTTACAAAGCATTAGTCAGACCTTATCTATAATATGAAGTTTAGTTTTGGACACCAGTTCACAAAATATGTTGCAGAACTGGAGAGAGCAACTAAATAGATAAGAAGCATGGGGGCGTGAATTGCTTAAGAGTTATTTATAGCTGTAGTTTAATCAAATACTTTGATTTTCTTCTTTTTTTCAATCTCATCACCATGCTAATGAAATGTTTAAATAAAATCTTTCTGTTTTCATTACAAACATTCTATTAAACCCAATGTCATCATCCCTGTATTTTAGTGCATCTCAATGCAGGCAAATCATTTCTTGTGGGAGGAACAGAGAGGGTTGTTCACATTAGGACAGTTACAGAGGACAAGAGGACACTCTTTTCAATTAAGTAAAAAAATAATATTACCTTTGCATAATGAAAAGCTTTTTCTCAGTAACAGGTGACACATTATAAAATACCCTTTTATGACAGGTAGTTCTATCCAGCTCAGTTTCTTGTTTATACCACACGTTTCTAAATGCACAGGATATAACCGACTATTAATATTTATAAGTAATAACATCATAAATTGTTGATACAGGGAATGTCTGATTACCTTAGGGGAAGAGGAACTTTTCTCCCTTGTTCAAACAAATTGGACTGTACTTTATAAGGATTTGTTTTTTCTTTCTCGCAGTCATCCCTGGGTTTAGGATTATGTTTATGTAGATTTTCAATTTATCTATTTATTATTTTTTTCTGATAGATTTGTGCCTTTTTTAACTTGCCCAGCTATGTAACAGTATGACGGAACAACAGACAAGCTTTTTTTTTTTTTACCACCTCCCCATCACCCAAACTCTACATCTATAATATATAATTTACACCGATGGCAAGAAAAATGTGCAGAAGAATAACATGTAAAAACATTGACTTTTTATACTTTTTTGGTGAGTAAAACAGAAAACAAAAGTGTGAATGTATTGTACAGATATTTTTTTGCTAACAATGCACATTTTTGGCTGTTTTGTGGTACACTGCACTCTAGGATGTTTTATTTTCATTTGTCTAATAAACCCCATAGCCATGAAAGCGATCCAAGTGATAATTAACACATGCATATTTCATTATAACTGTCTTTTTTCAGCTGATTTGTGTACAGCAGGAATGCAAATGAAATCTGTAACTGTGCAGACCGGCATTAGGCCTGAAAAAAATTAACTTGATGAAAGTAGAAAGACTGTGAAAAGTCATTTACAAGAATCCGAATGGAATTAATATTTGAGATATTATGCTCTAATAGCTGAAAAATGGAAAGAAACTAAATAACTCCAACGCCGAACTTGAGCTTGTGATGCTGTACTCTCACTGAATTCAAGAGCTGATTACCTGAAACAATAAAATGACTGAATTTGAGGGCTCAGTACTTCTGTACTTCTACTTTGGAACCTACAGTGGTGGTTCCAGCTGCTAATTCCAACATTTACCGGAAACTCTTAGATACTGACTTTCAGCATCCAAAACCTATATGTACCATTGTCATAGCTGGTGTTATGGATATACCCGGGAGTGAATTCTTTGTTTCAATTGCATTCTTAATCGAGGTGTTAACTAAGGTGCAGAGTCTGCCATGAGTTCATCAGAGCAACCCGCAAAAGATGATAGACTTGACTGCAGGCAGCTCCTAGGTTGCAGCCCTCAGACACACACATGCAGATGGCAGTTCATCAGGAGAGAAGTAGGAGTAGGGTACCAATAGGACAGACAACTTAAACACAGGCCAGATGTTAGGGCAGGAAGTAAACAAGGGATGTTGGGAACAAGCCAGAGTCAAGATCAGAGACAGCAAACAGGAATGCTGGGACACAGAAACTGTTCTCCTGGCTTAAGAAACCCCAATGCACAGGCACAGGGTGCAGGGACTGAATGGCAGATTGGGTGGAGGCTGGCTGAGTAGGAGCTTCATTAGCCAGCAGGTGAGATCCGAGAACACCTATGTCTATGTCAGTTCAAAATAGAGTAGGCTGGAGTTTAGTAACAGATAACATGTAGTTAAAAAACAAGTCTCATGTCAGCTTTCCTGCTGATCTGTGACAATTACCAGAAGAAAAATGCAAGAACTTAAATCCATTCATCAATATGTTCCTGACCAGTTCCCCTATATACTGTGCATGCGCTCCATGGCCCTATTTATTTATATGTATGATTTGTAGTCATGGTGGCCTCCATTGGTACCTCTCAGTACATAACCTGCATTTGAAGTATAAAGAGGAGCCAGACAGGACCATGCTGGAAGAAAGATCCCTCGATTTGGGAGCAATGTAAGTATATTGTTCAGGAGGCTAAATGGGGTGGGTTTTTTAAAGGGGTGTTTTAAATATCAGGTAAATTCAACTAGAAACATAGAGATAAACTAGAGATAAGGAGAAAGTACATGTTACTGAAAATATGAATATATATTATAGAGGATGTGCTGTAGCTGTGTTTTGTTCTTTGCTGCAAGGTCTTCCTTTACAAATACATTTAAATATTGATTATGTTTTTCCGTTATACATTTTTAAAATGGAGAATAAAGGATATTTTGTTTTTATATGTATATCATATTCTTCAAAAATAAGCTAAAGTATAACACAAATCATCCAAGCAATCAAATGTGTTCAGTATGGAAATATTAAGCAATGTATCACACAAAATCTGATGTAACATCAACTAGTCTGTAATATCATTTCATTTTTAGAATCTTACAAAAACTACAAATGGAATAAGAGACAAAATGTAACCTTTTTGGATTAGATGCTAAACTGAAAATGATGTAAATCTCTTTATGTAGTGCTATGAAGCCTGTAATCTCTGTGATGCATTAGAATAAATATATTGATCTTTGGCTTCATGCCTGCAAAAACACCTGTCGTCTAATTGTAATTAACAAATAAAGCAAAGACTGAAATAATTATGTTTAATATTTAAACAGTCAAATGTCACTTAGAACAGCTGCTTTAAAATACTGTTCACCTGGGCATACGTTGTATTAAAATCACTGCATTGAGAGCCGTATCTGTTGCTTGAGGTGTTAGCTGACTTTTACAATATGGCAGCTTCTTTCTTTTTATAGGATGTCCTTATATAAAGCTCAACTCCAGGTTAGAAAACTACACCAAGATCCCACCCAGCCAACTCTTTTTTCTCAATTTGTTTTATAGAAGAAAGAAAAGCCGAGGGATCTGGTTTCAAAAGAGAAACACTTTAGAAATGGACACTGCATTGGAGCTGTGTGAATACCTTAAAGTAAACATATCATTACAAATTTTCCATTACTGAGTTCACTATAACAATGCTATTTTTCTAGCTGTTACCATGATCCTTTGTAATCACTATTCATCTTTATAGAACTTTTAATTTATATGCCACTGTCAATGGTCAAGCTGAACTTCAGGATTCTGATAACATTGCATCCTGAGCTCCCTTTCCCCAGCCTTAGTAAAAACTGTAATTTTTTGAGAAAAGTAGAATTAAAAAGTTTCCTCTTCTTTCTTGGCCTTGTCCAAAAACTAAAGTCTGCCCTGGCATCTATTCGGTTAGAAAACATTTTATTGAAAGCATCTTGAGCAAACCTTCATATCAAAAGAGAAGCATGCATTTACACAGTGTGAACACAATTGGTCTAATTTATTAAGGCTCTCCAAGGGTGAACCTGGGTGATTCAGAAAACCTGGAATGGGTTTCATAAAAGTATCTCCTATTGGCAAATGTTTTTAATCCCTGAATAAATTCATTGTAGTTTTGCTGTATCAACCAGGTTCCAAAAAAATCTTTTCCAGCTTTAGTAAATCAGGCCCAATGTTTTCCATTCAGGACCTCCTATTTCCACAGAAGTGACAAAAACAAAGAACAGACACCACTAATTTTCTTTTTGGTTGACCTCCATGAACTTTCTTTTTCAATGTAACTACTTATCGTAGTTTATATATCTGAGGAGCCAATCAGAAATCTCAGACAAAAATCTTATCTTGAACCTCTTTAGCCCAATTATAAATTCCTCAAAGAACCAAAGAAGCATCACAGACATATATCTTAACGGCATAAATAAATTAATAAATTTATCAATAAAGTGAACATACATCATGTAGATATAATGCTGAAGGTTAAAAATGCCACAAGAGCATCATGAAGTGCCTTATCACAATCCAGAAGTCAAGCAAAACCACCACTGAATATGTTTAGGGTAACTAAAAGAAACTCTAAAGGGAGGAACAAAAGATGTTCCAGAATGGAAGGGTGTTCCACATGGGTGGGGCATGTTGCCAAAACAATTACAATAAACAGGGACATATTAAATGAAAGACAAACAGGTGAATAAATGTTCAAGGAGTTAGATATTATAAAGGACATGACAAAAACTAATTCCACCCTGTTCCCCAAAATAAGACAGTGTCTTATATTAATTACCATCCTCATAAATACAGAAAAATCATGTTAGGGCTTATTTTTTAGGCAAACAGGGTAATAAAAAAAACATCAAAAATAAAGTATCATGCAGTGATCAGTACCATAAGAAGCAGAAGACATAAAAAAAGTAACAGAGTCAGTAGAACAAGTTGATACTGGTATAATATACCTGTGTGTGTCCCTGGTCAATCACAAACACAACCTAAACCTCGACAAGAACAGCAATAGAGGCAATGTGGATGAGAATGACATTACAAAAAAGATTTAAGGCTCCTCTAGGTATATGCACCTAAAAAGTAATTTTACCCTGGCTTTGCTACAGTCAACATCTTTACTATGGTTGTAAAGAGTGCATTGGAATTTGAAATGTTCTCATGCTCAGGAACCTGGAAAACAACACAACCAGAGTGTGTATCAGCTAACACACATTACCCTGCTTAATCAATGCAAAATATCTATAGAAACCACCCACACAAAATGCTGAGAAATAAAATTGATAGGTAGCAAATATACCATGGACATAATACAGGAGCACAGGTTTTGATAATGGCTGTAGTCCACCCATGAAATTTGGTGGAGTGAAAAGAGCTGCTGATGCTTCAGAAGCCTGTTCTGTGGAACGCATAGTACACAGAGTAAAAGACTAATTTCAGCAAAGCAAAGTCTGGGAAAATCTGGCTCTTTGCAGCAAATTAGAATTTCTTGTTTTTCTGAATATGTGCATTCTAATTTACCCAATCCAATAACCAATGATCATGCAATTCAATAATCCTTATTGCCGGGACACATATAGTACTTGTTGATTTGCAGATAATAAAATTTATCAGAGAATCTGATAATCGTGATTAACTGGAATCTGATCTAGATAATTTTTACTGTTAGCTTATCTTGTGCCATGTTATAAAAAATGCCAATACACCCAACAGACTTTTTTTTAGTGTCTCATAGCTGATGAGAGCTCAACTGATTACCTGTCACTTCCATGATTAATTCTTTACACTAACTACGCCAGACTAAATACCATTCAGCATAAAAAAGCACAATGAATTTATTTTTATTTTCTTTAAAAAAACAACTTTAAACTGATGAATTGTTTAACTACTGTCTTAAAACTTCAAACTTTTGTGGCGTTTAATGCAACCTGCAATCATCTAAAATTCAATCACACACATATAAAAGCCATTATACCCAACATATACTGTTTGACTAGCACACAGTAATGATAGCTTTCACTGTATAATTTGGCTGACAGTAGGAATAAGCATAAGTCAGACCATGGATTATTACTCGCTAAATTAGGAAGCACTTTGAAGGCTAAATTGTTTGACAAATATTGATATTGTGAGAACATGGCAATGACAAAATCTTTGTAATATTTTTATGTATTATTGCAATGTTTACAGGAGTGTCTATACTGAGAATATCTATATTTTTATTATACCAAGAAACATTTAAGATTTGCTCCTTGTATTTGAGTTGTGTCCAAAAATGAAGCTCTGTCAACAGATGGCACATTGTCCATGGAAATCAGCTGCCTATGTCTTGGCACATGCTTTATGTGGTCGGTAAAATATTAAAGATTTAAGTAGAAAAAAATTATTTTATGTTTTTGATGGGAGTAGTGGTATTGTTGTGTTAGTTTTCTATTTCTGCTGAAAGTTTTGAAAGTTTTAAATGATATCCTTTATTAGCCAACATTATTTAGGGATACAAGCTTTTGGGATAAGTTACATACCTTCTGCAAGCTTCACATAATTACACAGCACTGTGGTTCAGTTGCTAGCACTCTTGCTCTTACAGCAATAGGGTCGCAGGTTTGTTCTCAGCCAGATTAATAAATGCATGGAGGTTCTATGATCTTCTCCTGTTTGTGTGGGTTTCCTCCAACATCCTATAAACTTGCAGTTCAGTCAATTGCTATCTCCCCAAATTTGGCCGTAGACTGTGTTTATAAATTATGACTATGGTAGGGACTATAGATTGTGAGGCCCTTTGAGGGACACTTAGTGACATGACGATGGACTTTGTAAAGTGCTGCGTTATATGTTGGTGATATATTATTCTTAGATAATAAGTTATCCCGAAAATGTTTATCTTTATTAACTTAAGTTAGATAATAAAGTTATCACTTAAACACCAAACTTTTTACTTGTACTGTTCTTGTACTGTAACCAAAGGTCTGACACAATGGCTTGTACAGGGTGGGTTTTATTGTCCAAGCATCACGTGTAACTGCAAAGCACCAATCTCAAGATGAATATAAATTAAATAAATATGGCTGCCCCATGTACAAAAATTATAAATATGTATTTCAATACATAAATAACTAGCCTACTGTTAGATTAAATAGACAGTGCACAGAGGTGACATTGTTTTGCTGCATTGTATTAGCACTCCTGCACATCAGACATCATAACATCAGATCCTTAGTTGGTGCAGGAGTATCTTTCGCACTTATAGCCTTGCAAATAAAATTTGGTTCTGCATCCAAATACATTAATTGTTAATAACATTAGTATATGTCAAAGCACCCCATCCTTTATATTTTTAATTTAGTTTTTTCTAATATAGAGTACTATATTTTATACAGTACACATTCTATAGCAAATGTTTGAAATGCATGGTGGGCAATGCAGACTATTTCAAACTTTTTGTAATTCTGATGTCGCAGGAACCTTTCATATCTACTACAAGTAATATCTGGACTTTGGCCTCACATAAAACAGCCATAGGAGAAAAATTGAAATATCTAAAATTTCATTTCTACACACAGCCTTAGCCTTTTTTTAATACATCTTATTATCTTATTTTTACTCATGAAAACAGAAGCTGCTAATAGAGATGGGAAGGTATGGAAGAAGACTTATCCTGAATAATGGGTTTATCTTGAATCTACAGGACATAACACAGTAGCATATTTCTTTGAAGATTCCAATATTTCTTCCATGGCTCTACATGTCAAGGAAGAAAATGTCATTACTTTTTTCTTTCCACACCATAGAGAAGTTAATTTTTATGAGTTTTATGATTTCTGAGAAAAGATTGATATCCATTGTGTATGATTTTGAAGTATTGATTTTAAGGCTGGATATTGCCGTGTGTGCTTCCAGACGTAAGTTGAGAATATATGAAAGCTTTAGGTGAGCTTCCAGCATTTAAGACTGAAGGCATTCCTATAGTTATCTTTGTTCTTCAACCACTGAAGTGAAAATGAATGAAACTTGTAAAATATTTTGTAAATCAACATTTCAGACAGATATAGCTCAAGTTAGGATGTTTCTTAGAAAAATATATAGTTCAACCTTGATTTAACATATGTAGTTACCAAATAAACTATTTCCCACATTCAAAAATATATATTTTTACATAGTAGTAGTATGTCTTGTTTGTATCAGTAGTCAGTATTAAACTGTTTACAACTTGCCTTTTTTCCAATTATGTAAATTTTATCTGCGCATGATTGTGTATTCCAAGTGAACTTACTTTTCATATTATTTATAATTGAAGAAATAGTCACACATTTTAATGGCACCTCTCACCTCCTTTGGCTGTTCAGTCTAAGTACTTTATTAGTAATGGTGCATCCCTGGTAGCATTCTTAGGTTTACCTTACTGGAAGTTTCACGATTGTATCAGAGACATATTGGGCCTGATTTAATAAAGCTCTTTAAGGCTGGAAAGGATACACTTTCTCCAGTGAAGCTGGGTGATCCAACAAAACTGGAACAAATTTCATTAAAGTTATTTGCTATTTGCTATCAAATATTTTGAATTGTGGACCAAATCCATTCCAGGTTTGCTGGATCACCCAGCTTCACTGATGAAAGTGAAGAGCTTTATTGAATTAGGTCCATCGAATTAGGTTAGACATAACAGACATACATTTTATTAGGGTTGGATCTTTTTTAAAAAGTACTAATATTTTATCTATGTATAGTTTTAGGATGAATTGAACAATGTGTAGTTCAATATGTTATTAGCAAAGTCTGCATGATTCTACATAAAAACATGTTTTACATAGCAACCAGTTTATCTAAAATTGCCAGTATTTTAAAAATAGTTTAAAAAGTAAAGCTCTCAATGCAAGAAGATGTCTATTTTATTCATGTTCACTGTGTGTTTTCAATAAGTCAATATTTTAAAATGTGGAGTTGATTGACTAAAGTTTTGGCAGTTCACCTGGCAAACTACATTGTAATTCTACAATAGGCAATTCACTTAGCTTAGTGAATGTGGTGAAAAATCACTGCAAAGACTACCGAAACACATGGATAGAAATGCATAAAATAAAGTGACTTTTGCTTGCACATGATTAAATTGCTTAAATCAGCAGAGATTCATTTCATGTATTAAGCTAGGTCAGTTATCCTTTTGCTAAATTAACAGCCTAAACCTCTTTAGTAAATCAACCTCAGTGTTAAATTTTTATACATGGTTAAACATGATATTTGTTTTTTGACTGTGGTTTCATTTAAGAGTTATGTTAAGCCTTTGTTTAGATGCAGCATGCTTGAATGCATCTTCATGAACATAGTAAGGTTTATGATACATTTTGATACATGGTGATACATTTTATACCTTTTATTTAACAAGGCCAATTTATAACTGCGAGCAAAAAATTATTATGTTTTTCTACATTTGTCTTTTGTTGCTAGAGCCCAGATCTACATTAAAATCTTTTTCCATGTGTCCGTATAG
This sequence comes from Pyxicephalus adspersus, assembly GCF_032062135.1. Taxonomy (NCBI): domain Eukaryota; kingdom Metazoa; phylum Chordata; class Amphibia; order Anura; family Pyxicephalidae; genus Pyxicephalus; species Pyxicephalus adspersus. The sequence goes on along the minus strand of NC_092862.1, from coordinate 106,842,393 downwards.
GTTATTTTTTCTCCAGGTCATATTTCTAGTAGCATTTAGTCTTAAATGCATTGTAATATTGAAAAAGTTTTCTGAGCCATCCAGGTATTTTAACTTAAAACTCACAAATAAATGAATGATATACTCAAATACCTTACTCGGTATCTACCTACCTACTCACACCTTCTCCATGGGTTCCCTATGCTAATTTTTTAAACAACGCAACTAAATAAATATTTTTTAATTCTTTATGTTAATCCAATTTCCCCCTCATAAATGTCTACAATGTCCTAGCTACAACATACTAATATGATGCTTCACATCTAACTGTTTTTGACTTAGATGCTCATCACTTTATCTTGTACCTTGCATAAACAAAAGAAACTAGAACAGATCATCTTTGAGTATTTACTTTAACTGCTTCTCCCATAGCCAACATGCCACCCCCTCCCCAAACACCCAATAAGTCTAGTGCGCTAGTGCAGCAGTCACCAACAGGTGATTTGTGGACCACTGGTGGTCTGCGAGAACATTTTGGTGGTTAGCGGCCAGGGCCACGGACCATGTCCCGCTTTGAGATTGCAGGCTCAGGAAAGTGGGCGGGTTGTGTTCTGGACACCAGACCTGCGATGGGAGAGTGGGTGGGTCCTGGCATCATGACTTAACTAGGGGGGAAATTTCTTCCCCTTTGAGTGACACCCAGGTCCTCACACATGCGCGGTCTGGAGCCGGTAAGTTTAGTTGTTCGTGGGTCTGAAAAGGTTGGCGACCACTGCTCTAGTGTATGCAATTTGAAATGGATCACTGTTGAAGTGGGAAAGAAAAGGTGAATAGTAGACAAATTGGCAAATAAAATAACAAAAAGAAAACATCATCTCCTAGCTTTTCAACATTAAAAATATTTGAGAGCACCTTAAATAGGAAAAACTGTAGGAATTTATGTTTAATTTAAAAATACCAAAACTATAAATAGCAATTTTGACCTTTTTTTTAGGTCCTGTCCTTCAGTTATTAAAGCAAAATGCATCTTGTATTTTCATAAAAATGCAATAATTGTTAAGCTTAATAATTGAAAATGATGTCTTCCGTTTACTAAAGCCTGTAATAATTAGATCGGGTGAATAAATCCCATGCGTGTTAATTTTTGTGGCATTTGGTATGTAAACATCAATTTACAAAAATGATTACTTAATGATACCTTCTGATTACCATTTACTGGGAGATTTATGGAATGTCTGTTAAAAGGAGCAGAAAACAGGAACCATTCCAAGTGCTAATGAAATAATGTTTAAAGTGAAAAAAAAACTTTATTTGGTAATTAAAGCTTACCTCCAGATAATTTTGGATAGGGTGGGTTTCAAAACTATATAAAATATTTGGCTGAAGTCAGCTATATACAACATGCAGATTAGGCTTTTCTTTGCCTAATCCTAAATAGTATTCCTGGTACTGAAAAAGTAGGTTTGGATGGTGGAACCCTATGCTGTGTTGGATGCTTCCACATAGGTAGAATTTAGGAATATTAATTATTTGGGAAGCCTATACCATTTGTGGGCTGAAATGTAGTTCGGTGTCCACCAAAGTTCCCTTAATTGACAGCAACCAGAACAACACTTTAACTTTGGAGGGGGTTTTTAAACTTTAAACTAAATTTCTTAACAAGAGAACAAGACCTTGTGGTATGAAAAATACTGTTTTATAATGTCCTTTACCTCTTTAGAAGACACACCGCTCACAGAGAATAAAAAGGCAATCAATTACTTGCAATTAGTAATCAGCAATACATTCCTTACTAGATAGCTGTCTGGCTGTAAAAACTGGGTAATAGTTATTAAATATTTTTATTACAGTATTTATATAGCGCCATTATATTACACAGTGCTGTACAAAGTCAGTAGTCATGTCACTAACTGTCCCTCAAAGGAGCTCACAATCTAATGTCCCTACCATGGTCATATTTCAATAATGTAGTCTAAGGTTTATTTTGAGAGGAAGCCAATTAACCTAACTGCATGTTTTTGGGATGTGGAAGAAAACCGGAGTACCCGGAGAAAAACCCACACAGACACGGGGAGAACCTGCAAACTCCATGCAGATAGTGCCCTGACCGAGATTCGAACCTGGGACTTAGCGCTGCAAAGGCAAGAGTGCTACCTGAGAACTAATAAATTGTCTTTTTTTCTGGCTGACAAGCTGTTACAGAAACATTTCTGGTAATGTTGTGCAAGTCAAATAGGTAGGTAGGGAAAGCCTGTTCTCCTTTTAGGAATAAACCTGAATTTTATTTAGTAATCTACTAGAATGTAATTTTCTTACTTTTAGTGCTTTTTGAGAAACACTGCTCTCTGCTATCTTGTTGCACTGTAGTGGTTTAAGGCAGTGGTTGCCAACATTTCGGATCCACTAATTTTACCGTCTCTGGCCCGCACTTGCGCAGGGAGCCATGTATCACTTAAAGGGGAAGAGAACTTCCCCCATAGTGTTTGTCATGATGCAAGAACTCGCCCACTCTCAGGTCTGAGCCTTCGAAAGGTGGATCCAAGAGTACCCAGTCCTTAGGCTGATAACCCTGTTTTGAAATTTCACTGCAGTACAAACACTGTTGTTACAGGAAGTGGGAAAATAAAAAAGTTACAGCAGTACAATTCACAGGCAGCGTTGCAGCTTTTCAATTTATCTGAGCACATTTTTACATGGTTTTATGAAAACATGACCCCTAAAGATTTACAATTTAAGCCCCGCATAGTTAAAACTAAAACTGTCCTAAATAATGAAACAACTCATCTTTGTACCTTTGTATTTTCACTACTGATTTTACAGCCTGGAAATACTAACTTAAAATGTGAGATCATTCTACCCTAGATGGTGTTTATCGCCAAGTCTTTCCTGGTTAATAGATACCAAATTTACAGTGACACCTTTAATAAGAGATATAATAAATACACATTTAAGGAACTGTAAGTTTGCTTGAAGTTCAGATTGGAACTCAGGGTCTCTGTATAAGATGATATATAAGTATAGTACTTCTGCTGAGATTCTAGCTACAAACTCTATTAGCTCTCTCTGATTTATGGGTCTGGCTTGCAGAGCATAGATCGAATATCTGGTTTTAATAAAACATTATTTATTCCTATTTGATTCAATCTACAGTTGTTTAGAGAAGGTCCAGTACTATATCACTCTTACAGAAGATGAACCCACTTCTCTGCTGATATATTGGAGGACTTATATAAGGTTCTGGGAACAGTGATGTCAACTAATTTGTTTTGACAAAATGTTTGAAATCTTTGATATAGAGTAGAACTCATCCTGTTGTTGATAAGCTTAACAAAGTAATTAAAAGAGTTTCCTGATAAAAGTTTAATTTGTTGATAAATCAGTCCATTAATATAAAATATTTAGCTTTTAATATAAATAAAGAAAACTTCCCATACTATTTAGCTTATGTTCCTGATTTTACAAAGTAATGGATGGATTGGTTAACTTAGTCTATTAGCTGTAAAAGACAGGGGCTACAGCCATAGATTATCTGTACACAAGGCACACATAATAGAGATATGCTGCGTATTGCAGTAACCAAACCATTCTTTGACATATTTTTTGCCCAGTGATCTGAAAAGCTGCTTGAGTGTGTGACTTTTGTTCATTGCTATTGTTGAATCATTGATTGAGGAAAAGTTTCTATATCTCTTGAGACGTTTTTAATTATTTGGGGTTTTTTTGTGAAATGTTTTGTGAATATTCAGAGATTTCTATTTTAGAGGAACTGTTGAGCTATGCGTGCAAATAATAAACACTTATAATATAGAACATGTTCACTTCTTCCTTATTATTTTATAGGCGATGTTCATATACAAAAGTGTATATTGTCTACTTGTTCTTTAACTCTGTATGAAGTAATAATATCCAATATAGATATTTGCATTTTAATAATTTAATATGCTCTATTTTTAATAAAAAGACTAAGTTCAGCAACCCTAGCAGACACAGAGCCATCAATCAAGCAACACTCTATAGTAATCCACTTTGTTTCTTTCCCTTCAACTACATAAAAGGTTTGAAAGTATGTACTCAATGGGGGGGAAATGACTTTTTGAAATACTGCAAAATATTTTTATTGTAAAAAGTTCAGTTTAATTTAAATCTAATAAAAAAACCTAAAAACTATCTATATCTAGCAATAAATAAATAAAAAAGTACAAATTTTTATTTGTAAATTATTTTACCATACATATTTTTATTTGACCTGTCTGTCCTATTTTATAATATTTACATCTAAAGATTTACAGTAAAGATTTTTTTTACAATACCATTAAAATCAATTATCAAAGATTTGAGTTTGAATGAAAGCAAATTTATAGGATCCACACTCTTAAGGAACTATATACAAAATTATTATGGGTAAAACTATATACAATCATTTATATGTATTTTTTTTACATTTTTGGTAGAGTAGGATGGATTAAAACCCTTGTCAGTTATCTTTTTTGTCATTTTGAAGATTTCCTAACTTACTGTGCCATAAGTGCATAATCTCTAGGTATGAATGGCTAAATTTTGAGCAAATTTAAAAACTTTTGAAGTTAAAGCAAATTTTTAAATGCTATAGAAAATATTTGACTTTTTGGAGACAGAAACTAGAAAATTCTAGTTAATTACCAAGACTCCAAAAAAGATATTGTTGCTAAAATTGTCGTGTCTGTAATGGCGATATGTGGGAACATGTTCTAAATTTTAAAAAAAAGTCTCACTTAAAATAGGTGATTCAGACAGGTGGTTATTGTAGAAAAGGACAGTCGATGTCCCTCCTGCAAAAATTGTTCTTTTCTGCCTAATCACTGCCCTGACAATACTGGTTTCCCTTGCGTGTGCTGAGAATGAATGTAGTAACATCATCAGGGCACGGCCAATCAAAATGCAGGAAAAAAGTATTTTGGGAGAAAAGAAGAAGGAAAATGGGGCCATCCTGCGATTGAACAGGGATAGGTGAATATGGATTTGTCACCAAAACTGCTGTGGAAGAGGATGTGGGGCTGGGAGGACCTGTGAAAACATGTACCCTGAAAAATTATAAATGTATGGTCCTTTTTTTCCTAAACAAAATTAAAGACAAGAAAATGTTTTAACTTCCCTAGCGGTAACCCCGAGTGTGACTCGGGGTAGAAAAAAGTTGCTAAAAGCGGTAACCCCAAGTCACACTCAGGGTAGGTAAACCTATGGGAAGTAATAGTAAATACAGCCTTACCTAATCCGCCGGCGTCCTGCGCCGTCCATCACCACGATCCCTGTCTTCTTCCTCCGGCTGGCTTCTGCACCCGATGGGTCACCGGGGGAGTTCCCGGTGACGTTGGTGCGTGTCTACGTTGCCAGCGCGGAGGGGAATTCAAAACCCATTTGTATTGCATTCAATGCAAAATATCTGTATTGAATGCAATACATTGGATTTATATGTCTAAAATCAGTACATTGTTTTCAAGAACATTTATTTTACGGTATATATAATAGTACCCTGTTTCCCCGATTATAAGGCACTGTCTTATATTTTTTGAAATGCCAAAATATGCCCTAGGCCTTATTTTCAGGGGGATGTCTTATTTTTCAGGGATCTCCGTTAGGGCAGGGATCAGCAGCTTGCTTCCTGGTTCAGAATCGCGGGGGCACGTGTGCCGGCTTCTTACTTTCAGTTTGGCTCTGCACTGCAGCCAGGAGGAGACACACACTGCAGCCAGCATCGAGGTGACACACACAGGATCGGATATCGGAGGATGTCTTATTCACGGGTGAGTGCCTTATTTTAATTATTTTTTCAAAAATCGGGGGTGGCTTATTTAATGGGGATGGCTTATAATCGGGGAAACACAGTATGAGTAAAATATGTATTTTTTCTTTTATTAAAAAAAATGTTTTTTAAAATATATAGATTTTTTAATTTATTCAATGTATTATTTTTACATAATTGTGTGTTTCAAACCTAATTAAACTCATACTATTATATTATACTGTAAAATAAATTTTCATAAAAAACAATGTACTGCTTTTAGACATATAAAACTGTAAAGAAATGAATTGCTAGGTAGGTTAAAGCCACCAGGGTGGTTACTTTATATTTAACATTCAGAAGCATTTTGTGGTGGGGAATCCTTTAAAAAAATATGGACCTAGAGGATTCTCCACAAGAGAATGGGTGACTATGGTTTTGTTAATATGCCAGAACAAACAGATAAGGTAATCTGAAAAAAGGCAAAAAATTATTGAATGATTATGGCACACAGACCATCTTCCTTTAAACTGGGAAAAACACAGATGGTGTTTAGACTCATCGAGCTCTATTTATTAAAGCTCTCCAAGGTTGGAGATGATACACTTTCATCAGTGAATCTGAGTGATCCAGCAAACCTGAAATGGATTTCTTTAAAGTCATTTGCTATTTGCTAGCAAATGTTTTGAATCCTGGACCAGATGCATTCCAGGTTTGCTGGATCACCCAGCTTCACTGATTAAGTGTATCCTCCAGCCTTGGAGAACGTTCATAAATCAGACCCATCATCTGCCTTTTGCAACTACTAATAAATGGGTATTTTTCAATTTGAAAAAAGCAGCTATAATTGTTCACTATAGAAAAGGAGCCACAACTTTAAAAAAAATCTCACAGGACAAGAAAACAGTTTCTTCAGTGTCTGATTCCTTTTCAACCCCGCACTTTGGGGTATTGGTTGTAATCTGGAAAAGTGTAAAGTCTTTATGTGTATCTTTAGCATCCAATAGGATTTTAGGTTAATAAAGTTTGTTCTCTGAAAGATAAATTGGATTCTTTAAGTAATTGCACACATTATTTAACGCTCACCTAAAGGAGGTTGAACACACTTAGGAGCTACATCATCATCAGAAGACCATCTAACATGTTTTTCCTAATTTATAATCAGGCTACTTTTTTTTTGGACCTAAGTAGTATTGTAAGTCATTACTATGGAAAATTTGGAAGAGGGCAGATGATACAGCATTTCTTGCCCTTTACCCTGTAGTAGAATGAACATAGAGATATACTGGGAATTCATGCATTGAACATAACAACAATAGCCTTGCTAAAAGTCTGATATTTCCTATCATAAATGTGCTGGAAATGAAGGGGAATGTCCCATTCAGAGACCCAAGCACAAGTAAATACCAAGGGATGGAAGTGGGGGGTGTAGGGGGGGGGGGGGGTAGGGTCTGAACAATGCTATTTCAGCATTCAAGTTTTCATTTTCATTTTAGATAAATTTGTTCTTTAACACATTTTGATTTTTTTTGTTTTTTTTTTTGTCATCTCCTTGTACATTTTTGCCTTTGAGTTATTAAAAAATATATTTTTTTATTGATTTGTACATTGTACAGAATAAGAGCACATGCTAGTAAATTATGTATTTATGTCCGCTTACTGTACATGGTTTAAACCACTTGTGTATTCCAGTCCATCAAATGAATGTATTACTGTTATCATAGCCTAGATTGCATTGTATACTATGGCAGAACAATTGTAGAGAAATACGATTACCAGAGGAATAGGGAGCAATTTTCCAGGATCAATTTCATCTCAGGAACTTTCACTGACAGTTTTTGCTAAATCAAACAAAGCGCCTGCAGCCAGTTAAGGCAGTCTACAAGGCATGCCACTAACAGCTCACTAATGTATTGGGCATGCTACAGTAGCTGCCCTTGGAAAGTCTTTCTGCTTTTTTGCTGTATATAAAATAGAGAAACCTTTTCAGACACAGGTCAGATCAAAGCAACTCAGGATTACTAAAAAAAAAAATATCTTCATTGGCTACATAATACTAGGGAAGTCACCTATTGCCGTCATAGATCAGTTGTCTTCAAATGTGCTATTATTTCCTGTAATAAAGGAGAGTGCACTTTACTTGACATGAGTTGAGACAAAGTATAACACCCTTTATGCTAGATGCAATGATCCAAAACTTCTATGACATTCTGAGATTTTTTAAGTGTTAGTAAAATATGTCACGGAATAGCTCAGAGGAAATATTTTATTTCAAGAAAAACAGTCAAACACACACATACACACATGTAGAGAGAGTTAGCTTTACAAGTAATAGCTAGATAAGTAAAAATATTGGTATTTTTGTTTTCCTGTATTACAAAAGTAGGTATTTCTTTAAAGAAATTACATCTACAAATGTTTCCAACTTGTATGGAGTTAGACAAATCTTTGCATGATCTTCATAACTCTTCAGCACAATGTAAATTTTCTGTAATTCCACTTAATAGGCTTTATACAGGTTAACATTGGCTTCCAGTGCCCTTCATTGATGTCAGATTGCTGGAAACAATCTTTAGTAATCATTTTCATTGACAAAACAAAGGAGCACTGTACACAGTGCTGTTCTGTTCTTTTGAGAGAGGGTTATGAGTAAGTGACCACCCAACTGTGTTCTTCTCCATAGGACAGTACATTGGTTGTCTCTACAGTAGTCTTACTGTATCCTTCAACCATGAAGTGCTTTTTCCATTTACACTTTGGCAGACAACATAGAGGTCTAAAAAGCCAGACCCAACCCCTGAAAGCAGTAAAGGATGTATAGGATGTACCTGCTTGAATTAGATCAAAAACCTGCTTGAATTAGATCAAATGCATGTAAGAAGCTGGTCAACTTTAGGTCAATAAACATAGGAGTGAATTCTGGCCTTGCTAACATCTTTGCCCCTTAGGAATAGGTTTTAGTGGTTTTAGTGGCGCTAATTTATGGTCATCTAGGTCCTAAACTCTGGGGACATCTTATGGAAAACTATCAATCTGCCTTACTTTGAAAGCTGAGTACTGTTCATTTGAGAATGTCTTTCTACCCTCAAAAAATAGTTTATTATTAGTATATAAAATTGCAGTATCCTTCACTTTCCAGAAGAAGCAGGTTGTGAAACTTGCTAAAATAAAGGATATGGAGTTTCAGTCCTACATGATCCATACAGATAAGAACATTTCACAAATTTGAGGACACAAATAGTATAGTTTATGTAGATATGTTTTAAATTAATAAAAAAATGAGGGAAGAAAATGTTTCCACACATTTTCCATTATTGTACATATAAAGAATCACACTCATCGTCGCATAGAAAGGTTTAATTTAATAGTTAACATTCCCCAAGCCATCAGGAGGACTCACATTCTTGTCAATGAACAGCTGAAAAACAGAAAAAATTGCTTAAGATTGCTAGCAGGTTCAATTTCAGTCTGTTACACATAGACTCGAATGCAGTAGAACACATAATGTCATAGTATAATATACATTCAAGGTAGGTGAAAAGAGTAGAGCATGATTGTTTTGATTCTGATGCCTTTCGCCTGGTTGGGCTTCTTTAGAGGAAGGTGATACAGAAAATTGCAGGCTAAATGAAGCAAACAAATTCCCAAAAAACATTTATTTTACTAAAGCTAGTAATTTACATTTATTTAACAAGTGGTATCGTAAAATAGGTCATTGGATCATAAAGTGCATTGGAGCATAATAGGATGGTGAACTTACATATTCCGTTTTGGTATTACCAGTTTCAGTAGAGCAATACCCCCAGGTCCTAAGTGTTTTTGGAGCCACCTGGTAAGTTGTGTTGCCAGGTTGGTCCTACATAGACTCGGAAAGGTTGGCAATTTATGTATTGATTTAAGGGTTATACGTGTGGTTGTGTAGTGTGAATTGCATAGGTGTTAGTCTCAATGTGAGAATAAACATAGCTTTCTTACCCCTGTTTTTAGTATTTTGCAGGTTCCAAATAGGTGTAGCCAATCAATGGTTTTAGGCAGCAGGCTCTAGCAGTAACAAGGCTGCTTCGGGCCATGGTGTAAAGGGTGGTGGCCACTACTCTTTAGCCAAATTGAACCAACACTGTGAGTGACTCCACTCTCTACAGCAGCCTTGATAGTTAAAAAAAACAAACAAACAAAAAAAATGATAGTTAAATGTAGTTTGCACTTGTATTATTGTATTAATGCACAAATGATGATTTATCAAAAAAAAATGTTTTTGATAATACTGGAATAAGTCAAGGGAATTAAGTGATTTGTGAATGTTGAAATTGAAAGAATTCTATTTTACCAAATATGATCCACTGACATTTAAAGTGTTTTCTGTTGCTTTAGCATCAAAGTAGATTCAAACATGCTGACTACGCAGAAACAAGAGCTCACATATACTTCAACCGCTTGATCAATTTCTTGTCTTAAAAATCCTTTAGACCTTTCTTGATAGAAAAATATATATACATATATATATATATATATATATATATATATATATATACATATATATATATAATTTCTGTTGTGTGTGAATGTGTATATGTTTATATTTAGATGTGTATAAATGTGGTAGGTGGCACTGAAAAATACAGTTTTATTTGGTAAACTTTGCCTGACCACATGGAACAAGCAAACCATATTAGGTATCAGTGTGCTTGTTCTAGAATAAAAAAAGAATCCCCCTTTCTAAAAAAGAGATCCTGTCCATGCCTATGGCCCTGAGTTTGAGTGACAGATTAGGGTTTATGTAAATACAAATATGCACTTTAGAAATTATGTTCACAAATGCATCCCTCCTTGCCCCCTTTACCTGGAGCATATTGCCTCCAGCTCACAGCACATCCCTTTTTACTTGCCAAGCCTTACCCCCAATCACAAGGCATCCTTCCATAAACCCCTTACTTCCAACTCAGGGTACATCCTTTCCCACAAACCTCTCTATATTCAGAACACATACCTCCCTGCCTACTTTACCCCCCAACTCACAATACAACCTATCTCTGCAACCTCCAACTTCTCCCCATGACTGTTCAAGGTTCATTCCTTGCCCCCACCTTACTACCCGTTACAGTGCATTCCCACTCCTACCTTCTTAAAGGGAAATGCTCCTTTTTTTGAGTGCCTCCTTTCATGCTCCACCTGGAATGCAGCTCGTTCTATTTAGATAGCACCCCTTCCTACCCAATTTACCCCATATTTCTCTGCCCTTAAACTACATCCCTAACTGTCCATTTTACTCCCTACATAGAAAGCATCCCTCTCAGTCCATCCAACCTCCCTAATCACAAGGCAACCCTAAACACCAACCTTTCCCCCAACTCAATGCATATCTTTTCCCACTCTCCACCCCTTAACCAGGGCTTATCCATTTCTGTTCACATCAACTCCCAGTGCATTCATTCTCTCCAATTTCCCACTCAAGTTACATTCCTTATGACCACTACTTAGGGACCAATCCTCCTCGCCCACTTTGCTCCCCCTTACAGTGGATTCCTCCCTGCTTGCTTTGCTTTCAAATTACAGCACACCTCCAGTTGAAATTCAAAAGTATCCCCCATCTACCTCAGATCTCTGCTGGAGATGTCATAACCACAGAGGCTCCATGCTACACATCTGGTGGGAGTTCCAAGCTGTCCACTATATTTGGGATGATGTCCTCCATATTCATGCTACGCAACCTTAACCCCAAACACCCCCAAATCACCCTACTATCAGTCCTACAACGCTCTCCTAAATTTATAAAGAGGAGTCCTGAGATATTTCCTAATGGTAGCACGAGTTATTTTCCGAGGATTTATGCATTCCACTACTCCCCCTTCCTTACAGGATTGGTTCGAGGAGCTCATGCCAAATAAAAGAGACACACAGATACATACTTTGAGACCTGGACCCCATGGTTGCTTTTTAAGGACTCTTCTGGGACTCCTACTATCCTAATAGTTTTTTCCCTCCCTCGCCCCTTATGCTTTCTTCCTCTTTCTTTGTTCTTTGGTTCATAATTTTAGTTCTGCAGCATAGTTACTGCATGGTTCTTACATATGCAGTGCCTGACATGTTAAGGACAGCCCTCTACCCTTATGCACATTTTCCTTCTTTACTATGGAATCTGGCTGATTTATTTCTCCTTCTGTTTAATATCACATGACCCACATTTACTCTGTTCTGTTTCTTAGTCACCTTATGGATGTATGAAGCAGTTGATAAATGCCATTGGAGTTCTTTTGAGGGTTATGCGTCCACATTTGCTAGTTTTTATGTCACACTTTAAATGTAAATGTAAGTTGTATAACTTTTTTTTTACCATGCTGGGTGTGAAGACAGGTAAGACCCTAGAGAAAAAACTGGGTCCCAAACAATTTCCTGTATTCCTCTGTTTCCTGAAACATAATCCAGGAAGCCCAGGTTGGCATAAATTACTCCTGTCATATGTTTTACCAACGGGTTTTTATAAGCTTTTTGGGGCCAGTCATGTTGGTGAAGTAGAAAACAGGTCGGATCGTCCGGCACATGTCTAACTCCCATCTTATGGCAAAGATCCCTAACTATAACCCAGAAAGGTCAGAGAACTGGGCAATCCCAGAAAACATGAAGTATCGTGCCTCTGTCTCTCCCACATCTCCAGCACAACTCAGACTCCGAAGAGAAAATAGAATGCATCCTAACAGGGGTTCTATACCATTGTGTGAGTATTTTATATCCTATTTCCTGTAGCCCACTGTTAATTGATCCTTTATGAGTCATGGCAAAAACCTCTTTCTTCTGTGAAGGTGTAAGTTGTAGGTGAAGGTCTCTCTCCCAGGCCTTAAAAATACAGGGGTCGAATCCTCCGGAGCTACATTAAGCAATTAATAAATTCAAGATAATGCATGTCTCTTATCCAACTTTCCAACAAACACCCTTTCAAATTCTGTGAGCCCAATGCATGTGGCAGAGATCCAAGGAAATGGGAGACTTGAACCGACCTCCAGAAATCAAGCTGAAATGGCAAGGAGACATCTGACAATTCCTTCCGAGTCACCCATCGATTAACCGAACAAAAATGTAAAACCCTCTCGAGTTCCTCCTCCCTTAGTCTCATTAAACAACCCCCTTCCATGACTGACTGGAAAGCCAGTTTGCCCAGAACTGGTACTAGAGGGCTCGACCCGGGTGCCTTGGGTACCTTTCCCAAACCGCAAGTGTGGCCCGCAAAAGAGGATGCATCCTATCTATGTGATGTCCCGGAAATGGTATCCACAGGAGACATTTCAGGGGAACTTTACTGAATCTCAGTTCTAGGCACACCCACTGTTTCATATCAGCCTGGGTACACCAATCCAGCACTCGAATCAGATGCAATGCTGCATAATAGAGAAGGAAATTTGGGCCCCCCAGCCCTCTCGCCCCTTTGTGCCCGAATAACATGTTCCTACTGAGACAGGGACCCCGCCCCACCCAGATAAATTTACAAATCTTGGAATGCAAACGTGTTTGAAAAAGGATTGTGCTATATGTATGGGTAACGCTTGAAACAGGAACAGGAAGTATATTCATTTTTACAATCTGAACCCTTCCTGCCAAGAGAAGGGACGTTTGACTCATTGCTCCAGATCCTCTCCACTTCTCTACAGAAGGAGCTGACAGTTCTGGGGGAACAGGCTCTCTAAATCTGCCGATATTCTAACCCCCAAGTATTGAATTGCCCCTGACTCCCATTTAACCTTAAAATAAAGTGCTAGTAAGTCAGGCATTGAGGGTGGTAAAGTTAAATTTAAGGCCGCACATTTGGAATAATTGATCTGAAAATTAGGCTCCCAAACTCTTTAAGGGCCTGCATAAGAATTGGCAGGGAAACTATAGGGTTAGTCACTGCAAAAATTAGGTCGTCCGCGTAAGCGGTGACTTTCTGTTCTGTACTCGCAATCTGCAGCCCCTGAATATCTCCAGAGGCTCTAATGTGACACAGTAGCGGTTCCAATGAAAGAATAAAGATCAGAGTTGACAAAGGGCACCCCTGTCTTGTACCATTCGTGATTGTCAAGGGCTCCGAAACAAACCCATTCACCTTAACCGACGTGGAGGGCCAAGAATAAATCAAGCCTATCCAGGCCATCATATGCTCTCCCAGCCCAATATGAGACAGCATGAGGGCCATGAATTGCCAGTCCACCCTATCTAAGGCCTTCCCTGCATCGGTCAACAAGAGAAAGGCCAGGGCCCTTGACAATTTGGCAGCACTGATCAATTCTAGGACCCTAGTGGTGTTGTCCCTAGCCTCCCCTGCTGGAACAAACCTTACCTGGTCAGGCTGAATAAGTTTCCTTATAACAAATTGGATTCTGGATGCTAGAATTTTTGTGAATAACTTTAGATCCTGGTTTAATAGGCATAAAGGTCTATAGCTCTTATATAGTGAGGGATCTTTCCCTTCTTTGGGGATGACCGAGATGAGGGCACTGAGAGATTCTGGGGAAAACCTCCCGCCAATGCCAGTGAATTAAAGGTGTTTAGGAAATGTGGCACCAGCTGCTCACAAAATTTCTTACAATAAGACTGTAAGACCCTGGTCAGCACCAGTCCTCACCAGACACCAGTCCCCCAATCTAACACCGCAGTCGTCACCTATAGCAAGCCCCCACTTAGCCTCGGGAGACTAGGGGAGAATAGGCTGGCAGCAAGCCAGGGAGAATAGGCTGGCAGCAAGCCAGGGGCCCACAGATAAAGCAGTACCAAGATTCCAACAGAGCAAAGTTCAGAATACAGAGCAGAGTCGGGGTCACAGGCAAAGGTCGGTCCATGCGGGTTGTCAGGAACAGGCAAGGTCAGCTAAAATAAAATCAGACAAACACAAACTTCAGCACAGATTAGCCTAGCTATACGCTACAACAGGCACTGGTGACTGAGAGCAGAGAGGCTATAAAGTACCAGCAGCCAACAGCAGTGCAGGGCTGAGTCAGGAGCTAATTAAAATCTCCTTCAGCTGTGCACAGCTCCACAAAGTGGTGCTGGAGATGAGAAATACATCATGTTGCACAACTAAAGGGAAGCAGAGGCTGCTGCTATCTTAGTTTTCTTGGCTGCTGCAAATGACATTGCTGGACAGAATAAACAGTGTTTGATACTGCGAGGGCGCACAGCACAGAGTCACATTTCCTAAAAAAGACAGAGTGAAGCCATGTGGGCCTGGGGATTTACCAGAGGGGGTATTTTTAATGGCCTTTAAGAGTTCCAGATCAGTTATGGGACCCTCTAGGGCCAGAGTTTCCCCTGGGGTTAACTGAGGTATACCTGAACTAAGCAGGTATTGGTTAAACCTCCGTGCCCTGTTCTCTATACTACCTTCCGAGGTGTTGTGCGGATGGAGATTGTAAAGATTCTGATACTAATCATGGAAACCTGCTGCTATGTCCCTAACCAAGTGTACCTTCTGACTTTTCTTATCTGTAATATAGGGTATGAATGTTCTTGCTCTTTGGGTTTTGAGGGAGTTAGCCAAAATCTACCAGTGTAAACCAGTGTAAAGATGTACAGTGGTAGTATGGTAGACAAACCGCGGGCTGCCGTACAAGCAAGCCTTCGCCTTCCCTAAACACAGCGAGGCCAATTTCTCCCTGGCCCCAATGAATTCCTTACCAACCAAGGTATGCTTGTGGGTCCGGTAAAGTTCTTGAATCCTAGCCATCAAGACAGAAATCTCCTTTTGGCTGGCGCATTTAATTCTGGACCTGTGCTTTATCAAAATCCCTCTGATCACCGATTTATGGGCCTCCCAAATCACCATTGGGCTCACATCCGGGGTATTATTTACTTCAAAATAACTCATCAGCTCTTTAGAAATATCTGCCTTTATTACCAAGTCATCCAGCAGAGAGGCATTGTGTCAGAAAGAAAAGTTTGGGTAGTATTAGGAGCATAGGCAGTAGCCAGGGTCACCAATTGATTATTCAGTAATTCCTATATGTTCAGTATGTTCAGACCCTTGACATTTGAAGTTACAACTTTGATCTTGTCCAACATTGGAAAATACAGTATTCAAAACAAGCCTGTGAACAATTTAAAGTGCAACCCCTTTCATGTATCAAACACACTCCAGGGGAAACAAGGAGAGGGAAGGGGAATGCGAATAGGACTAAACAGGGATCTAGAGAGAGAAACAGGATCAAGGGGAAATGAGGAGGAATTGTACCAGCGTTTTCCTAAGAAATGTCAATGACACAAACTCGTGTCTAAGCGATAGAGGGAGCTGGTCAGTCAGGGACTAAGGGGCCCGGGCAATAGCCGATCACCCTTCACTACCAGAGTGAGAGCCCCAAGGTGGAAACTACGAAGGCCCAACCAAGTCAGGGGCCCCCCTACACCACACATAGAATACAGCAAGGAAAACATATTGCAAACACATTTAACCAGCCAAAGCAAGTGCACAAATATTCGCCATAGACTACATAACAGAAGAAAACATATTGTCCTGTAACTCAGGAGTGAGCATAGCAATTAAACCAATCATAGGTTTGAGTACATTAATCCAGCATATTCAACTCCCAGGACAAATTAATGCAGATATTCAGTCCAAAAGGTTTGGGATTGGCTACGCTCGCTTGTCTGTGGAGTGGCTGAGGCATGTCTGTGACCCATCTTGCAGGGGAGATAGCCAGTGGCATACGGATTCCTCACTGAAATTCCGGGTAGAATGGGAGCTCCACTGTGTGCGTCTCACTCGGTCTGGCGCATGCGCAGTCACCCTAGTTTTTCACTTTTATTCATTGCACATAAATACCCACCAACCTTACACTTATGTCAGGGCACATCTATTCCAACCCACTTTACCACTGCTCACAGCAAATACAATACTTTCCTAACAGTGTATCTCCCTTCTATATGTGTATATCCTTCATCCATGCCCACATTTTTTTTTTCTCCTTATCTCCCACCTAACATAACATAACATAACCAACTAACTTGACATGCATGAATGAATGTTTAGAGACATTTCTGTAGAGGGATATGAATTGATTTACTAAGGCTGATTTACCAGAGGACGAGAAAGTTTACTTAGCCCAGTTACCAAATATCACTTCAATAATCTTATAATATGCAGGAAAAAAAAGGAAGTGAACATAGCTGTACGTTGTCCACTTTTATCAAATCAAACATATTATGTTGAGACGATAATTTTTTTTTTAATCAAAACCATCTACTGTAAATTAAACAATAACTGTACATTCACTCATATCAGCATACAACTTCAACATAATATAAATGTTAAAAAATTTGCCCGAAAACTAGTAAATATCTGTTAATATGTTATGATTAAACACACAATAAAACCCTAAATAACTTCATTTGTTTCATTTAAATATAAATATTAGATCAAATATGATAACAATTGGATTGTGTTACAAGAGGAGAAAAGAAGTTTGTAAGCATTATTTTGAATAAAATGTACTTTGTCCAAAACATATACATGTTCCTTGTTGGGTAATAGTGGTCTAAAAACAACAGTCCATGGTAAAGGAGAATTGACTTTTTTAAATAATTGTTGCTCTTTTGATAAGCATATTTGTAACTGGCAACTACGACATCAGCCAAATGAGCTGGAAGAGTTAGAGAGCCCAATTATACAGCCCAATGAGCAACTATGTGCCTCACAAGAGGAAGCACTAAGAGTATATTACTCATTTGAAAACATCCTCATCATTCCAGGCGCTCAATCCACACTATTATCATAACAACCTTTGTGTAGAAATTAAGAATGTGTTTCAGTGCTTCTTTTGGCTTTAGGCATAATAATCCTGTCCTTCGCTTGCCAAACCAATTGCTTTAATAACATTAAGCAATGTGTAAAATGTAATCTGGGCTGCCATGGCTGTGATGCCAAGGAACAGAAAAATAACAGTGTAAGGACAACAAATCAATTTTTAACCACTTCGGCTCTCATACTTGTAGACTCCCAATGTGCTAGAGCAATTTCTATGTGACCACTATGGGGATATTGGCTGTTACTTTACAATGGAATGCATACACTGTTTTTGTTTGCCTAACAAACTAACAAACAAATAAAAACAACTCCAAATGGAAATAAAGCAATCCTCCAGAAAAAATAGCAGCTAAAGAGTCAGGGAGAGCAAATTAATAGTGAATAGGATTAACTGGAGGTTAATAAAGGGTTCAGTGGGAATATGTTTTAATAAAAAATAAAACTAGTGTTGTAATTGTAAGTGGTGTTATGATATTATTTCAGTCATCAAATCTGTCTCAGAGATGGCACAACCATGTAAATCCTGCATTGTTGCATTTCTTGCTTATGGTCATAAAAGTAATTATAAATCCCTTTCAGATAAAAATACTAGTAACATAATTAACTTTTGAATGTTTTTTTTTTGTACAATGATTATAAATTATGTATCAATTACAGTATGATATTATAAAATGTTTTTTTAAATAAAAGATATGTAAAGTCAAGTACATCTAATAAAAAAAAACTGCATACAGTTCAAATGGAAGCATTTAGGGTTTTAATAGTTCTCCAAGACTGAAGATAGAGTATCATAGGTGAACCTGGGTGATCCAGCAAAACTAAAATGCATCTGGTTCAAGATTTAAAACATTTGTCAAGTAATGGTCAATGATTTTATAAGAAATCTGTTACAGACTTGCTGGATCACCCATGTGTTCTCCCATAATAGTCTCTCTTCTCTAGTCTTCTCTAGATAGAAATGGAAGTCTTTAATTTAGGGAAAGGTTACTTTTGTGTCAGTCAATTTAACATTAAATAAATTAATTGCACTACTGCATGAATAGTTGGAAGAAAGTAGAACATGAACATTTTCTACACAAAAACATTCTCTGGTCTTCTGCACATATTTCTATGCATTCTTCAGGGCCATGCTAGCTGGGGTCCTAATTTAAGCCATGTTTCCTGGGCATTAGGGTTTAAATGGTACCTCAATTCATTATGCCTAGGATAGGACAGCTTGGAATGGATTTTTTGGGGAATTTTCCCTCAACCAACCACACACTACTTCCATTGTGGAAAATAGTTGGCTGTGGCTTTGTTCTTCTAGGCCAGGAAACGACATTACGTGCAACCAGCATCTTTAGTGGGAATTCCAAGATACCTTATGCTCAAAGACTTGGGAGAAAGATAGCTCTCATAGCAGCATCTGCCGTAGGCAAGAACCCAGGAGGGTAGACCAAGTGACATGAGTAGACCACAAGAATCTCCTATAATTATTGCCTACTCAGTTGGTTCACAACCAACCCCTAAGCTCACTGATTGGCTGCACATCCAAATAAAGATAAAACAAACTTGGACCAAGCTCAAACAGCAAATGCCAATGACAGTACACTCCCACTTGACTTGACTACAGCGTACTACTTCCCACAGAATCAGAAAAATGCAGGAAGAGAATTTGGAAAAATATTACATTCTTGCACTACATTGTGACAGATCAGCGGTTTAAATTTAAATAGTTTAGACTGTTTTGCTTTCTAACAAGAATCATAATACACTATTTACCTACATTAACTTTACTCCATCTGTATAACTTTCAGCATAATGCCAGAATATTCAGCAACAGCTGGAGAAATGCAAGTTGCCTTTGCCTGCTGTATGCTGAATAGTAATTTGGTTTCTAATCCTCTTCAGCATTTGATATTCAGACATCAAGACACAGAGTAGTGTCCTCAAGTACCCGACACTTGGGAAAACAATTATTTCAGCCAATTTACTGTAAGGACAACATAAGTACTAGTGACAGGTATATTGGAACCTGAAGTATGAATTACGTATAATGCTTCTGGCTCACAGCATTTTCCAGACATCATTCAATTTTAATTAACAGTTGATCCATTTGACATGGTTTGTTGTTATTTTCCAATAACAATGCATGATAAACACACACTGTATTACTTTGCCTGGCATCTTGTCTCCATGATAATGTCCTTCAAATAAGTTTTACTAACACATATGCTAGCTGAATGATTCACTCTTCTTTTTTCTTCGGTCAGTATTTACCACTTTGTATTTCAAAAACAGTTTTTATATTACACCAATGAAATTTTTATGTTTGCTGGACTGAACAAACTTGTAAAAGCACATGTGTTAACTATTTTTCATAAGGTCTAATTTTCTTCACACTAAAACCTTTAAAAGTTTTGGATAAACTCAGGAAGGGTTTGGACTTCTGTTAATTTTTTCATGTTTGTGTCCTCACTGGTGACAGAAAAAGAAGGCGATCTCTCAAACCAAGACAACAAAACATGTCCAACATTTTTATAAACAGAAAAAGATTTGCAAGTTATCCTAAAATAATAGTCATAATTTAGGTTTTAACAGTATTCAACCACCAGATGTTGAGTGACCATCAACATCAGTCAACCCCCTTCCTAACTTAAGGAAGGACTGTCCATCCCCGCAGTGAGGAGTAAAAGGTAGAACTTAAGCCTAGAAATAAAGGAGTGTTAATATCAATACATTTAGGGGACTTCAAGCAGAAGAATGAAGAATGTGAATTTGACACAATCTAGTATGTATCTAGTATATATGAGTGTGTGTTTTAACCGGTGTCTGCACAGTGCAAGATCGGTTGACCAAGGCAGAAGAAGGGAAAAAACAGAAGAAGATGATGGCACCCAGTGCTTCCTCCGCGTTGGGATGAAGGAAGAATCCAAGACAATGCAGGACTGAATTAAAGCCAGCTGCGGAGGGATTAAGAGCTTTGCAGAAGTAAAGTTAAATGCCATTTTTTTATTTAATTAACAGTTACGTCCATGATTTAATATATTGCTCTTGTACAGTTACAGAAAATGTTATATTTGTTGTTTATCGGAGGATCCATTATATCAGACACCATTTACATCCAATAGGTGATCTCATTTCTCCAAAGTGTATATTTCACAAAACCCCACATGCCTCACACTGCTAACATTTTTATGGCCAAAATTTGTGTAGCCACCCACTGGTTTGGGTTACAGTTTATATACTGTGTTATATGCACATACTTTGTAATCAAAATTGTTACTCAATAAATAATGGAAATGTCATAAAGCTAATATGATGTGTTAGATTACTTGCGAGATCATGCTATAAAGTATGCTAAGTTTCTTTTTAAAAAAACGTGTCATCTGTTTCTTTTTAAGAATGTTAAAATCTGCAAGTTGTGTTATGATAAAAAAAAAATGTAAGAATAATTATATTATTTTAAAGTTTCAAAAAACTGACTTCTCCTGTCTTGCTTCACAGTGCTTCAGAGTCAGATCTTCCTCTTTATTTTAGTGTGATTTTTTTTAATTGTTATCTATAAGAGGTTGACCCAGGCTGGGGCATTAGCTTTTAGCCTCTTTGAGGTTCTATTTCTAAGTGTGGAGAAGCTTCAAAGAAATTGATGAAGGGTATCCTGGAAGGCAGTCCCTATTTTATTTATTTTTTAATTTACTCCTTTTTTCTGCAAACAAAAATAGTATGCATACTCTTTCAATTGTGAGGCTTACACGTTGTTTTTTATATACATGGTTTTGAGGACTATATGGGTACAAAAAGGAAAATACCAATTAAAGTGGTACCATCAGTAAATTTCCAGAGCAATGCTATGCAAGACTTCAGTTGGCACAGGACATTTGCTCCTTTGCAAGTTTTGTTCCAGAGCCAATCGTAACATTTTGGATTTTTGTGTAAATCAAATAAATATATTGTGGCATTAAAATATATTTAGGTAATGTGAGTGAAGATATGATATGATACAAAAGTACAATGTACAATCCATCACACAATTATCAGTGGAAATGTAACAAACAGTAGCATTAGTCATGGGTAAAAGTAACACAGGGCCCAGTGAAAAAAGCACAGTGATCAAGAATAAAAATAATATATATATAAGCATACAGGTTTCATTGGTGAGGGCTATGTTATATACAGTCCAGTGTACAGTCCAGTACAGTTCAGAAATATGTAATGTACTGAGTGCAGGGGTCAGGACTTTGTACATACAGAGTGTAGGGGTCAGGTGTATGTAACGTATAGAGTTTGAGGGTGAGGTATACCCAATGTACAATAAGGGAGGGATTGGGAGAATATAACACTTACTTTGCATACAATTTGCTCCACAACATATGGCAAGGCCCTGCCATACATTGCTGTACACTGGGCGTTTAAAATTTTAGAATGCACTACAATACTGAGGGATGTAGTTCTTTGGGCAGTCTGTTTAAATAATGCACATACTCACGTTTTTAGATTGCATTGCACAACCAAAGTCTGAACAAGATCTAAATCCAGCTTTTGTGTTCCTATATTATTCTTGGAAAACAAATTTTCAGATTGTACCTTGAACTGAACTTCAAACTATATCCCTGCAATGATTGTTTACACAGTTTGGATTATTCATCCTAACATTTGAGTAGAAAAGAATGTGTGAATATTTTTTCTCACTAGCTTCTGTCCCTTTTATTAGCACAGCCAAAGTCACACGTGTATTCATTCATCTTCATCCAAAGACTGCAGCTATTGCAGAATGCCGCAGACAGACTGCTGACTTGCAGCAGTCAGCACGAATTACCCAGACATATGTTGTTCACTATACTGATTGACAGTATACTGAGCAACTGTTTTCTTTTTAATGTAAACAACCAGTAGCTTAGCCTGCTGTAATACAAGGAGGACTGAGCACACCAATTTGTGAATAACTAATCCTACTTTTAAATTGTCAGTTTTGTTTATTTTGCAAGCAATATAAACAGCTATATTGTAATATAATAGCACTAAATAGGATAAAATATTGCATGTTGTTTGTCTTTGAATGTTTTATTTCTTTTTTTTTTATTTTAATGTGTTGTGCTAAATAAGTGCTGCATTTAATATGCTGTAATTATATTATTCATGAAGCTAATACTAACAAAGATTTACAGGATTTACTGAATACGCCAGTTTATACCTGACAAATAGTCAAAGTTGTAATGTTATATGATTAATCAATAAATATGAAAATATTTAATTAACTGATTGAATAAATTCAATCTATTAACTGTTGTTTAATTTTACTAATTTATATTAGTAAAATAATATTTTATATATTTCTATTAGCATATAAAAATGGCCATTTAATTCCTTGTATTGTATGAGCTTTCTGTCTTTCTGCCTGTGCTACAGCCTTATCAATAACACAAGATCATAGTTCTCTTGATGAACTACAGAAGACATCTCTATGTTATAGAATAGAAAGAGAAAAGTAAAGTATCATTGTCACCCTAGTACTGGAAGTGTGTTACTGGTTACTTGATAGCCCCTTGAAAAATAAAACAAAAACACAGAAAAGAAAACTAATGCAGCCAACACATATAAGGTAATACATAACATTAAACAAAATGTTTAACACCAAAAATACCAACCTAATTGCAGATTTGATTCATTTCACATTCAGCTAAACGTAAAGCATCCATCTTTGGTAACAACAACCATTATTCATACTTTGCTCATGCAAGTTCATAATTTATAACTACTGTTGGTCTAATTGCCTCTGTTGGTTCACAGTCAGTTCACCAAAACTGACCCTAACTTTTGGGTTGATGAATAGTAAAACTTAAATCCCACTGAAGTCAATTACAGAGGCAAATTAGGCAAATTAATACTTCATAGCACAAGGCTCAGCCAATCCAACCAGCAGACTATGACAACTGTCATTGTTCACCAGCAGGACTCGCTGAGTTGTACCATACCTGTCATTGACATGTACAGTATAGGGTTCAGTGCCAAATCTGATCACCAAACATCAGCAATGTTCAACTATATTTGCTGTCTAAATGACAGGTTGAATGTTGGGTTGAATTTGGCACAACACCAAAACAATGTATAATCGGTCACAGTGTTAAAAGATTTTAGCCACCAAAACCCTACCTGTGCTAATTAGATACAATGGCCAGGCCCCTTTATCCAAGGCAAAGGTGGCAACGCTGCTTTGATCTCTAAAATATAAATTGCAATCTGGGTTTAAATCTTTGTCTTTTCTTTGGTGTTCCATTCATGTCTGTGATTACTAACTGCATATTGTATCCAACCTCCAGAACAGAAAAAAAACATTTTTTTACAATAACTTTGTTGATGCTGTTTATGTATGTTTAATGTTGCTTAAATTCATAAAAAGCAGAACTAGAATTATATGTAGTTTCATCCACCTGATCCAAGCTTAGAACTGGTAGGTAGTCGATGATGGGAAAAAAAAGTTACAATAATTCAAACTTTTGCACAAGTAGTCAAATTTGTTTTCAATTATAGCAAAAAAAAAAAAAAAAGTTATTGGGAACTTGTTCACATTAGCTCCATTGTAATGTATTCCTCAATGCATTCCCAAAGCAGATGTAGCACATATACAATGCTTTTTAATTAGTATGGTTCACACCAATCAGCTATAGCTTATATGGAAAAAAGTCAAGCAAGTTGCATTTTTATGTAGTATGTCTTAGTGTTCCAGTGTGCGCCAATGCATTATTGAAAAAGGTCTTAATTATGTTTACCCACCTATGGTGACCTCGTCTCCACATTCCTTTTCCTGAACAGTCAGTAGAAAAAGCACAGCAGGACCATATCCAGCTAAGATTGGATGGACAAGGATATATCAGAAGAGGATTCACACAACAAAAATGCCTCTTATGACTACGTCTTCACAGCACGATGTTACCAGCACAATTCTCAACAGGAATTTGATACTTTACGAAGACTTTTAAAGAAGGAAATGCTTCTTACTTTTTTGTTTAAATAAAAAGTAAAATGTTGAAAACAATAATAAAACAGTACTAAAAACATATAAAAACACATCACAATGCAGCACTTATTAAATTGCATCATTGTAAAAATCAGAGATGTGCCATACCAAACAGTACAGTCTGACAGGGTAGGAGACCAGATTTAAGGAAAACTTAGAAGTCCCTTTCTCAGCCAGTGGCTGAACACTGAAGACTGATAAGCTCATGGCTCTCTCAATTTGGTCTTTCCTCCGATTACCGTGCACATTGAGCCTGATTTATTAAAGCTCTCCAAGGCTGGAGAGGATACACTTTCATTAGTGAACCTGGGTGATCCTGCAAACCTAAAATAGATCTGGTCCAGGATTCAAAACCATTCCAGGTTTGCTGGATCACCCAGCTTCAAAAAAACTGTATCCTCTTCAGCCTTGGAGAGCTTTAATAAATCAGGCTCATTGTGTTGCAACACAACTGATTTCTCTACCAGTCTGCTGTAGAGAGACTGCAAAAGGTTGATACCAAGACAAATTCAGGTACTTTCGCAACATTAAAAAAAAAGGCACACATCCAAGAATGCATTAATAAATACAGAGCTGTCTTAAGTTATGTCTGTTATACCTCTCTGGAGTTGAGCTTTAATCAAGGCTTATAGAAGTATGGAAATATTCATAAAAATGTTCAGCTTATTGCATAAACCCATATTTCTGAGAATATTATTCTTGTGTTATTTCTGATGATTAAACAGAGGGAAATGTTTACAATATGTCTACTAAGCACATTAAAATTCTCTAAATCAGCTGTTTTGTAGCAGCGATGATAAAGTGGTTGCATTTGAAGGAACAAGTTAAGTGTCATTTCTGACTTTTAATAACAAAATAATTACTTTTTAAAAGGAGTATTTCAAGAACAGGAGCAGGATGCCTCTGTGGGTTATGCTACGATAACAATTGGATTTTTAATCTCTTTTAGAACTTCGTAACAGTAATAGACTGTACTGTACCACAATCTCTGCACAGGCTTAAAAGACACCAAACATTCTACATGCAAAGAGTTTAAAATTCTATGATTTAAATGTGCCCTCAGGGCGCACTCAGTAAGCAGTTTATTACATTCTGGTATTCCTGAACAGAGGGCATAAATCATCTCCCAACAAATTCATAGAACTGTCATTTTAAATATAAAGCACATTATTCATCTGTAATAAAATAAAGTGGATGTACATGTTGATGGTGATTGAGTCACATGAAGGGAATGTATAGTGGTGTGTACATATTTTCTTTATTATATTCAGGATTAGAAATTATTTAGTTCTGTTTTGGGTAAGACAGGAATGAAATATTGCATAATATTTTGATGGAGCATATGTATCTTCAGTTCACATATTCATCTATTTTTGCATTCATTTATCCAGAAAGAAGTTCCTTGTGTACAAAATTCAAAAGATTAAATCAGGCTCATCCTTTATTTGCTGGCTGGATTTGGATGTTTAAATCAGAAAAAGGGAGGTGCAAACTTTGCTCACTGTGCTGCTAACTCTAGGTCTTTGGAAAACTTTTGTTTGTAAAAAAAAGGTTGGACATTTTTGGTAACCAAAATCTGGATCCCCATTAGCTTTTGAAAATGATAAGGCAGCTCCAACTGACAAACCTTGATCTTTGCTGTTAATTCATAAAGCACAGCTCCTCTTCTGAGTTGTCTTTCTAACCCATAGGGTCTGATTTATTAAAGCTCTCCATGGCTGGAGAGGATGCACATTCATCAGTGAAGCTGGGTGATCCAGCAAACTTGGAATGGATCTGGTCCAGGATTGAAAACATTTGCTAACAAATAGCAAATTACTTTTAGGAAATCTATTCCAGGTTTGCTCAATTACAATTTCAGCTTCCTTGATGAATGTGTATCCTCTCCAGCCTTGGACTGCTTGAATACATCAGGCCAATACTGTCTACTATTTTTCAGGTTTTTTCGAAATGGTACAGGTTCAGCTGCACTCCCATCTGATCCAATTCAACTGTTTGGGAAACATTTTGTGAACGTTTGCATGCAATGATGGTTTTGGCGGAATTTTCCTGATTTAACACTACTCCTGAAAGTAAAATGTCACTTTTGGCCTCGCAGTTCTTTTCCTGCTCTGGAGGATAAACTGCACCGCAACAGCAATGGCAAGACATGCAGACCTGTGATGTGGTTTGCCAACCTTCGGCAGTAAGAAAGATAACACTTGCTCTAACCCTTCTCCGTCCTATAAAAAACAAAATAAAATGTTTTGACAAGAGTTAGCCTTTGAATAGAAACCAGTTAAATATTTCTGTTTACTGTAAAATAAAAGGGTCGGGATACTGTGGCCTACATAAAAACACTTGACCACTTGACTGCCTCTATGTGACTTTTGTGTGGCATCCCTTACCTTTCTATTTCACAATATGGATTATGCAGTTGTACAGTTTTTTTTCCTCTTTGTCACCCAAATGCAGCAATGATTTCTGCCATTTATTATGTTGCCAAAAAAAACTAATGTACCGAAAAAAAATATGTTAGAACAATGTGGATTGGCAATATCCATAAAGCATGGGGAAGTCTAGAGAACTGTGAAAGGAAGGTATTTTTATCATTTCATGCAAAATAAATAAATAAAAAAAATATTCAGTTGGCTGTCCTCTGACCCCCATCACTTGCTTGTAAAATGAGAGCAATAAAGACAAAGTACAAAGCATAGAGAACTGTTATCCTTTGTGAGGAAATGTAGCTTGTGTTCCACTCTGTGCCTGCCACATACAGACGTCAGAAAAAGTGATAGAAAACCGGGGAATTCTGTACTTTTCCTGAACATTAATATCAGTTTATGGCACTCAGGCAGGATGGTAAAAAGATTTTCACATAGCAGTTCTTTATGCTGTTCCTTCACGTCTGTTGGCCTTCTTGAATGTGACAGGGACAGATGGAAAAAACAAAACTGTTTTGTGATGTGACTCTATGTTTCCAACTTGCGGTATTATCATTTAATACAAAATCTTTTTCTGTTTTCTACTCCCTGTTTTGTTGAACAAAAACAGGCAGAAATGAGAAAGCCAGAAGTAAAGTACAGTAATATAGTAAAGTGTTGTCCTTTAGGCAAACATGTATTCTCCTTCCGTCTGCAGTCTATCATAAACAGACATGAGAAAAAAGTGGGAAAAAACTGGTCCAGCCAGGACAGCAAATACATAAAACGTAGCTTTTTTTGACCAATTTAGCAGTGTGAATTTGCATCATGTAGCCTGACAATCATTAAATATATTTTTTTAATTTAGGTGTGTACAGTGTTTATATTTAGAAAACTATTTTAATAAACACATTGTATTTTTAAAAGGTTATTAACGGTGCAAAAATGTGGCAAATGTAGCTTTGGTTATTTTACACTAGCAGTTTAAAAAAAAATGAAAGTATTAAGTCATATCCAGACTGCAGAAGTTGATTTGATGATCACTATGTTTGACTATGTTTGACTTCGATGATCAGAAGAATACAGAGATTTGCTCCCAATTGTAAGCCCCAGTAATAGCAGCATACACAGGTAGACATTGCAAGTTCACAAATTAAAAGTAAATAATCATTCTCTCAAACTTGAAAATGTTAATTGTCAGAATAAAGTCATCAAGAGGTTAAACAAAATGTAAAAAGAGATTAAAAAGAAAGTGGTTTTGTGAACCTGTTACTGAAATATAATTTGTTTGCACATTGTGATAACTTGTTCTAAAGATATCCTGTTAAAGTTTAGGTTTCAGCATGTTCAAACTTTTTCATGTGCACTCTACCTACTTGATTAAATCTAAATAATTGATGTATTCCTTTCATGACATTTTAAGACTACAGCTGAACTCAATTTCTGAAAATGGTAACATATTAATCACAAAGCCATGGCCAGCATTATTAATTGTTTGGAGCCTTGGACAAAAAAAAACAAGAAATCACATTTGATAGAATCTAAGATATCAATCTTTTACTTAGAATCCCCAACTTTTTATTTGTGACCTTGCAATATATTTCTGTAAGATATTATTTGATATGATTTCATTAAATGGACCACGGTTATATATTTTCATAATGAAACCTAGACTAGCCTTTGTAATACATGAATAGGTAGGGATAAACCCTAGAGAATTAAGATGACATAAACATCTGTTTGGAGTTAGCTTATCTCAATTCAATTCTGCTGAACAAAAATTTGGTTGACATTTTCAATCTTGGCAAAGCTTGACATAGATGTTTGGCTGTATCCCAATGTAATCACTTGTTCTCTGTACAGTGTTGTATTGCTGAATCATTGTCACTTCTTCCAAAGCATGGTAACCTTTACATCCAACACATTTTTGGAAAATAATCCAAAAAGTTAAATTTAATATAACTTGTACATTTTAAAGTAACCCTAAGTGCCCATTTTTATATTAACTGACTGTAAAGTCGTGGGTCTACGAATTTGGTATTGACCAAACAATCTCCACAGACACTTCCATGTTTATGAATTTTCAATGGAAGTTAATGATACACCACCAGCAATATCTCTGTGAATACCAGATTCACTGCCTACTAAATGCCTAATAAATGGAGCCTAATAAGTGCAAAAAATAATTGGATCTTTGTGGTGCTTTGCTATATTCCAGTCATCAGAATCTACTGTCGTCCATAGGAACATAACAGAGTCATTTGTACATTACCTGCAATTATAAGGATTGTTATTTATGTAATAGCAGGCATCTTAGAAGGGTCTCCCCCAGGAAACCTTTAAAACAGGTACATTTTGTAGTGACCTTTTCACTTTTAAACTGGGTTGAAACGTTGCACACTAATAGACTATGTTTGTACTGTGTATAAAGCATTGCGTATCCGCAATCCAAACGTTTTAGGGTGGAGCAAATGTACCAAAGCAAGCTTTAAATAATAAAAAAAAAAGCCCAGGAATATAAAATACGTATCTTTAGCTGAAATACATACCTTTTATCCAGAGCTAGCCATTAGAATAAATGGATCCAAAGATGAAAGTAAAAGTATAATTTTTTCTTAGGGAGCTACTTTTGTTTTAGAGAATTCCATAGTAACT
The DNA here is from genome assembly GCF_032062135.1 of Pyxicephalus adspersus. Lineage (NCBI taxonomy): Eukaryota > Metazoa > Chordata > Amphibia > Anura > Pyxicephalidae > Pyxicephalus > Pyxicephalus adspersus. The sequence continues at coordinate 106,812,838 of NC_092862.1, read as the reverse complement.
TTTTCATGATAATCATTTTCCTGGTCTTTATAGAAAGTTTCTTGTCATACAGGGTGTTTATTAGGAACAAACTTTTTTACAAGTACACTTTAAAGTAATGGAACATTTTAGTAATAGAGAGCGGCACTCATGGTAGATCATGTAAGAATGTAATTTGTTATTAACTCCAGCTCGTTATTTAATAGATAAGACTGGTAATTACCTAATTAATTTATTTAACGGGTCTAATTTTTGTTGAGTAGATTTTTAATTTCACCTAAGCGCAGGTTAAACTTTTAGAAAGAGAAGCTGCATGCAACAATTGTTTTCCTTTGTGTTAATGAAATCACAGCAGCAAACAAATTAGATTCCCCTTTCTTCACTACACTCATTTTATTGCATTACTTGTAATTAAAGTCAGAAGTTTACCTAATAAATAAGCATGAGGCATGATGAATTGGCTGACTGCACTGGAGCTTCTATAGGTCTTTGACATGTTGGGTGCTATATGATCTGTGATTGCTTTGGGAGAATTTAAATTTTTTATATGTTCCATAAAAAGAGAGATTAACATATTTATCCCCCCAAGGTGAACCATTAAAGACAATGGTTATCTTAACTAAAATACTGATTTTAATTGCTGTTATTGCTGTAAACCTCAGATGAGATTTGATTAATTGATTGGTTTGAATTGCTAAAATTACCACACCTTAGCCCTCAGCACTACCCTAAAACCCAACACCTGACTTGAGTGCCCCCATCCTAAGCTGGAGCACTGCCAAACTCCTAAACACAAGGTCAGTATAGCTACCCATGTTCCATCCATATTAGTTCTTTTTCACTTGGGCAGGAGTAAAACGCTGTAGCATTCTCTTGTGAGTCCCCAGTGGGGGCAAAGCTCTAATGTCGTGAGCCCACAGACAATGGGATGGATGACACTGGGCATTGTTTACCTTGAAAGAAAAGTGGTGCTGCATTACTGAATCGGTGGGCCTGATTTATTAAAGCTCTCAAATATTGGAGAAGATAGAATATAGTTAAATAGCACAGGTCAACAAAAAATAGGTTTTGATAATCATCATAAACCACACCAAACTTTTCCAAATCAGTTTTTGAGCAGATTTCTGATCTGTTTTCAGTTTCTGAGTTATAAGTACTATTATAGTTAACATTGTACGTGCATGTATTTTGTACTAAAACGTAAGCAACATTGAAGTGAATGTTAATACATCTTCAGTGTAAAGTAAAACAGGGCACACTGTGGTATAGATCTACTGGACACTGTCAGTAAGGTACCATTGTTTCTTCAGAAATGCTTAGAGTATGATTTTCTTGTGTACTTTTTTTCTGGATTGTCACGGTACAGCATCCAGCAGTAGTCAGCCATCATACTTTCATTCCACAAACCTTGGTAGGGGTGCTCCATTAACTGAATGTCCTGGTGAAAACAATCTCTATGTTTGTCACTCACCATACCAATAGTTTCCGGGAAGAATTCTAGTTGTGAGTGCAAGAAATGTATTTTTAATGACATGTGACAACTCAGTTTCTGGTATGAATCAAGCAGATTCTGAACTTCCCTGTATGCAGGAGACTTATGGTTGCCCAGGAAATTTTCACACAGCCACTTAAATGCATCGCAAGCTTCTAGCTCAGCTGCTCTGAAAGATTTTTTGAAAACATCCTGCAAAAAAGACTTGATCTGTGTGTCATGGATCTGCCACAACTGTGGGGAAGTGGACCCTCTCTGCAATCTGCACATTTGGCGGAGGTGAGGCTGAGGCGCAGAGTCTAAGAAACCGCCCGGCATTCACCAGAGCACCCCGCAAGGAGTGATGGACTTTGCTGCAGACGGCGCCCAGGTTGTTGCCCTCAGACACACCCATTCACAGAGCAGCTGACTGCAGATGGAACCAAAGCGTAGAACCAAAAGCTAGACAATCTCAAAAACCAGAACAGGATCAGGTCAGGGCAGGCGGCGAACCATCAAAGTCAGAACAAGCCAGAGTTAGAACCAGGGAATCGGCACTCGGAAATAGACACAAGCTGGAGCCTCATGTAAACGCACCTATTGCAAAAGGCAAGGATTGTCAGTCTGAACACAGCTTATATACCAGGCAGGCTGGGCAGGGACTGGGTTAGCAGGTGCAGATAAATCAGCTGGAAAGGTTCAGCTACACCTCTAACTCCAGAGCCTGGACAGAGCAGCTAGAAGTAAGGTAAGGGAACCGACTGCTGCAGATCTGACATATGTCTGGTGAACAACAAGTACCAGATCAACTTATCCCTTCCTTAATTTTTGCAGTGCTTATGTTTGGAAACTTCCCAACAAGCTACTGAAAACCCATGGAGTTTGATTTATCCATGGCCTTCATCAAGCCTAACTTGATATGGAGAGGTGGCAGAAATATTTTATGCAGATAAACCAGAGGCAGAAACTTGACATTGCTTGTTCCAGGCTTATAGGTATCACTTGGTAGCCAATCACGCTTGACATAATTGTCTCCCGTAAATAGACTGCCCCACAGGCATAGGAAACAGCAATATTTTGCGAATCCTCTTTGCATTCCCATCAGCAAGCCAATGACCTTTAGATCCCCACAGATGTTCCACTGTTTTTTTTTTTACTGGATTGCTTCAAGTAGTAACTTCATGTTGTCATAGGACTCCTTTAGGTTAATGAAATGTGCAATCGGTAAACTTGGTTTAGAATTAAAATTATGCAGTAAGACTGCTTTCAAGCTTCTTTTAGAGGAATCAATGAAGATACGCCATTCAGATGGAACATGCTCTTGTGACAAACTGTTAAAGAGTGCATTTATATCATGACAGTAGCACAGTAAGCCATCACTAGTGAAGAACTTTGTCAAGTTATGATTTAGTTTTCTCTAGTGGGTTACAGTTACACCCTTTGCAAGCAAGTGCTTCTGTTTAAGCCTTGAAGCAAGAGATTCTTCTTTGTCTTTGGAGAGATTTAGATCACGAACGAGATCATTCAGCTCTGCTTGTGTAAAGGTCTCTGGTCTCTGGTCTCTGGTTCTGAATCTTCATCGGCCAAGTATTTGGCTGGCTGCAACTCCAGTGCATTCCTCATCACCTTCTACAGAAGCAAAGAATTTCACATAATATATAATTAGCTGCATCATAAAAACTAGACGTGCTAGAGAAAGACTGAATACAGATTTGAAATCCTCATCAAAAAATACTACAAGGCCCACATAAAATGATATTTGATGAAAATGACATGTTGACCTGTGTAGTTAGGTTGAAAAAAGACATAGGTCCATCAAGTTGAACCACTATGAAATAAACATATCCCACATAAAAACCCTAAAGACATAGTTGATCCAGAGGAATGCAAAAAAAAAAAAACACCGGTTCAGTTTGCTTTAACAGAGGAAAACATCCTTCCTAATTCCATGAGGCAATCAGATGTTCCCTGGATCAACAGTCTCTGGTATTACTGTTACTTACTTTAAAGCTTTAACATCCCAATCAATTATGTGCTTCTAGAAAAGCATCTAGATTTTCTTCAAGCAATCTAACGTACTCGCTAAAAATAATTCCTGAGGGAACCTATTCTACATATTCACAGACCTTACAGTGAAGAATTCCTTCCTTATGTACACCACTAATAACCTTAGACCAGGCAGAGTATGAATCATTAATCAGTACTTCCTGGATGCAGTCTTTAAGCCAGTTCTCTATCCATTTACAGATTGAATATTCTATAGACCCTAATTTACTCTCTCCTCAACTATCCCCAATCCACCTTCCACTGACTGTCCCATCCCTCTGTCCTACTTTATATATCCCTCTACCATTCCCAAATATGTTTTCCCTATCACAGCAGACCCCCTTCTATTTAGATGCAAACCCTAATGAAAAGTCAGCCAAGTGCTCTAAGAACCAAATCCCTTCCCTTTTACAAGACTTAAGCCATGTGTTTAGCTGTCTAAGCTCTCGGTGCCTTACCTGTGCACATGCACAGGCAATATTCCAAAGAATATAACCTTGGATGTCCTTTCTTTCAACTTAACGTGCCACCTGAACATCTTCACATAGCTTTGCAAATTTGTTGGGGTTCTCAAACACAGGGCTGGCCTTCCCTTTTCTAGGTATTTAAACTAATTTTTAGGATCCTCCTTCTTCCATATATCCTGTCATTGGTTTCAACATGGACCAAGACAACAGGGTCTTCCTAGTAATTTGTCCACTCAGTCCATCACATGCCAAACCCTAGCACCAGGGAAATAGCAAACCATTCGATTGAAGGAATTGGGGCGACAAACTATTCTTTTTGTCCACCTGATTATAGAATCCCCTATTACAACCAATTGTCTAAGCCTTTTTGCATTGCCTTCCCCACCCCTACTAGATTGGCTGCTATCCCGGCTGTTAGGGGTAGCAGTAACATCTAGGGCTGCCACCACTGGGTTTGCCATCTGAACATTTTCACATAGCTTTGCAAATTTGTTAGGGTGCTCAAACACAGGACTGGCCCTCCCTTTTCTGTGAGCTCCTACCACTTCCTCGAACTACAGTAAGCCAGCTCTCTACATGTTCATCCTAATAAACCTTTCGACCCTCCACATCTATCTTATTACCTAACTGCTCAGACCCTTCTCAAGATGATCCAGTCATTTCAGTGTTGCAAAGTGCTCCTCCAGATTTCTAATGCGAGATTCCAGAAGGGCAACTTGCTCACGTCTGTCACAGTAGTATTCACCTAGGAGCTGTTGCTCCATTTGTACATACATTTGGCAGACTGTGCATTGAACAAAACTTTCCACCTTGCTGCCACTCAATTTCCTAGTTACAATAATTAATAATTTCACAGAGTTATAAAAGATCACCTACAGTTTGTAGTTTCTTTAAAGGTTCATCATGAGTGAACTTTAGTGATCCAGCAAACATTTAATGGATCTGGCCCAGGATCGAAAACATTTACCAACAAATAGCAAAACTCATAGCAAAGAAATCAATTGCATTTTTGCTGGATCACTATAATCTCCAGTCTTGAAGACCTTCAATAAATCAGGCCCAGTGAGTCTGATGAGGAGAGTACCATAAAATGGGTGAATTTTCTAGCTGGAGCCAGAAGCTAGATTGCTACTTTCGTTCCAGGCTGGGTTTGGGCTTTAAAAAATGTGCCTGTATATCTGTTGAAATGCAGCCTATGTTTATACTGTATTACTCACCTGATGCAGCTATCCACATATTTTTGTCGATTTATGTGAAATTAGGTATATAGTTTTCAGCTTCAAATATTTGATATACTTCTGCTGTCTTAAATTTCCTTTCTATTGCCTAATAAGGCAGATTTTTGTTTTCAAGCACAACCATTACTACAGGAGCTAATGGAACATGGACCAAACAATACTTTTGACTTTGCTACCTCCTATTTATTGTATAGGTGTAAAAGGGAATAGTAGTGACATTAAAAATGTATACAAATTGAAATACAAATTTCCAACCCTCCTAGATTCCTTGGAACTGTTCCTGGTTCCAGCTAGTTCCAACTCTTTGTAGAATCTATCTGGCAAGCTCCTACCTGATAATAGTTGCTTAGCCCTGGTTGCAGGTAGATGTGTAGCTAGCATGGTGGTATGAGGTACTCATGCAATGCAGGTTAATCAACAGTATTTTACCCCCAATAACCACCAGTTGCAACAAACTATGAAAAATTGTGAGGTCACTCCCCCAATCATGTGAAAATGATCATGCCATCAATTGACTGCCAGGCCAGTGGACTGGTACAGGGGAACAGGTCGCATTCTCCTGCATATCCAGAAGTTCTGGGTATTGTATGATGCTGTAAGCACAGTTAAGGTGAGCATATAGGGCTGGTAGATCTTTTTAGCCCACCCTCCACCATCCCAAAATCTGTGCTATGACATGTTTACTTTACATTTCACTATTTTACGTATTATACACAGTAATATAAATTGTCAGTTTAAAAATGTGTAAACATTGAAACAATGTTCATAAAAATTGACCAAAAACTGTGATTAAACTTTTGTGTTTTTGGTAGATTTTGAGCGTACAGTTATGTAGCAAAATGTCCCCGGTGTCCTGCCTGTCTCCAGATGCTCAGTAACATTCCAATAGAACCTTACAACTTCCTGCCCAGTGCTGTCATCTGTCATAGTCACAGTGCATTGGGGACCGCTGTGCTCTCACTCAGTGCTATAACATCATTCATCACAGTGACAGTAATGTCAGTGATTTCTCTTAGTTCTTTCATACTATGCTTAATTGCAGAAAGAAGACAATGGGTTATTGCCACACCATTCAAGAGAACATTTTGTCGCTCACATTTATTTTAGAAACTTGTAAAAGAAACCTACCTAATATAAATAACTTTACAAATATGTAGCACTGTTGGAAAAGCTTTGATTCTTCGTATATTTTATAGTTATATATGAATATAGGGTACCCACATTAATTATGTATACAGTTTCTGTTTTCTCATTTTCAATGCTTCACACTAGAATTCCTTCTAGTGGCAAACCTGCAAATATCTATATTTAATGCAGTAACAACAAATATAATGTAACATGAGCAAGCCTGAAAAAATATAAAAGGCATAATATAAGGCATAACATAATATAAGGCTCTAGTCTCTATTTTCTTTTCTATCCCTTCATACCCTATTTTTAGAAAGCACACCTTTCTACCTGGACAAATATACTCCAGGGGCTTCTGTCCTCCAATTTGTGTGGGACCTTACACTTAAATGCTGGAGTTGGGTTTCTCGGCTCGTCTTCACATCATTCCCACTTGTTTGGACTCACGGAGAGATATGCAGCTCTCCCATTTCCTAAGCTTTCGCCCAGCAGGCTAAGATTTTCAGTTCCCCTTAACTGCTTTTCAAAGGCTGTGCCCAGGCACTGCCCAGGATAGGTCATCATGCTCTTTCCCTTCTTTGTTCCATATCGAAAGACACCCCACCAAAATACATATTGTATATTTAAGAATAAAAAATCAGATTTAGAAAGTCCTTTATTAGTAGCCATTTTTAGGAGCTAGACTTTAGGATTGTTGCTCACTAATACAAGGTGGCAGAATGGCTGCATCCTATGTTCCTCCCTTTGGTCGAATTAGTTGGTCAAGTTGGTTGGTCGAAGATTGTCTCTAGGAAGAAGAAAGATGGCAGTGTCCTGCGATGGATCCTAGATAGGTAAGTAGAGGGGCTTTAGTTCTATTTTAATGTTGCAAAATCCTGTGTTGCCTTTTTTTGGAGGAAAACAACTTCAAGTCTTATTCACTGGATCCACCAGGTCAATGAGATGATTCAAGAGCCTACCTCTAGCATACATGATACTAGGGATACATTTCTCATGGTTTGGTCTTCCTGGATACAATTTGTATAATCTCCAAACAAAAGAGCATCAGAACCCAATTTCTGTGCCTAATCCTTCTGTCCAAACATCATTATTTTAACAACATCTGATTTTCCTGGGACTTGATCTAACTTTTGTATTTTACTTTATGTACAGTTACCCATATGGTGGCTCCCATCTCCAGTCTTTCTTCCTTTGTTTTTCCTGTATATCTTCGTATTTCCTTTTTATACAATATTCTTGCCTCAATTTTCTTCTGTTCTTGTTCTGTTTTACATCAGCAATATACCTCTTATATTAGTTTCTCCATTCTTCTTATATTCTCTTGTAGGCTACTATCCTTCTTTGCTATGATATATAGTTAAGGGATAATGGAAATAACACTACCCTTACAAAAAATTTGATTTTGTTCAATTGGAGTGTCTTCTTGCCTTTTGCTTTGTCTTCTATTTTCTTATACATTTTACTATGATACTATTGTAATTCCTTCATGTTTTTTTGTATCTTCTTTTGATTTTTTAACATTGTAATGGTATACTTTTTTTGCACAAACAAAGAATGTTTAAAAAATGCTTTATGTATACTTAAACTATACATTCACATTGGGCTTTATGGAAAAACAACAATTGTCACCTAATTTTGTTATAGCACTTTCCTGCAAATTCAAACCTAATAAATGCTTACTGATCTGTTAATATTAATGTATTAAACAGAGAAAAAACTAATGTGTGATGATAAAATGAAATGCTTGAAAACCTCCCAAGTTCTGCTGAGAATATCATCTCAGAACAATATTTTTATGGCGTTACTTTGTGTAAAGAACAAGGTAACCCAAAAGTGTATTCCAGCATAGTGCCACTTCCTTACATGTAGCAGAAAACTCTTCACTTTACTGAGAACTTAGCAAATCCCAGGAGAACATACCAAGCATTGTTCTAGTGGAACAAAGTTGTAACATGTTGTTGCTTCAGAACGCTGATACAATATTTACACTGCTCTGCCACATCCACTTGTCAGCAATCCATTGGAGAAATAAAAGGGATTTTATGCACAAACCAACAACAGCGTCTCTGTGTAATGTCAGATATTTGAATGTATTTTAAAACAAATCTCTGCCATATGCTATTTTAGGCATTCCATTTGTTACTGTTACCTTCGCAAAAGTGATGTGTTTATTTATTGCAAAGCTAAATTCCAGGCAAATAAAACGCTTCCCTGTTTCCCAGAAAATAAGACAGTGTGTTATATTACTTTTGCTCCAAAAAAATGCACTAGGGCTTATTTTAATTTTTCTTGAACAAAAAAATCAACATTTATTCACATATAGTCGCGTCATCATATTCTGGAACATCATCATAACTCTCCAAACCCTGAATTCCAACTTGAATTTCTTGTGACTCCATTGCCTTTAGATCCATTGGCCCCAATTTCTGATGTCTAGCAATAACGCTTTCCTTAAATGAGCACCTCTTGTCCATGTATTTATATATATTGTATTATTTTCAGGGTAGGGTTTATATTTTGAGCATCTTCAAATATATACAAAAATCATGCTAGGGCTTTTTTTCAGGGTAGGTCTTATTTTCGGGGAAACAGGGTAGTTTATACGGTGATGTGTTCACTTAAAATCATTAGGTATAAAGCAATTATAAGGTCCTGATATTGTAATTGCAGTTCTCTTGCAATTCTCTGTACTGTGGAGCAAACAAAAAAAAAAAAACAGTCCAGAAAGGAACATGCTGACTGGAGATAAGAAAAGAGTGACAGAAAACAAAAGATAAACCGGGAGTGCAATTGTGTCAAAGTATTTGTATTGTGGCTTAAATGTGAATCGTAAGGACAGCAGATGCCCTAGAAGCATCTTACTTGTAGGTCACCTATGACTTTAAGACGTGTGCTATTTCTTTACTGCCCCATGTGAAAGAACTACCCAGTAGAACTATGGTTGTCTGGTGACTTCCTCTGTTCCCAGTAGAACAGCAGTGAGATCTTCCTTTATTTGGAGTTTGTTGGTCCTATCGAATCAGTGAGCAATCCGAGGGATTTTTGGCTGACATCAAGGTGCTGGGATGACACTCTTGCAGTATCAGCCAGGCTTGGACTTTTGACTTGAGTTCCTAGCCTGTCATTGAGAGCAACCTAAAGCAGCTAATTAAAGCAGAACCAGACCCACTGATCCACAGTTTATCTCACGGCAGCACCATTTTCCTTTCTTGTTCCTTCCAGAAATTTGGCCAGCTTGATTGGCCATGCTGGGATGACATAACTCACGTGCACCTGTTCATTCGTCCCCAGCACCGGTAAGAGAGGATGGATTGCCAGGTATCCCTAACAGCCACTGCGCATGCACAGATCAGCCTTTTCACATTTCCCTAGTGTGATCAAGCAGGTAGAACAGGTAATTGTAGAAGTGACATTGCCTATTCTGCAATAACTACCTGCCTAATTCATTTTTTTGTAAACTGGAACTTTAGTTCTTCCTAAAAATTCTTTCCCCCTGTAAAAACTCCTCCAGTTTTGATCGGTGCATTTCAGGGCTATTTCCAGCTTTCAGCCATGGCAAAAGGTTATATGACACAGAGAAACTAATTGACTACTCACAGAGGGACAGCCAGCCAGTGCCTCTGACTTACTCACAAAGCCCAGCCTTGCTTTCTGCCTAAAGCTGTAAATACTAGAGACATGCATGTCAGTTTTTAATATTATTACTATACAGTATTTATATAGCGCCGACATATTACGCAGCTCTTTACAAAGTCCATAGTGATATCACTAGCTGTCCCTCAAAGGGGCTCACATTCTAATGTCCCTACTGTAGTCATATGGTATTAACCTAGTCTAAGAACCATATTTTAGGGAAATCTGAAAACCATAACTGTATTTTTTGGGGGATGTGGGAAGAAAACTGGAGTACCCAGAGGAAACCCACGTAAACACAGGGAGAACATACAAATTCCTTGCAGATAGAGTCCTGGCCGGCATGCAAACTTGTGACCTAGTGCTGCAAAGTGAGTGAACAGTGTTTTCATTTGAAAACGTTTAATAGATAACAGGTAAATTTACTTTTGTTGATTTTAGCACACCTCTACCCTACACATGTTAGACTTACCCAACCAATTTCAGTGCCAGCCACTTTGTGAACAGGAGGCTACATGATACTTTTTTAACCAGCACAGAACTTCAATCAGATGAGGCACAGAGTACTTTGCCTCAGGCAATACATTGTAATGTTCAAAGAGTACTTGTACAATCATTTCCAATTTAAAAAATCACTACAATCATTACAACTGAGTATCATGTATAACAAGTTCACAATGTAAAAGAAAAAAGGCACAGTGACCAGAAGAAAAAAAATATTTGGAAGCCATAGTTAAAGTATACATATAAAACCAAAACTTTTTTATTTGGAAAGGGGTATTTAATGGTTGAAACCTCTGTCAGTATTTATGTTTTCCATTTAATGGATTTCCCTTCACTTCCTGGCCTAGATGGTTAACACCAGAACAAATGTCCCTATTGAGGGCTTCTGCTATACTTGTTCTAATGGCAATTCAAAATCTTCCCTTACTTTTAGCATTGATCCAAGTTCCATTGGTTACCAGGGCAAATAGAAGGAGTTAAATCTAAAGTATTGACATAGCAAACATAGTATTAAGTGGGTTGGAATCCTTCTACATACTATTCAAAACTAAAGTTTTCGCATTAGATGGTAATATTTTAAGGTAGTCATTGGACTACCTTACATACATTTAAAATTGTGACACGGCAACTTTTTGACTGTATATTCATAGGAGTTGTAGAAAAAGAGTGTGGCAAAATAAAACCCCTGCTGCCTATATCCTCCAAACCCACTTCTAACATAAACTCATAATGTTCATGATATGATGATGATGATATTTCAGATTTTTTGGGGGGATTACACTACTGGAGAAACACAAAAACTCAAACTGGTGATTCAAAGAGAGCTACACATCATTTCCTATCAGCTTAGCATAATCCCAGTAGTCATATATAAATGAGAAAATGAAAGTTGTGTTTAAAATGCATCCTGATAGAAATTATGTATTTTTAATTCATATTAAATGTTAAATATTAAAGTAATTTTAACGGCAAGCTCCCCAGATAAAAGAAGATAACATTTATAGTTTGTGCTTTGCTTTGAGGATTAAAAGCATACACTTTCAGGCTTTATTACCAACTGTGTAAGTAAAAAGCTATTTTCTAAAATGCCACTGAACTGTACACTGCAAAATTGTACTATAAACCTGTTCCAAGTTACTTAAAGAAAATATTAAACATGCTGATAAAACATTTAAAACAAATGAAAGAGTTTTTTCCTTCCTTGCATGTTGGCAAAACTTATTAAAATAATGTTCTTCGCCATGGGAAGGAATAATCATACATTGAGATAAGATTAATTGGATACCCCTGCCTAGTATAATACTGTATGAACCTGCATCAGTTTGTGTGCTGGCTTTATGGATGGGTTAGTATTTATATTAATGAGCATTCTAATACTGGATGGTTGTCCTAGTAATTTAGGTGTAATGTTTCCCTTGGGGAAATGCTTGGATTCCTCTGTAGCTTGTTGTTTATTCAATTTCCAGTTTTTCCTCCCAAAAAGCTTGAACAAAGAACAGTTCCTAGTGGGTCATATGATTGAATTTATGCTTCAGCTGTGCTCAAGTAATGGAGAAAGGCTTTCAGCATCAGGTCCCTTCTATATGAACACAGTTATGCAGCAGAAGTGTATTGTGGGTGAAGAACAAGAAGTTTAGGTTATTTGTTCCAGTGCACATTTAGGAATAAAGTTCATGTCCACACAAGTTCTAATACAGATAAACATGTAAGAAAATGGGAAACATGAGTAGATGGCTGTTTGTCTTTTGCTGCAGCTAGCAAGCAAGTTTAATTCTTATGTAAGGGAAAACTTTTAAGTAAAAGCTAAAGCTGTGTTTTTTAACCAAGCAAATAAAAATGTTCCTGCTGCAATATGCTCCTTCAACTTGAAGCTGTTCCCCACAGTCTTCTGGGTTCAATGACATTGTATTTAACCCACTACCTTGGACCCTAATCTCTTATGAATACATTTTTGTCTGTTTTTTAGATACATTTAATCACTCCATAATGATAACAGTGCACCATCCAGGGTGGGTGATGATGGTGACACCAGTGGACTATGTCTATGTCTAAAATAATATATAGAATTTAACCCTTGCAGCCACCAACTACAAGGGAACAATGATCTAAGCCCAAAGTTTAGCTTTCAGTAAGTAACATTTTCAGAGTTTTATTGACAGAGCTAAAAAAGGTAAATTCTTAATATTCAAACAAACAGGATAAATATAAAATACATGTAAATAGTATTAGAAAGTAAAGTATAGAAAAAAATCTTGTTTTCTATACTGTAGATTGTTTGTTTTCTTCTAAAACATGGTTGTATAAATTGTGGTTTCTTGTATAAAAAAAAAGAAATAATCATAACATGTATATATCACCTTCCAGCACCACAATCTGTTACCATTTACAAATGTACATATGTGCCAGATATGTAAAAATCAGCCAACAGAATGTATTTCTACAATCTTGAGTGTGTGATTTCCAAGATTTCTTTGTTTTGATTCAACAGAAGGTAAGGGAGAGATAGACGTCTTATGAGGAAGGTTTACTCTTATGTATGGCAATTGTTTATAAATTTCTCTATCCAAACATTTAGCCTGATTTAATAAAGCACTTCAAGGCTGGCGAGCACACCCTTTCAGGAATGAAGCTGGGTAATTCAGCAAACCTGGAATGGATATCCTAAAAGTCATCAGCTCTTTGTTAGCAAATGTTTTCAGTTCTGGACCAGATCTATTCCAGGTTTGCTGGATCAGCTTCACATCAGCTGGATCAGCTGGAGAGCTTTAATAAATCAGAGCTATTGTGTATGCTGTATTGATGCTAGTGAGAAAAATTTTAAGCCTCCAATGACAAGAAAGAATATAAAGTAAGTATATCATAACATACTATAAACTGAAGAAGCCATCTCAGTCATCAGTACTTCCGGTATACTGTAGCCATTATTATCTGCACAATAGATAATAACAGATACAACTACTTTTATTTTCCAATGTCATAGAAAGAGTAAATATAGTAAAGTATAAACAAAAACAAGCAAAAAAGAAGTGGGAAGGAAAAAAGGGATAGGGTAATACCTTCTTCATTCCAACAGATCAGCAAAAGCATTCACCATGGTGCCACTTGTGGGACACTGAATGGGTATGTTGGAAAGAGGTTGGTCTGTGATATAGGCTGAAGGTAAGGTCTCCTTTTCCAATGATTATGTTTACAATCCTAATCAATAAGCTAGTAAGATATAACCTTCCAGTGCAAGGAAATACAAGCCCCAGCGACATTGAATAGCTGGACCCATATAGATTTCCTGTTCCGATTTAGAAGTATACAAAAAAGGATGGGTCATCTGGAAATGGTACATCCATATATTTTTGGTGTGAGTGAGCAAATTTGGTCCCAAAATCCCACAATCCTAGAACACTGCCAAAAGATGTGTAGCATGGACCCGGAAGGCTTCCCGTAACAACAGTAGACATTCGAGGATGTGGGGAAAGCCCTGTTCAGGACCACAGGCATCTTATACCAAACGGTCTTATATCTTGCTTCCTGGAAGATGTTACAAATCAAGCACTTATGTATTAGGTTGAGGATTTCAATCCTCCTATTTATCTAAGAAGGCCAGTAAACTGCGCTTAGGGGTGGTGTAAATTTTTAGTCTATAGATCACAGAGTGTTCTTGTCTTGAAAATAGGAAACTAATGTGCATGAGCCATGGAAACAATATTAGAAACTAGCAGGTTAATAGGGTTCAGCTTTAATTTATTTCTGATAGAATATAGATTTAGATTTTAAAATACCATATGATTGTTTTTTTTTTAATAAAGCAAATGTAGCAGTATAAGGATTTTCATATTACAAAAAAAGTGATACCTGTCTTCAGTCCAATGGTAATTTTCATACCTAAATTCTTGTATCCATGTATATTTGTGATAATAGTCTCTGGAGAAGTAGGGATACATTCTGTGAAATGTTTTGGTGTTTTGTAAAGAAAGAAATAAGATAGTGGACATCTCTCCAAACTTGATTGCTACAGTTGCTGGACTGCTCGCCCTGTATTTTCCGTCTCTGGCTGGCGTGGGTCCATTTTTTATGTGAGTCTCCATGGAAACCTCAATGAGAATACAATAACAAAAAATGTGAGCAAGTCGCCTGCTGCAATACACTGCCATGGTATAGCTCTGGTGCCAGTACTCTGACTAGACACAATACTAGGACATGCTGCACTCATTATACACTGTTCAGGCTTCTGGCAATGTGTCTAAAGGTTAACTCTATAATTTCTGTAGGTATTGGCACTATTGGAAATTCCCATCAAGTTTGCAATTTCTTTTCCCAACAAAGCAATATTAACATATAGAAAGAAGAATATCTGGCATAAAAGACATTAAAAACGTTAATTAAAATGATATAAATTCTTACCCAGCCCTTTCTCCATGCAGGAATATCATTAACATAGTTCATTAAATTATCATAAAGCTTTTGAATATTTAATATTTTGATAGACTTCAGTATTGTATCTGTGTTCTACAGAGTACTGCTCAAAATAAAACAATTGATTTATTCCCTGTGTGCATTCTCTTATACAAAACATTAAGGTAGTCATTAGGGTGCTACTGCATTAAAAGAACAACTCCATAACTGCTAGTTTTGATGTACTAAGGGTACAAGTTTTACAGGTAGAGGATTTTTTTAAAGGACAAATATTATCTGTTGTCCCAGGTGATTTTTTATCTATTACTTACTTCCCAAGCTTTGATCCACACTGTATGTTTGTGTGCAGGGCTAGTTTTGCAATAGCAATTGCCTAGGACCCCGATTGACAGAATGGCTGGGGTGCAAGGAGCTGGAATGCTATGCATCTTGGGACCACACTTCATAGTTGTTTAAAATGTCTAAAACCATACCTGTCTGTTTGGAGGTGATAGCAGCAGGGTTTAGATTCCTTGTGTTAGAGCGGACCTCCTGATGGCTGGTGATTAGTGGTGGTCAAGTAGTTTTGATTGTAACTGATTACTGATTACAACCTGGATTAGAGCTTTTCCAACTCCAGGTTTGAACTCAGATTTTGAGCTCTTCAAGCTCAGATTGCAAGTTTGGATTTTTTGCATGCTGGCAAAAGTGCTGATGCTCAGAATTCTACAGAAGTTTGAGGCTGACATCAAGAATGACATTGGTACAGTCCTTTGTGAAATATGGTGAACGTACTATGAAGAAATTGCTGGGGAACAGTGTGTTAGGCAAGTGAAATCACTCCAAGTATTTCCAGTTTTAGAAACACATTGTTTTCCTATTGTTTGCCTGTTTTGTTCATATTGTGAATGCTAACCAAATGAAATCACAAAATGTATTTCTACTTGCATGAACAATTGCCTTTTTTCATATTATGACTGTTAACCCAGTAAAAAAAAACAATTAGTTCCAGTTATACACAGATAAAAATGTGCCCTAATTGGAAAAAACATGGATTTAGCCTGCCAGCCACCAAGCTGTCCAAGATTCCTTAAATTGGCTAAGGAAATACTTTCTAGAATTTCCAAATTGGAATGGATTTCTCAACCAATCTTGCCATACTGATTATTTGGAGGTACTGATCTATAAACAGAAGGAGGGGTACAAAAATCACTGAAGCATTTAGATCTTTGCATAAATATTTCTCATTAGCAACTGAGCATCACAGAGGTGACATCACCAAATCTCATTTCAAATAGGGTGGAAAGAGCAGTAATTGGTACCCCTAGATTTAGGTTTTAGGCAAGCACACCAATAAAATCACCAGATTGCAATAGGATTTACAATAGTTCACCTGACCAACTTGAATGTAAACAGTGCTGGGTCATGCAAGGCATAATGTAGATTTGCCCCTGGAATTTTACGTTAAGTGTAACATTAAAAAGAAAGATATACATTTATTTGGGGGAGGAATAGATTGCAGAGATTGAGACATAATCCTGCCCTTGTACAAAACATTGGTCAGACTTCATCTGGAATATGCAGTTGAGTTATGAGCGCCAGTTCACAAAAAGGATAGTGTGGAATTGGAGAGAGTGCAGAGAAGGGCAACTAAACTAATAAAATGAATGGAGGAGCTCAGCTATGAGGAGAGATTAGTTGAACTGAATCTGTTCTTCCTTGAGAAGAGACATTTAAGGGGGATATGATCATGATATGATAAATATATAAATGGTTCATTTAGAGCAGTGGTTCCCAACCTTTTGGACGTCACAGACCACTAAATTTACAGGCTCTGGACCACGTATGTGCAGGCAGTAGTGTGTCACTCAAGGGGAAGATACTTCCCCCAGAGTGACGTCATGATGCCAGAACCTGCCCACCCGTCCACAGACACAACCTGCCCACCGCCCTGAGCCCGAGTTTAATCCCTGCATAAGGAAGGGATTCTTCACAGTAATGCCTGTAAAAATGTTTTAGAAAAGTACTATAGGTTGCTTTGCTGACATTGGATTGCTGGATGCTTTTCTAGAAGCACAGAATTTAACTGGATATTAAGGCTTTAAAGTAAAGATAACAGGGACTGTTCAGGGAACATCTGATTGCCTCATGGAATCAGAAAGGATTTTTTTCCCAGTTGCTGCAAATTGTACCAGGGTTTTTTTTTGCTTTCTTCTGGATCAACTATGTCTATAGGATTTTTATCTGGGATTCGTTTATTTACCTAGTGGTTGAACTTGATAAACTTTTTTAAACTTAGCTATGTAACTATATTACCCAACATTGTATTTTCTTGGAAATACCTTAAACTGCTATTTGTGAATAAAACATTTAGATATAATGTATGACCTATCATGTTGTCTGTATTAAAATTTTTATATATTTTTCTAAAATGGTTATGGCTATGTTTTGTAATGTTTGTTGCTTTTACGGCTACTTGTATCAAGTATCATTATAGCTAATATTACTTTGCAAAATGTGGTATAAAAATATATAGCCCCTCTCCATACTTTGTCAATCCTTAATACAGTTGGATCCCTTTACTGGCTACCTTTAATGTATGATAAGGAACCCATTTTATTTTATTTTAAACACAATTTATGGTAAATGTTTCCTTTCAAAGCTGAATTCCAGACAAAACAGTTCCGCAGTAGATTAACTTCATGGTCTTGTATATTTTTTCAGTCTAACTAACTAAATGACTATGTAACAGTTAAATATATAAATACTTATCAAGGAAATGGTTTACATGCCAGAAGATTTGTATTTTTGTCTAGTGGTGTCCAGATTTGCAGAGCTTTGCAACACAATAAAGCCCCTTTTCTACTGCAGTTAAGTAGTGTTTAAAGTAGCGGTCCCCAACCTTTTTGGTCCTGTGGACCACTAAAGTTACCAGCTCCTGACCGCGCATGCACAGGGAGCCGGTTGTCAATCAAAGGGGAGGAATCTCCCCCATAGTGATGTCATAATGTCATAACCCCACCCACTCTCCCATCGCAGATCTGAGCCTGTGATGAGAGATTGGGCGGGTTGTGTTCTAAAACACAGCCCGTCCACTTTCCTGAGCCTGGGATTTGCACGGGCGCCGTGGTCCGCGACTCTGGCCGGTGCGTCCCTCTGGCGGGGTTCTTCTCCTGACCCCACTCGGGGGTGCACCGGCCACAGCCGCGGACCACCAAAGTCTCCTCACCGACCACCAATGGTTCGCGGACAATTGTGGGCGATTGCTGATTTAAAGGTCTTATTCCTTCTCCAGTCTGTGACTGGACAGTAACAGAAATAGCAGTTCACCAATGAGTTATTCTCCCTGTCACTCTGCTGTCTTCTTTAAACCCCTTGCTCCTTTGTTACTTCTTTCTTCTAGTCTAATCTCTAAAACTACGAGAGGCTGATACTAAGTCAAATTCTGGTACCAGCATTTGAAAATAAAATACATCTGATGATGACATATTAATGAATACAAAATTGCATTCATTTGTGTCTTTTATATCCACCTGGAGTCCATCTTTTAGAGATACAAAAAGTAATTACATTGAGCAAATTAGAGCAGCTGTTTCTGTTTCTATTGTTTTCACTGAAATTTAAAAATTGGCACATGAAGATCTCATAATGGGAGAGAGAAATAAGTATTACCAGACTACTTTGACAAAACAGACCAAAAATAGGGACATAGGTGAGAAGGGTGCAGAAACAATAAAGAAAAAAGAAGATATGGGGGATAATGGGCAGCACAAAATCCTAAATGTTGATCCAGGTATACATTAAGATGTGTGCAGTGTTATTTGTTTGTTTAATTAAACATTCATAACATGAGAGGGAGATAGGAAAAATACTACAAAAGACATGCAGTAGAACCTTTTTGATAATGAATAAAGACCAACCTTCTAAATATATTATCAACTGTTTTACCACTTCAGAAGGAGTGATAATTTTTTGGCAGTCACTAATTAACTTAAGCAAATCCCATTTAAAAGTAAGGTGTTAATTTAAGATTAAACACCTTTTTACATATAAAAGATTTTGTAATAAAACATTCATAAACCTAATCATAGCTTAAAATTAAGCAGCAGGACTTGAAGAAAAAGGCCCTTTGTTAACCCTTTGAGGAATTCAGAATCTAGTAACAGTCCCCCTACTTTCCATATTTATACGCAATGACCTGATTTGTGGATTATACTTTAATCTTTCACATGTGTCATTGTCTTAGTGAAGCTTAAAGTCTACTGTGTTACACAAGTCATTATTCTAAACAAGGAAATTTCATTCCAGGTTCTGTCACTGTTCACCATTGCAGCTAATAAATATATGCACAATTACCTTTACCCATGTCTTAGGCGTGTAAGGGGTGAGTACTAGCTGAAAGGTGTCTGAAGAAGAGATGCAAACACAAGTAACAGTGACAATTGCTAAAGAGATAAAGCAATTAACTGTCTGTCCTCTGCTCTGCAGCTTGCAGCATCCCCAGTTTCCCTTTAGCCATGCATGTGCCTACCTCAGCATCCCTTACAAAAACATTGAGACTGTGTGAAGCTGAAACAGGTTTAAGAGTATGTACGGTAGCACATTAGTTCCTGGCCATGATCTTGGTTACTGGTCCTTTATAACTTCTTAGCTGCCAGGCACCAGTAGAATTTAGCCTAGCTTACCTGCTGACTGTTGGTTTGCCTGTTGTTGACTGGCCTGTCTCATGATCCTGTAATTGTTAGTTGTCCTTTGCCCTTGATGCATACTCTGCTTTGACTTTGACTTTGACTTTGACTTTGCCAGTGGATATCTTGTTTGACAGACTGACTACATTTGTATGACTATTGGCTCTCTTTCCTGACTTGCCTCTGCTGGACTCTACTGTACTACGTTATCTGTTGATTACCTGGCTACTAACCATAGACAGTCTGACTTCCTGTTTGTGCCTCATGTCCTGCTCTTGTGGGCACCTGACCCTTTGTCAGTCCTTCGCCAAAAGCCATCCCTTTCACATAGAAGTCCTATGGGCAACCATGTGCTGGGACAGTGCAACTAGCCCCCCAAGGCTGAGCAAGGGCTTGCTATAGGTGAAGAGATGCTAAGTTAGATTGGCGATTAAAGTCTGGTGAGCACTGGCGCTAGACCAGAACCTTACATTAGCACCGTCTGTCTCTATCTTTATGTTTTACCTGTCTCTATAGTTTTCCTTCAAACTCTGTCCCGGACTAAGAAAGGGGAGTTAAAATTCTGATCTAAAGACAGAACCACTACTGACCATCACTAGCCAACTGTTGTCATGAGGTGTACATATTTTTTTACTATGTCTGTAACTACTGTGGTGGACACAGTTAACTATTGTTCAATAAATCATTTTGGACACCTTAAGGAGGTGTGTATTGAAAAATAAATTTTGCAACAAACAGTATTGCAGTATCTTCACAAAACAGAAGCTAATGTGAACAATTCAATGTCCACTGTAAAGCACTGCAAAATATGTCAGAGGTTTATTAATAAAAGTATGTGTTTGTCCATGGTGGGGATATAGGACTGCAAGTGATATTATTCCTAATAATCCTAATGTAAAACGTCAAAGTAAATGCATTGCTATAGTTTAACAAGTTAGAACGCTATTGCCTCAAAACCTCACTTTTAATAACCAGGAACATCACTTAGTGGTGGTGGGTATTTAGTGTCTCCGTGAAGGGAGCCAGTAGGGGACAACTCTGGCATAGAGGTTCCAGAAATGTCCCACGTCGGGGCTGAAGAGTGGAAACCATGAGAGCTGTCAGCAACACCAGGTACCACAGTGGCTGTATAGTAGCTTCTAACCTAACTGGGTAATTTGATGACCAGTTTTTGTGAGGAGTTTAGGAGACTGTAATATTTTTTTAGTAAAGAGCTCCATAACGTCATTTTTAACGTTCCTGGTGTAGCATGGTGGTAGTAATAGTCTAATGGTATTGTGGTGCTTCAGGACATGGGCAGCTTGAAATCACTGAGCCAGCTATGAATTCTCCATCCAATCTAGGTGTATTTAATGACAGCATGAGGTCTTCTTTCTGAACATTTAGGCTGAACTAGATCTTATCATGTGATAAAATAATTCAACGCAAAATAGCAAATCCCACCAGGAGTAGCACAAAATGAATTCAATTCTTAGTTAAATCCCACTAAAATGTAGGGGCATTTGGAATGACCAGTAAGTGTAAGGAAACCCACATACACATGTAAAGGAATTTTGCATGGAGAAATGGTCAATAATGTTTGAGGAGCTAGAGTGATCTTCACTGCAAAATTAAAGAAAACATAATCTATTATTTTCAGTCGAGGAAGCTGGGGGAGAAACCTTCCTATAATTTGTTTTTCATGATGTTTTTCTCCATTTATTTTAATCATTTAAAAAATGCACTTTTAAAGACTGTTGTAAGCACATTAAACCTTATTTATTAAAACTCTCTAAAATTGTAGAAAATATACTTTATGGGAGAGCCTGAGTGATCTAACAAACCTGAAACAGATTTCTTAAAAAACATTTGCTATTAGTTGACAAATATTTTTAATCCTGGAAACCGATCCATTCCAGGTTGTTGGATCACCCAGTCTTTCCCGTGATAGTCTATTTCCCCCCAGTGTTGGAGAGCTTTAATGAATCAGGCCCACTGTGGTTAGTTAAATCATCCAATCATGTACAAAGAAAGTAAATAATCACCAACTGGATCATCTTTGAAAACCATGTGAGTACATAAGGTGAAACTGTTCATTTTCTATGCCCAGTCAATTGTGAAAGCAATAAAAAAACATGGATTTACTATTACTGTTTTTCTATTTGTATTTATAGTAAACACAGCTTCACCTTATCCACTTATTCATATACACTTTACAAAGTGAACATCAAACAAAAATGTATCTCCTCAAACATATTTGGGGCTGTGCCCCTTTTACTTCTGATTTAAGGACCCGACCCTGAAACATATCAGTAGTACTTACTGTCCCCACATGGTCTGCTACTATTTTCAGTGGGTTGCTACGCTTTTACTCATTTGTTTATTTTGTGTTTTTTTAGCATTTTTGTTTGCTTGTCAGTGAAAAGTTGACTATTGAATTTGGAACATGAATGAATATCCATTGGGATTTGCTTTACCTGTAATGTTTTGAGACCATTAGTTTGTAAATTAAGTTGTATTCTTATTTATTTTAATAAAATATTATTTATATGCACTTTCTGGGGTGCTTTGTTTGCGTTCCTTTGCCTGCAGTTATAAGGCCTTTAAATATAAATAGAGCATGCAAGGTTGATCAGTTTTGCCTGGGTACCAGAGTTTTCTTGTTAAGGGAACAACCTCTGGAGGTATTTTGCTGGCAGCAACCAGATCTAGCAGGTCACTTACAGCAGCCTTCAAACTTTCTCAGTACAGATTACTTTAATGGTTTTTCTATTAATTGTGTAGCCTGGAGCTTTCCTTTATGTAAAGCCAGATAATTGAAAAAAAAAAACAATAAAAGATTGTTCTTTCGTTATATAATCCCTATTTAATGTACAGCGCTGCGTAATATGTTGGCGCTATATAAATCCTGTTTAATAATAATAATAATAATAATAATATGTACAGATGAGAAATGTAATTTGTTAATATACTATTTAAGTGGCTTCTCTTTCAATGGTAGGACGTAAAAATGTTTAGGTAAGAATAAATGCATTGATAGCTACATTTTAGTAATATTTGATATCTGTACTAACTGTCGACACTGATAGATTGCTGTACTTTATAGGGTCTTTTTTTCTGTATTTAAGTCTCAGACTTTATGAAAAATTGAAAATGCTAAAAAGATTTTAAGCCCTCCAGAATTCTTAGGATTGCATAGCAATGAAATCACTCTTTTCGAGGAATTGAAAGTCAACAGAAAAATGAAACTGCCGGCTTCAATTCAATGAGAAATACAAGATTCGTCTTTTGCTTATGAAAGAAGGAGGCTAAATTACTTGTTCTCTTGCATAAAAAAAGTATTTTCATATAAGACTGTGCCTGTAATTCAGAATCTTTGCAAATGCATAAAACATAAACTAGATATTCGCCACATTACAATTTTACAAATATATATAATATAAATATAGTTAGGTGGTATAATCCCTAACAAGTAGATGAAAACTAGACATAGATCAGTGTGCAGGCAGTGAAAACTGATAGAATCATTAAAGTACAAGTACAAGGTCACTTGTATATACAACATACTAGCTAAAGGAAGACTGAATATTCCTTACTTTCCAGTGCAATGTTTTTTGAAAAGCCACCACATTACTGCTCAATGTTTTCTGCAAGTATCTGATTGGCCAGGCTGAATATCTGTACCCCTTTGCAGTGGTTCCTTGCATCAACTTGGATCCAGACTTTTGAGCCAGTAGACTGAACCACAGCAAGTGTCAGGTGGAGCAGGTGTGCATACTTCTGGATATGTAAATATTTGCATTAGCTAGTACAATGGTTAAGCAGGTTTTTAGGAAACACTCCTCCATAAAGGTAAAAATATGTATAGTATATGCAGCTGTCTTTTTGTAGGTATGCTGTAATCAAAACTCAGACTCACGTTAAAGTAATTTTCAAAAGTAATTTTCATCATTTTTAAATCCCTAGCTTTCATTAAAATAATACCTAGTAAGCCTGCCATGGAGGTCTTTTTTTTCAGGGACATACAGTTATAGGTTAATAACCTTCTGTCCCTGTCTCCCCATTTTTCTTGTTTGCTTTGTTAATTGAGCTTCCAATGAAGAGAGCATGTGAACAGCAGCATTTTAAAATATTTTACAAAGGTATGATCCACTGTTGACACCTTCAGGAAACCCAAACTAAAACAATGATATGCAGTCATCAGGCCTGATTTATTAACATCCCTAGCGGTAACCCCGAGTGTGACTCGGGGTAGAAAAAAGTTGCTAAAAGTGGTAACCCCGAGTCACACTCAGGGTTTGAACACCTATGGAAGGTTAGTAAATACAGCACTTACCTGATCCGCCAGGGTCCCGCGCCGTCCAGCACCGCAATCTTCGTCTTCTTTCTTCTTCCTGCTTCTGCATCCGATGAGTCACCGGGGGAGTTCCCGTTGACGTCTGTGCGTGTGTACGTCCCGGCCAGGCAGGGCAGGAAATTCAAAATCCATTTGTATTGCATTCAACACAAAATAACTGTATTGAATGCAATACATTGGATTTTTATGTGTAAAAGCAGTGCATTGTTTTCAAGAACATTTACTTTACAGCATAAATAATAGTATGAGTATAATGTGTATTTTTTTTTAATTTAAAAAAATTTTTTTTTTTTAAATATATAGATTATTTTATTTATTCAATTTATTGTTTTTAAATGATTTTGTGTTTCAATCTTTATTATACTTCAATCTTTATTATATATTTATTAAATTTTCATGAAAAACCATCTTTTAGACAAAAAAAAACAGAGAGAAATGAACCGCTAGGGAGGTTAAAGTTCTCCAAGGCTAGAAAAGTTACACTTTCATTGGTGAACCTGGGCGATCCACCAAACCTGGAATAGATTTCTTAAAAGTCATTTGCTCTTTGTTAGCAGATGTTTTTAATTGGGGCCAGAATCATTTCAGGTTTGCTGGATTGCCCAGGTTTACTAATGAAAGTATATCTTCTCCAGCCTTGGAGGGCTTTAAAAAGTTTGGCTTATGGCTAGAATGTATGCATGTAGACAGAAGTTGGTTGCAAACAAGCTAAGGGAGATCAAGGAGCACTAGAATGCAACAAACAATGCAAATTCTAGGAAGCACATAAACCCACCTAGTGTTCTATTTTGAAGGCAGATATCTTATATATGATGCTGAAATGCAAAAGCATGTGTACACACTTTATCTCACACAAACACAAAAGCACCCAAATATCAAACAAAATGATTAAAGAAATGGAAGCAAATATATTTTTCTTATAGCAGCCTTTCTTGATGTTTTAACCTGGAGGAACCATTAAAATAACTTCCAGGTCTTCAGGGCACCCCTACTATAATTACTATATACACAGCTCACAGTATATTGGTGAGGTGGCCTGTGGGAAGAATGTCTTTACGTTGCTGGCCTTTGGGAAGAATTCCACCCTTACAGATAGACAAGAACATGCAAAAATCCACTCTGTTGGCAGTTCAGGGGGGTAAAGCTGGTAAATTTTTTTTACTAAGAAGATATGTGATATTCGCCCAGAATGTTGTCAATTATTATCGAGTTACTAGTCTAGTTCAACCAAATGTGAAGGGCGGGCAGCATGATGGCTCAGGCGTAAGTGCTCTGGCCTTTGCAGAGCTGGGTTCCAGGTTTGAATCTCAGCCAGGACACGTATCTGTATGGCGTTTGCAGGTTCTGCCTGAGTTTGTGTGGGTTTTCCCTGGGTGCTCTGGTTTCCTCCCACATCCCAAAAATATGCAGTTAGGTTAATTGGCTTCCCCCCAAAATTCACCATAGACTGTATTAAAGATAAAAGAGATAGAGACATTAGATTATGAGCCCCTTTGAGGGACAGCTAGTGACATGACTATGGATGTACAGTGCTGTGTAAAATGATGGTGCTATATAAATACGGTATAATAATAATACAGAATTTCCACCTCTCACTGTCTATCCCAATTTCCATCATTTATTCCCTCATGTCCTCTCTACCATTAATATAAGCAGAAAAGTTAAAAAATTGTTTTGTTCAAGAACTTCCTGTAGTTAAGGCCAGCAACTGTTTCTCTCTATTATTGAGCAGGGTGACTGGACAACTATCCCTCCATAGTTTTCTATAGTCAGAGTGTAGTGGGTGGGCCTAATGGATCTCTCCCAAAACCTTGTTCCTTGCACACATCATGTGCAACAGTTATAATGTCTCTTTTTAGAAGGTTGCACACCAACTAGAATGTATCTTTTGTGGCTTTAAGGATTATTTTTAAATTAAAGTCTTCTTGTGCCTGAAGTACAGTTTTAAATGACAAGATTATCTACATCTGTGCAGTGGCAGTGCTAATTACTGCGCTGTTCCCAAATTTTAATTACCAGTGCCCATTGTGAACCTTCTTATATCATGATTATCTATAAAGAGACTCCATTTCATGCAGTGTCAACATCAAAGCAACTGCACTAATGTAATTGTTCTCTTTAGAATACTATTATTGTGCATTTGATATTGTCTTTTTCTTACCAATGTGGCCCCAGAGCATTTTGCATTATATCCTCAGACTATGGAGTATGCCAGGTTGTAACAGCAGTGCTAAAAAATACACTTTACAATTGCATACATTTTTATTGGAACAATCATTCTTCTGATGTAAGACGAGCTCATAATCGCTATTCAAATTGTACAATCGCTATTCAAATCCCCCTTGTTATTTTGCATTCCAATACTTGCTGCATTTTTTCATGGATGGATCAAAGACACATATATATGTGACACAGTATTTTAGGGTGATGTGGGAACTAAGAATATGACACTAGCTTATCTATTGTTCTTCCACAAAATGTACAATAGCTATCTTTAAAAATGCTTATTTGACTGTTTTTTTTAATGCTTTGGGATAAACTTACCCCATTGATGCACATACTTCAGAATAAGATTAGAAATAAATCTCCCTAATAAAAAATAAATTACTGCATGAAGCTGGCGATATGCTGTGAACACAGGGAGCAATGCCCAGCTATAATATACCCCCTTACATTAAGCCTCCATTTATTCCTAAAACTATCTTACCTAATAACCCTTTTTGTCACACTAATTCTCAAATAACCCAAATATTTACCTTTCCTTACATAAATGGAAACCATTTATTTCATACTTACCTCCCCTGTGCCAGGAGCTTGTGATTCCAATACTAACTACTCTTTTTTCAAAAACAAGGAAAAAGACAAAAACCTAGTTCTGAAGACTTTTATTTTTATAGATCGACACTTCCCCAACTCCATCACCCATGTGAGAACAGTAAAAACTGTCCTCACATGGGTGATGAAGAATAATTGCAGTATAAGTAAATATATTTATTTTATATATAAATAAAGCAATTGTTAGCTCCTTTGGTCATGGTAACATTTTTTCCTTCAATAATACACAATGGCAAATGTTAATATATAATAAAATGCTTTGCATCAGTAAACTGATAGTGAAAACACTATAAATGCAGACTCCAGTCATCCAGACATAATGTGCTTAATGTACATTTTTATCACTATGATCACATACCTCTTCCGCAGACTGACATTCTGACATGCAGAGATGGCGTTGAAACTTGCTTTAGAGTGGTGGAAATGGTGCGTGTATTGATGTAACAGATACTCTGCTTCCTTTTCATGGCTCTTTTGATAAATTATACTAAAGAGATTTTTGATTATCACATTTGCTGAAAAGTATGTCTGTGTAATGGAGTAATTATATAGTGTTTTTACTTTGGTATAATTTTCCACTATGAACATCATAGTCTGTATGATAGAATTAGTTAATGCTGTTTATTGTGTTTAAAAGATAAAGCTGATTATGATATTAAACATTTCTGAACTATGCCACTAAATACTTAGGCAAACGATGCTGAAATAAAGTACTGCTATAATGAATACAGCATTTCTACACCATTCCATCAGATCTGGCACTGCAGATAGTAATGAAGCTTGGGTTAAACTTCATGGAGTGTTTAGAATGCAACTACCCAAATACTGTGATGCCAGAGGCACAATTATAACTGCTTCTTTTTATAGTTTGTTCAAATAACATTGTTTAGAGAATAAAACAGCTTTTATATTTTGTATGTTACCAATCTTGTTTCTACAATTTAAGCTTTTTTATTTTTTCAATCCTTTATATAGATATCAGAATAGGCAGGTCAGATAAAGAACTCTTTAAAGGAAGTTAACAACGCACATTTAGGGATCCCCTTCACATATTTGGTAATGCTTGGTGAACCTATATTTAGCAATTACATCTGCTTTAATACATCCCATGGTTAGTGACTGCATTACTCATGTGCCAAAAATGTTGAGTTATGTTCTTGACACTAATTAGAACTTAAAGCAGAACTATACTCGGCGGGTGATGAGATTCTACCATAAGCCGCAAGTAAGCAGAACACACCTGCAAGTTATGGCACAGGCTCACCTGTGTGCAGGTGCCCTGCACCAATGACGGATCTAGAATCCTGTCATTCCTGTGTCCTTGGAAGCTACCGTCTTCCTTGCGTCTCCTTTCGCTAAACGGAGATCCTATTCGGCCATTGGATGGCAGTGAAGAACTAAAACAAAAAGGGGCCAAGGCTTTATTTTTTGACAAACGAGACACTGCATGCCTTATTTGTCAATTAGCCCTACCTCCTAGCGACTTTTTGTTTGTTAGTTTAGGTTTGGTTTAGGAAACTTAACTGACAAACAGTAAAACATCTTCATGTCTAGATAAAATTGAAAAGTACTACTATCCTTGACCTAGATAAATAAGAATATTCACAGACATACTTGTACCAGATATAGATTTTAGGCCATTGGTTAATCATCTCCTGCTACTACATCCAAAATGTTACAGTTATGGTAGGAGCAAGTGTTTGAAACTGTGTTTTTAGGCACAAGCAGAGGTATATTGCAGACATTTAAAGTAAACCATAAATTAAAAGCTCAGCAAGAGGAGATCAAATTCTAGACCTGGTGCTAACAGATTGGTATCAATTTTCTGATGTTGACATCAGACTGTCACCGGGTTGATGTTAAAACAATAACTGATAATAAATATTCAAAAACAATAGATTCAGATTTTAAGTAAGTAATGAATTGGTTCTGTTTCAATCAACATTAAACCACAGCTACATGATATGTCGAGCTCATAAACAGAAGTAAATGAAGAAAACCACCATGCTTCACAACAGACGTAGGTGGAAAAAATACCATACAATAGATAAAAGGGAACAAAAATATATCAGAAGCGTGTATAAAAGCAGAGAAAAGTTGGCTAAATATACGTTCTCCAGGTATGTAAATAGTGGATACATTATTTAGGGAAACTTGAATATAGCAAGGCCTTGCCTGAAAAAAAAGATGTTTACAAATTAGAAACTAGTCTAGAGATAGACAACAAAAAGGTCTAAGGGATACAGCAAATCAGAAGAGACTGTAAAAACTTAAACTGTATAATAAAGTCTTGAAAAAAGAAAGGAAATAAGAACATGATTATGGCCTTTAAGTACAGAGTATGAATAAGGCTCAGGAAGGTACTATTTTCAATATGAAGCTAGAATCCAAGAACCAGCAGGAGAAAAGTTCAAAATTAGCCTCAAAATGTATTTCACCAAAGTTGATGCTTGGAACAGACATCCAACAGGCGTAGTGAGTCAATACACAGTAAGTGAATTATGCTTGGGTAAAACACAGATCTACACATAAAAAACTTGATGAACCACTTGGTCTTTTTCTCCCGTCACCCTGCTATGTTTCCAACATTTAGTATTTGGTTTGCCAAAAGATTTGTTCTAAATTGTTTCAAAGTAAACTAAAAATAGCTTGGAGGTTTAACTCTAATCTTTTATACTCGGTTTCATATGCTTAATGTCAAAGTCAGAATTCACAAGTTCAGTCAAACAACAGTTTGTTTTTGTAATGCCACATTTCATTCACATTTCTGAGTTAAATACATTCTGTTCCTACAATTCACAGAAAATATTTAATAAGAAGTATAGTAAACACAGAATAGTACAAAAATGTACAAACCATGCCAACATGGAACCAGAACATGTTTTGAGAAGTATGAGAAAAAGTTCAGACACAGGGAATTGTAATCTGCAATCAAAACCATATTATGCAAGTGTCCTCTGTTTTCATTTTCTTTTCACTGGCAGGATTTGTATTTATTACATTTTGGAAAGTCTCCGGCTTTTGATGTGTAAAAGTCTAGGAACAAGCTGTGCTATATTAACATAATTACCACGCAAAAAAATCTTTTTACTTTTTAGATTTTTTTTCTTACTATACTATTTTCTCAAAAATATAACAAGTATCTAGTTTAAATTAATTTATTCGAGTTAAACATTTTACATCACAATATGTGTGTTTGGCTTTCATATTTGTATTAAGTTTTTATTTGCAGGCATATGGGCTTAACTGAAACTCCAGTTTCATTAAAAAGAACTTTCCCTCTGGGTCAATTTTAGAATTGCAGAAATTTTACCAAAGAATAAAAGTTATAAAAATATTTTTTTGAGTCTCTGATGTGGAAAAAGTATACAAGAAAATTGTAAAAAAGTAATCATCTGTATTCTTTGTTCGGGTCAGTGATTTATGTATGCAGAGCACAAAGTTAATGGGTAAGAGACAGTACTTTTATACATTATCGTTGTGTTTTGTATTTTTCATATATGTATTTTTAGATAGCAGTTAACTTTGGTGTTTTTAAAGGGGGAAATTTAGGTTTTTTAGAATAATACGTCACAAATTCGATTATATTGTCAAAGATTCAGTGTGACAATCAAAGTGTTAGCATTTTAAAGAGATGTCAACAATCAAATCTTGGTTTACTTTACAGTTTACATTACTAACAGGCCAGTCTTATAGAAGGATCAGACCTGCAGAAGTATCAAGTGATCCTGCGCATCCCCCGGACAGATTAGACAAATAGTTCTTTAGTAAACTACTAGCCTCATTTATCCACCATGCAATTAAAATTAACAAAGGCAAGCATGTTTGATGCCAAGTCTGTGTGACAACTATGGCTGAAGTGAATTTTTATAGTATTACTTGGGGAAAACAATAAAAGGGCCTAAAAAATAAAAATGAAAACAGCTATCAAATATATGAACTAGTAAGTTTGGTAACTTTGGTTTCTGGTGCTAGATAAAAAAAGGACAGATAATTCAGTAAAAAAAATTATATGACGTCTTATTTGCATTGATACCATCAGTTTGTGGTGGCATGGCAACAATGCTGCCCTAATTTTCAGCTTCATTATGTACAACCTATATCATGTGGCAAGAATTTTTTTTCCAGAATGGGTATTTTAGAGGACTTTCTTGGCCATCTTCATTGTTCAGTGCACCTCTATATTTTGTGATAATAACTGTGGTGCCAGTTAGTGTTCTACACTTGTAATATGCAAGCTCTGAACACCTGGCATGAGTACACATTACAAGCTTTGAATGTCTGAGCTAATGTACCTTGTCTGTGCTGCTAGAAATCAATGATAGAACAGACACATCTAATTATTTTGTACTGGAGCTAAACTGGTCTCCTTTTTTTTTCCTTTTACAATTTGTGGCTGTGGTTGAGTGCTATCATTTCACACCTCCCGCTGGTGACACGTTGTCATACAAAACATCTCATAAACTATCATAAAATATTTATTTTGTATGTCTGATAAAATGTAAATTTAAAGTGATTTTTAGGTTTTCTGTTGCTTTAATAACTTACATTGCTTTATTTCATTCTCTTTTACCAAATCTAGAGTATCCATTTCTTATGTTTAGTGATATCTAACATGTTTTATTAAATTTTTACAAATTTAAAATTAACATAATAATATTCAGTTAGTAAATAAGGTACATTTATATACCTTGAAACGTGAGTCATTTAACTTTTATCAAATATTCACTTATTTATCAAATGTCCCCCTGTGTTTACACTGTGTGGACAGTCCGAAAAATGTTTTTGCTAGGACTCCTCTTGCACAGTTTAGGAACCCTAGACGGGATGTTTATCTCTTTCTTGTAGGATAATTATCTGTCTTTGCCTTCCTCTTGCTGTGGCCTTGGTGATTTGTAGGATTCTCATTTTCTGAGTAGCATGATCTATCCATAATCTTTACATTGTTGAAATGAATTCCTATTGGAGTCAAGTCACTTTATATCAACAAAATTAAGTTGGTCTTATGGTCTGAATAAGCATAATTTGTCCTGTGAAACAAGCCACAATTATATACATATTGAGACTGATGGGGACTTCTGACAAAAAATGTACATGACCTACTGCATCTGGTTGTTGTGGCTTTTTCAAAAATAGTTTCCTCTGTTTAATGTAAAAACTGATAATAAAGTGTTTGAGGTTTTTATTTCTTGAGGTATAGTATTGTGGATTGTTATTATGAGCACTATGACCCCACTATATGGTGTGATTACCTCTTTACATTTGCTAAATGTAGAATTCATCTGTTGCATTTTTCCATTTGAATCCCAATATAAACAAGGCATGAATTTTTGTTAAAATTTGGGTAAAAACATCTATAAACAGATCATGTATTTTAAAATAATATATGTGTTAAATAATTTAAACTTTACCTTATCTACATGTTATATTTAGACATTCATAAACTGCAACTACCCCTGTGCATGCTCCATTTTTTATGGTGGAGGAATTATAACTTTCAAAATACATCTAGATTTGTAATGCTTTTGTTAACCATAGCAAACTGTAAATTAAATTAATATACATCCACCCTCCTTATATATTGCTTTAACACACTGGTTACTTTGTATATTGGTTCTCTTTGTACCATTTTTTCTCTGTTGTACCCCATTGAATGTATTAAGCTTGAACTTCTCCATCTTGTTTTGTTGACACCGTACTCTCTGTATTTTTATCACACTGTGCCATTTGTATTGATGTATTCTCCTGCAATAAATAAATAATATATGTGACACTTACATAAAATTAATAGATGAGCTAAAAACCAAATATTTCAACAGATAAACCTATATACCACTATTTTCTGACCAAATAGTAAGTTCCTCAGATACTGTCTTGTATATAAATGATAGAAGTAGCTAATGTAGCTGAAATTAAATCCCTTTGTTGTCTCCTTTGTTCTGCTAAATATATTACCACCTCTTCCATCTGTTGGATAAAAATGTCACTGTAATAAAAATAAAAACAGATCTTAAGGAACTGTTTAATTAGAAACTAGAGCATATTTTACTATAGTCTTAGACTTCTCATGGCCATTTTGGATTTCCACCATCTGAGGCAAGTGACTTTGTTAGACTAATTTTGGGTTTTATTTGGATTTGGATGATCTATTTTGTCTAAGTGTACAAAAGGCAAATATCTTATACAAAGCATTTTACTGAATATTTCTTGTTAAAATGCACTTACATTGAAGGTATTTTACATTTAATTTTGGCAGATGATACAGTGGTGTTAAAGACAAACCTTTGGATTGAATAAGCAGTTAAAGCTAAAAAATAATAGTATGATGGAGTATTTAAACACCAAGATATGAAAGAAGTTGAATGAAAGATGTAATTGCAATTCTTTTATACACTTGTGCTTCTGTGTTTGATAAATACATTCTTTAGACATGTCACCACAGGATTCTGCCAATATCTTCTAGCACATAAAAAGGTTATTGATGAAACTTCTTCATTGATGTACTCTGTATGTTAGAACGTATTCACCTTTTTCACATTGTAAGTGCTGAGAACATTTTAACCAGTTACACACCCTTCAATGTCTTTAACTAGGCATAGATATAAGGCTTAAACCTAATGTATATATTTAATTGTGTATGAAGTAGTGAACTGTAAGAAAACAAATTAAATATTATTTGAACAGTAAATAACAAAAACACTTAGTGTTTGCAAAACCTAATTGACTCATAAAGACATAATAGAATTGCAGTTTGATTAGGGAACAATATTTAACTTTGTAAAACATATCTAAACGCCTGCTTCTTTTAACAGTATATGGCTGTTAGGAGCCCAGATACATGTAATATAGTATAGTGTAGTATAGTGTAATTTGATTATAGCTAATTTTCAGCATTGTTATGACAAGTAGGATTGAAATAGGTTTAATTTTAGCTAATAAATGAACATTTTTAATTCTTAGATTTTAGGAATACTTTTGCCACATTGTTAGTGGGATGCATTGCTATATTCCCAAATTACCCATTAACCTAATCCAAAAGTCACTTTTTATTAAAGACCTGCCTATCTATATATCCCCATGATTATAGGTATAATCACCTATTGTGGTTGTCTATTTGTATTTTCAAATAATAAATATAATTCATATAATTATCAATGACCATTGAAAGATATTACAGTGATTATTTTTAATCCTCAAAAAATGTCCTCCATAGTGAATTGGTCATCCTGTTGACTACAGACCATCCAAATGGATGAATGAATAAAGCTGCAAAGTGTAGAAATAGGACCAATCTGGAAAGATTTGCTTGTAAACACTACATTGGTTGACTGGGTGATTACAAGAGAGGGGAAATAATGGTATTTTACATTTCTGAATGCAATCAGAATAGTGGGGGTTTATTAAAAAAAATAGAAAACCTATATCAACAAGATGTTTTTTAATTTAGCAGATGAAAAAGCAGAAAAGCAGAAAAAAAATGTTTTTATTGAGTTAGGATTTCCTTTAAAACCACTGGCTGCTTTCTGACAGCAGCTGAAAGCAATATTCTACATAATGTTCATGCACATTGTAGGTTTTATTTAAAAACCGAAAGACGTTCCTCTAATTTTTTAAATATCAACCTATTCAATAAAGAACTGACCTCTTCACCTGTCTATCCAATGGAGGAACTAAATGTGGAAACAGAAGTGAGTAACCTGCATGTGCTGATATTGACAAGTCACAACTTTGTATTAGACATTTTAAAATTTGAAAAAATGTATTTTGTGATTTTTAGGCTAATATGTTCCTGAAGAAGCCGACTATGTTCCGAGAAATGTGTTGAACTGTTATAAGCCTATTTGTAACAACCACAGATTGATTATTGGAGCATGTAAGTGTGTTTATATTTTTTTATTTGATAACATTTGTATTACCAAAAGATATATATTGGATTGTGAATGAATATATGCCTGTAAAGTCCCAAGGTTATTGACCCTTTTATGTAAAAAAAAGTTTGTTTGCAACATGGTAGGATATTGTTGTGCAGTGTGAAATGGGTGCTTGGAGCACAAAAATTATAGAAAAAGAAAATCGTTTGACATTCACATACATGTATCTCAAATGCGCATTCCTATTCATATATTCCTCAATAGCCTCAAAGGATATACATTCACATTGTATGCATCAACTGGGTTTGCAAATCCAGTTATTGCTATTTAAAACAAGTAGCGGCATCATTACTGGGCTTTACATAACCTTTGTAGAAAGGAAAGCTATGGGAGGGACGCAGACGCCACATCCACTTCAGGGGGCAAACACAAGACCAGTCAGCCTAAAAAAAGAAAAGTGAACTTCATTACCTGGTCTTTATATACAAAATACTAAGATTCAAGTAAATACACATGCCTATATTTGCTTATCCTAAAGTTTAGCTTTTAAGCTAACTAAAAAAAAAAAACACAAATTGTGACCAGATAGGTCCTTAAATGAGGACAGGACGGATGTCCTGTCTGATACCTGTCTGTACCTGTGTGATTGCAATTTTTTATTTAAAAATACCTGTCCATGCTCTGCCATGGGCGCCACCATCTACTTCCTCTCCCCTTCTGAGAGTTAGAACTTTGGGCAACTTAATTGCCCAAGCCAAGATGATGTAACTGTTGTGGATGTTTGTGAACAGGCAGGTATGTATGTTTTATTGCAGAAGGGACATCATCTGCCCCTTCTTCAATAAGAAACCTGCCCGCTGAAAATTTTTGCATGCAGAACTATAGTTCCTCTTTAATATTTAATTTGCCATTTTGTTTATGAGATTGTCGGACAGGAAGTTAGGTGTGTGAGATTGAAAATATCTCATTTCTGTAGTTACTCAAACCGTACACATTTACCACGCCTGGTATAACACTTTAACTATGCCATCTTGTAATTCATGGCTGATTGCCCTTTTAGCTTTGAAACTTGGAACAGCACAAATGTGTTTTAAATGGTGCTGGTTGTTTCTCATTATGGAATACAACTTACAACCTAAGAGATGTACTTCTATAAATGCAGTGACAGGAATTTAGCAGAGATATAAAAACTTGTAAATGAATGTATACATTACTGTTATATATTATGCTTAAGGCAAAAAGATATGTCTCATATTAATTGACATAGTTATTCTTCTATCCAAGAAGGGACAGGGGTCTGTTTAAGAAACAAACAGAGCTTGGAGCTGACAGTTTTACGTGGAGTCAATGAATTCAGCACACAGTGTTGAATAATTTATTATTAAGAGGAAAAATGTTATGAATACTTGTTTTGTAACAGAAACCATTGTGACACGAAGAGCAACATAGTCACATAGTAAGTTTATATTTATCTTGATGTACTTGTTATTAAGTGCATAGCTTAGTTCGGTAATTCTCTGGGTCAATGGCACTTTGTAGAGAGCACAAAACTAAACTTATTACTGTGCTGGCTAAATGTGAAAATTACCATTAGTAGTAATATCTAAGAATTGTATTTTTATGGGAATAATTAATGTGTGCAAGTCATGGTATTTAAAGGGAATTTTGAAGAGCAATTTTAAGCAACAAGAGAAACTAATCAATGCTATTCAGCACAAATTGTATATGTGTTAAAGTAAGAATGTACATTTAGTTTGTGTAGGCAGAATTCAGAGAGCTCCTCACAGGGGCATTGGGACTGTACTTCCTGAAGATGGTGCTGTGTAGTGGTGGTCAGGCTGTCCTGATTGGAGCTGATTCCATCTTGGATCGGAGCTCTGACCTCAGAATGAAATTTGAGCAATCCAAACTCCAATCTCATGTATGGCATTTAAAGTACAGCTCAGGCAACCTGGCCAGTGAACTATGACAACTGTCATTTCCTTGCAGACAGATTGGCTGAGGCCCACAATACTTGTCATTGACAACTGTCTTTGTTCGATAGCTGGATTAGCATAACCATACTGTTTCTGTCAATGTCTGTAATAGTATGGTTCAGCCAATCCAGGATTGTACTATATACTGTATGTCTATATACTTCTGTACATATTAATCAAGCAATGTTAAAAATAGAAGAATTGTATATTATATTATATTATTATATTATATTAGGCAAGATGGCAGTATTCAAAGTGTGATAAGGCCAGATTAGCTGATATATATATATGAATATACATATATATATATATGTATACATATATATATATATATATATATATTGTGACGTGGCAAAAGGAGTCGTCTTTGAGGGAAGCTATATTTCTGCACGTTTCCTCTCCTATGGGAGAGATTAACCAGCAACATGTCTTAAAGGATTCCGGACCAGGGTTTGCAGGTCACTCAGAGGTGTTCTGATTCAGGCCAGAGTTTGGTTCTGGCTGGCCTTTAATTACTGCACAACTGAGAGGAAAGAGGGAGACACTGTCTGTGAGAGCCATTGTGGGCCACATGTGAGTAAAGGTTGCTGGAATGTTTTGAGTGGGGTTGGCTGTGTTTAGCCCTCCAACTAGTAGAGAAGAATCTGCCAAATGAATAGTTAGTGCCTGACTGGCTAGGATTTATTTTTGTTTGTTTTATATGATGCAACCTTTTAATAAAACTGACTGCGGGTCAGTTTAAAAACCGATCTACTGTCTCCTGTGTGCTTCATCCACCACTTTTTCAGTCTGAGAATACCTTTTACCCCAGTAGAGGCAATCTCAGGGTGGTATACCGCAATATATATATATAGATATATATATATATATATACTCAGAATTTTTGAATTCAGTATGATTTCTCAAACAGCCAAGCCAAATTCAATTAGATATTTTCTGTTCCGCTCGTCGCTCAAATGCTGTTGTGTATTTTCCTCTTTCTCTCTGCATCTCATATTACCAATGCTAGTTAAAAAGGCAAGGGTACATCTAATAATTGTCAGTTAGAAAGATTTTATTGTCTATTACAATAATAAATGTGTAGGTATTTGTATTATGATTATGTACTATTTTTGCAACTCTATATCCAACTGCACTGTACTAACAGTATTCTGGAGATCCACACCGCTGCTTCTCCTGAGTAGCAACATTGATTGCAGCCCTGTAAAGTGAGTCTGCTGGAGTTGGACCATTGGAGATCCTAATCACTGCTCTTTGTGTGACAGCAACAATTCATATGTTCATGTGCTGTGAGGACAGGGCAGAAATATTTAGCTCCACAGCAAAAGAACATTGTATTAAATATTGACAAATGTAATTTTTTTTTTTTGCCAGACTGACTGAATTACAGTATTAAAAGATAGTGGTTTAATTGGGCTATAAGTTACATTTGTATACCATGATTTAAAAAAGCACATAATTTACACTATTACAGTACATAACACATGGACATTAAGGCACATTAACATACAATAAGTTAAAGCAGCCTGCTCATTTGAATAGGCTACCTAAAGTATCTTTATTCACCAAAAAAAGGTACATTCATTATTTATAATATAGCAAACCACAGCGTTGCAATGATTTATAGTGTGCCACAATCCAGGTGTCTTGCAATGCCAAGAAGAACAAATGCCATTGCAGCATGGCAACATTAAGTATAAACATTAAGTATACATTTATTGCAGTATTGAATTATATACTTTGAGGAAAAAAATGCAAGCTATACATTTTTTTAATATGTATATCCTATTTTCATATACTGTTGTTGTACAGTTGTACTAATTGTTTTCAAACAGTTATTACATATTCACAGTAGGGACAGAACGAAAGGAAATATATGTTGTAGGTTTTATTTAACTATGGTATAGTCATATTGGGACGAATTTATTAAAGCTCTAAAATGACTGAAGAGGATACACTTTTATCAATGAACCTGGGTGATCCAAACAATATGGAATGAATCTGGTCCAGGATTGAAAACATTTGCTAACAAATAGCAGTAGCAAATCTATTTTAAAATTGCTGGATCACCCAGGTTCACTGATGATGTGTATCCTCTCCAACCTTGAGAGAGAACCTAAAGCAGACCTACTAAAACTGAACATCCATCTACAGTCTGGGCCCATTCTCCTTCCCAAATTCTAGAATTTATCACAGCATCTAGGACAGGATATCATTGTCCTGGAAAGATTGCTGGTGAAACAGAACAGCTCGCAAATCCTGTGAATGGCACTTTTGCATTGGAATGTCTTCTCAGGAGATTTCACCTGATCTTCATTCAAGAAAAACCTTTTCAGAAGGACAACAACTTGGTATGCAGAGAAATAAGGAAAAGGAAAGGTAGGTACATTTCTAATGTTTTTCTTTTTAGGCACTTTATACACCTAATAATAGTAGGTGTAGTGATAACAGATTTGACTTTCAAAGTTTATAGAGTGGGGGACCAAGGGAGGAAATTTGTGAGGGGGGCATTTATAAAAACATGCTCATTGCTTATGACAGAAGACCTAAAAACATATACGTCTATGCTATAAAACCTTGGAATTGTCCTGATTTAGGTTTTCCAAGACTGGAAAAAATAGAAAATCCTGGGTGAAACCTGCAATGAGTTTAGTTCAGAATTGAACACGTGCCAAATATTAGCAAATTAATTTTAGCAAATCTATTTCAGGTTTGCTTGATCACCCATGATAGTCTATCTTCTCCAGTCTGGGAAAGTTTTAATGAATCAAGCCCAAAGCATATAGTTTGCACATCATCAGCAATTTCCTGGGTCCAGGACTGAATTAAATTCACCTCTATACCTTCATGAACTGGACATTAAAATGTTCTAAATATGGGGGAGAAAAGAGAGGGCCTGGGGGGAGAAACAAATAACATGTTATTAGCAGTTAGAAATATGTCAGGGGGAGATTTGGAATTTAGGGGAGTGGGGGGGGGGGGGGGGGAGATGATGAGTTCTGTTTTATCCAGGTTGAGTTTCAGAAATTCGTCAGCCATCCATGATGAGATGGCTGACAGGTGGCATGAAACCTTATCTAGGACTGGGGGAGACAAGTCAGGGGTGGACAGATAGATTTGAGTGTTGTCCACATACAGATGGTACAGATGATTCACTGATTACCTGGGCTGCTCTTGTTATGCCACAGCACCACCATCAGGCACTCTTAAAGGACCACCAATACTGTTGAAAGGTATGAATCTTCCTTCAATGGAAATATTTATTTTTTCACTTTATACTTAACTTTGCGTCTAATGTATATTCATAAACTTAAACCACCTTATATAATTCCTTTATTACATGTAGTTGTAGAACCCCTAGTACTACACAATTTGCCAATAATTCATTTCACGTTCTTAACCTCTACCATCTGATTAGATGTTACTTTACCAGGAACCTGTTGAACCAATCTGTGCATGAATCTTTTGCATGTGCTTCTAACTGTAAGTAGCCTTTATCTTCTCCAATACCATAATTTACTATTTATTATTTTGGTTGGGAAATAGGTACCATCATCATAAATACCTCTATATTTCTGTCCATTATATTTTACTCCATGAGCAACTTTCATCACTTGATACTTACTAATACTAACAATACCATATTGCTTGAAATTTGTAAATCAAGATTCATTACCATATTTATTATATGAAACTTCACTGATGATTTTTGATTAAGCTGTCATATGTTTTTCATATTTGCATATGTTTGGCGTGAAGTACTAGTCGCACTTATTGATTTTCACACAACAGTTTTGTGTTGTTTCATATATATTTTTATCTTTAATGGTTATGTGTGTGTATTATAATGAAATATAAATGGCATATACCTATATACCTAGATTATACTAAAATACATGAATTATATGTATGTTATCTTTATATACATTTGCACTTTACTGTCCACAAGTCCCGAGGAAGCCAATACAGGCAAAATGCGTCAGAACTTAGGACTTATTTTCTTATTTGCCATATTGATATCAGTCAGGTATGTTTTATGTCTGGAATACAGACATTATGTCAGAAAACCTCCCCTCAGCATTGCATAGGGGATGGAACCTTCTAATCGTATGATCTAAATCTGTATTGAATGTGTGTTACATGAAGATAATATAACTCACTACATAATACATTTCATTCAATTTGCCTATAAACCCCAGTCTCTTCCTTTCTTTATTTTCTTTTTTTTTTCTATAGAATCTGATCTAATATCAACACAAGTTCACATACTTATGCTAGTTAGAATAAAAAGTATATATATTTCAATGAATATATAACTGGAATTGTATTTTATATCTGTCTGGGGTTTACCTTCATAGAGTAAATCCATGATGGCAAATTATAGGTAATTATTTTATCATTATTAGTTTATATAAATATTAACTAAGACATTTCAGATTTGTTCATATCATCTGATGAGCATGTTTGTATTTGTGTCTGATATATATTGAGATTTCTAGCAGACAGCGGTATCTTTAGGCAGCACCAAAGCTATTCCTATGGCTTTATGTGGTTCATGCTCATATTTGTGTTTGCTTTACAGTTTGCAAATGAAACATAATTTTAGCTCTAATTAAACAGAGCACAGATGCTATGATATTTTGCAGTGTAGTTTGAAAACAGAATTACTCAAAAAACATACCGACCTTGCACTGGTAAGGCTGTCTTTTCTCCACTGAGGACCATTATATGTTGCTTCATCCTATATTTACAATAATTGGTGTGGGGTTTTTAATAATAAAAGTAATGATTAATTTCTTTCATAATGATCTGGAAGGGCTTTGTAATTATACTCTGAATTTAAGATATCTGTTAAATGACTTTGTGTTATGCACCTTGTATTAGAATGTAAAATATATCACCATTATCATTAAAATCTGGATTTTCTAGTCATTAACTATAATAAGTTAAGAGATTAAATTGCGCCATTCAATTCATGAGCTTTCAGTTCTGAAAGGGAATGTATGTCTTTATCAAGTTCAATTTTTCAGTTGCTATTGCTCTTGTTATTTCTGACAAAAAATGTTTACATTTTTGGTTTAAGTTAGCAAAATAGATTTTAGTTGCATTAAATGAAAGGTGTGAAAAGTCTAGATGGCCCATTTATTAATCACC
Source organism: Pyxicephalus adspersus (assembly GCF_032062135.1). Taxonomy (NCBI): domain Eukaryota; kingdom Metazoa; phylum Chordata; class Amphibia; order Anura; family Pyxicephalidae; genus Pyxicephalus; species Pyxicephalus adspersus. The sequence goes on along the minus strand of NC_092862.1, from coordinate 106,771,126 downwards.
AGTAAAGTGCCATTATTACTATTAATAGCGGCACTATCCACACTGTTCTATTCAAAAAAGTGGTGATCAGCTGACATGAGAGTGATCAATACTGTCTTCTGTAACTTATACTACCACTGTTATAAAAAGTGGTCATGGACATATTCTTATAACCTTGATAGTAGAGAATGCCATAGGCCACAATGGAGGTCAGTGATGTAAAACATCCCGATTGGCTCTTTGCTGCCATCACTACTTTTTTAGTGTTGACAGTGACAGCAGCGCCATCTACTGCAGCTGCTATTGACTGTCCTCAGGGACAATCGTATTCCATACAGATGGGGGTTTTCATTTAGTCTGTCTGCTTGCAGGGTTGGGAAAACGGCCATGCTTCGGTATCCAGAGGACCTTTTACCTTTTCCAGTCATCTAGGGATAGACTGCCCAAAACACCTGGGCTGGGAACCTGAGGATCCTCCGCGTCCATTTTCTCCCCCATGGCAGGCAGTGGCATCTAAGAGAAGGTCCAAGCGCAGTATTTCGGGAATCCCTAACTCCACCTGAATGCTCTTCTGGATTACGACCTTAGATCTTAATCTTGCCTGTTTTTTCTTTGATCTTGTGCCATTTTGATATAAAACACTTATTTACCATGACTATATGCTGTTTTATAATTGCATTACGGTTATGTGTCAAAGTGCTACTGTGTTGCTTTGTCTTAAATGGTAATTTGAGTTTGTTGCTTGGTGCTCAGGTTGCATTGCCG
>NC_092862.1:106672155-106770319 GCF_032062135.1 Pyxicephalus adspersus | reverse complement strand
GGTGGGTCCTCCCCAGCACTGACTCTGCAAGTGGTCCACGCTGGCCGATACTATGATGACATGTCTATGGTTCATTGGCTCCTCCTTTGTGGCCCCTTGGGCCTTCTGCCCCTTCAGTAGGGTGTGTTCACCCACCAAGTGTCAGACCTCTCTTGGTCGCCTCTGGGCGACTTCTGGTTTGTTGGTTAATTTTTTTAGTTTGGTTTAATACTCTGCTCCCTCACAATATGGGTTTCCCTGATTCCCCCTCGATCCCTTCTCCCTTACATGAGTGTGACACTCCACCGCAATATAACTGGGCCTTGATGGTTTATTGGTTGACCTCTTTTAGGCATACGGGCCCATTGATAAGGACTCCTATCCCCTCCCACATCTTTGGTAGGTATTATGGCTACTAGAATTCTCTGTTTTAATATTAAGGGCCTGAACTCTGGCCTTACGGGAGTTTAAGCAAAACTCTACAAAAGCTGGCCTTACGAGAGTTTAAGCATTTGTCTCCGGAGGCCATTTTCCTACAAGAGACTCACTTTGACAGTTCGGTATTCTTTAACTTTGCTTCTAAACTTTTTGCTTCTTATGACTAATTCACCTTGTAGAAAAAGAGCTGGTGTGGTTATCTTTCAGAAAGCTTTGCTCAAACTTGCACTGTCCCACTCTATTTTTGATGCGTAAGGGAGATTCCTTATTTTACATGGCACCCTACAGTTCCTATCACCCTGTGCAATCTATATGCTCCCAATGTGGGACAAACCCAATTCCTCCTCGAAACTTTCCCATATTTGAAAGAACTTGAACATACCTTTCTGGTTGTAGGTGGGGATTTTACCTTACTATTCTCCCCAACTCAGGACCGACTTATTCTCTTTCAATCCCTGCCTCCTGCACAGATGTTGAAACATTTTGGAGCCTTTAGACAACTGATTAGAAGGCACCAACTTTATGATAATTGGTGGATTCACCACCCATCAGGGAGACAGTTTACTTTTTATTCCCCTCCTCACTGCATCATCGGTTGGATGATGCAAAGAACCCGCCAACTATACTATTTCAAAGGAATTAAGGCTGATTCATTACTTGCCCGCAAATTAAGGGACATGCAAATTAAGTCTTAGCCCATAGCCATTAGGAATGAGAGTGGGGTGGTGCTGTATGACCCCTCCCAAATTGTCTCACGGTTTGAGACCTTTTATGCCTGCCTTTACCAAACAGTTCACCAAACCCAGAACTCTCTGGGGATGTTACTACAGCTGAAAATAGATTCATACCTAGAGAGTGCGAACATTCCTAAAATCAAATTAGAATATTTAGTGCAATTTAAAATTCCCATTACAGAGTATGAAATCTCGAAAATTATTAATCAGCTGCCAACCTCTTAGGCTCCTGGCACGGACGGTTTACTGTACTTATACTATAAAACATTTTTGCCAGAACTTTTAAAGCATCTTTTGGGTTTATTCAATTATTTTATGATCGGTAAACCCATCCCCCCGTCTATGTTGACTTCCAACATTACAGTGGTGCCAAAGCTAGGTAAGGACCTAATGGATTGTTGGAGTTACAGGCCCATAGCACTCTTGAATTCAGATTTGAAGATTTTCACAAAAATTCTGGCTTCGAGGCTATCCAAATTCCTCCCCTCTCTCATCCATGGTGACCAGACAGGCTTCATACCATACCGTCATGCAAGCGATAATACTAGAAAGGCTGTTAATGTTATTGTCAATAAGGAGAAAACTCCATCACTAGTGCTTAGTTTAGATGCAAAAAAGGTGTTTGACTATCTTAGTTGGCCATTTTATGCTTTCTACTCTGCACAAAATCGTTTTTTCTGGGCCCTTTATCAGGGCAGTTGAATACTTGTAAAAATCTCCATCGGTCTTGGACAAATTGCCACATGCATCATATACTGTGTTCTCTAGCTCTTTGCCTTATGTATTGAGCCCATAGCAGCCTTTATCAGGTCTAACCCGAATATTCACGGTGTGCCAATTAAGGGGAATACAAATTAAGGGTGCCAATTAAGGGGATACAAAATATCATTGTGGACGACGTTCTTTTAACCTTGACTCAACCAGTTACTTCCCTCCCGAACTTGTGGGGAGAACTGAATGCATATGGTGAAGTATTGGGTTTCAAAGTTAACTCATCCAAAACAGAGGCCTTGCCCCTTTACATACCCCCCTCGCAACTCTTGGCATTACCCCTCCCTTCGCTACCTGGGGTACAGATTACCTCAATGTATAGTCAGGTATACTCCAATAATTTCCTGCCATTGTTTCTTGAGCTAAAGTCGCTCTTATGTAAATGGAAAAGCCACCCCTTGTCACTGCTGGGTAGGATAACATCAGTAAATATGATGCTCCTCCCCAAACTGCTTTATTTGTTTGAGACTTTACCAGTTCGAGTTCCGCCTCAAGCCATAAAGAATGTTTAGACAGATTTTTGGAATTTCATTTGGGCCTTTAAAAGGCTTCTGCTTGCTAAACATATTGTATGCACACCCAAAGAGCTGGGTGGTGTGGGGGCTCCAGACCTGCATAAATATTATTTAGCGGCCCACTTGCAATACTTATCGCTATGGACATCGCTTAAATCCCCCAGTGTTTGTAGGGACCTGAAGGAATGTTGAACTGCCCTGTGCACCCCAATGTTTTGCTTTGGAGCTCATTTCTAATAATAGCCGACCATGACCTACCAGAACCTATGGTGCTTACAAAAAACCTGTGAAGGAGTTGTAAAAGCAGATATGGTCTTATGTGGAAGGTCTCCAGGTTACCATCAATTATCCTCACCCCACAGATACCGGATAGTCTTACGGAAGCCATGTCGGGACCCTGGAGGGAAAGAGGCTTTTTTAAAATTCAACATTTCCTACACCCAGTAAAGGGGAGGTTACTCCCCTTCACTGAACTTTGTGGCAAAGTAGATTTGCCTCGAACATCCTTTTATGCAAATTAACAAAAGGGCATTTTGTTTTATCCCTCCAGCCTTTGGCCAGGTTCCAGAAAATGACGTCCTTTGAGAGATTGTGTGCTAAGGGCCCATACACTAAGGGTGTTGTCTCTACTATATATTGCCTCCAACATAACTCAGCTCATGAAGCCTCAAACAAATTCGGATATATGTATAGGTGGAAGGAGGGGGCCGGACTTTGGATCCAGAAGGATGGTCGCAGATCTGGGAGGTGGCACAAAAGAGTTCTATCTGTTGACTATATAAAGAAAATCTGTATAAAATTATACTCAGATGGTATTATACACCGGATGTGCTCCACCGGTTGATCCTATGTGATGGCGGTGTGGGTTCCACCGGGGCACCTTAGAGCATATTTTCTGGTTCTGTCCTATTATTCAGGGGTACTGGTCTCAAGGTAATACATTACTTACAGACATGACCCAACGACAGGTTTTTCTGAACCCTCTCATCTATCTTCTGGGTCAACCATTTACAGTTTTACCACGATTCACCTCCAAACTGGTGTCCCATATACTAGTGGCAGCACGTTTGCAAATTCCTACTAAGCGGAAAGCTACTCTGGCCCCCTCCATGGAGGTACGTCTCATGGAGTACCTTATAGCCTTACTTAGGAATACCGTAGATAAATTTAAGAAAATCTGGGCCTTTTTGGATCAATACTATGCTCAGCTACCTAGCTGAATGACTAAATCCCACATGTCCTATACCATGATCACACTCCAACCCCCTCCTTCTTCCTCCTCCCCTTTACCTTTTTTCTTGGTTAAACTCCTATGGTTTCAATATATATATATGGTAATTGTCAACTTTACTGAAACTAATTCATATGAGACCTGACATACACTATATGGAGAATATACAAGAGTTTAGTATGCTCGGTAATCTTGATAACTGGAGGTTCTTTTTTTAATGTAACTAATGTAAACCTCAAACAGGGTCAGAGCTGGGTATTCCCCAGCCCTTCCTGGGCCTTCAATTATATTGTGGTCTCACCCATATTGTTATACTCAGGTATTATGTTATGCTCAGGTATTTATTTTAAGTTTTATACACTGGTATACTGTTTTACTGTGCATACAATACGTTTAGCAAGCACAAACTTTTTTTTTTTTCTATTTTTGTACCCTTTCAACACTTTCAAACTTTAAATAAAAACACAATTTCAAAAAAATACTTGATAACAATTTTCAATGCCTATAAACAGCCCAGGTTTTACAAGCTAATTTGTAACAAAAGGGCTATGAATGAGCTCCCTATGGGGAAGTAACCATAGTATGTAAATATGATCAAAAAACTGTAATATAAGGGAGCCAATGTAAGTGTAAAGACTCACTTACACATAACTGAATATTTAACTTTATGCATTGGTTAATGCTCAGCATTAGCTTTTTATGTTTATGTTCCTCATTTTTAACACGTAAAAATGGTTGATCTTAATTATCTTTAGGCTTTAAAAACATAAAAAAGCTGAACTACATACATACCTTCCCTCCTTTTCCAGCAGGCACTTTTTTTCTGATGCCCCCGGGATGTGGCTTACTGCCAGTCCTGCAGTAAATTGGATGATATCAGAAAGCAACAAAGAGTGACCAGTCTTCCATCTGCAATAAAGCCTATAGATTGGAAGTGTAAGTGAATATTTGCTGTCCTATATAGATTTTTTAGTACAGTGTTTTGTGGATAGATCTATCTCTCATTAATCTTAAGGAGAAACTGTTGAGCACATAGGTCGCGACTCTTGAGTAGAATAACATAGATAGGAGAACAAAGCATGAACATAGAAAGTATTAGGATTCCTTGGCATACCTTGCTAAAATATAGGTATGCTAAAAATGTAAAAAAAGTAATTGGGGAATATAACATTTTCATTTTCCATTCTAAAAATTCTGCTGCTTAAAGAAACAATCCACTGAACCATTTTATTAGATAAAACAGACCACATATTATTTAAACAGTATCTATTTCTTCTTTTCTATAAAGACATAAATATATTGTACAGGAAAAGTGAAGCAGAATGTTTAGTTTGTTAGAATCTTAGCAATTTTGCACATTACGAGAAAATCATATTGTTTCATATTGTATATCATTTCAGTTTCTTGACAAACTTGCATACATGCATACATCAATGCATTTGTTCTTTAGGTGACCTAACCTGTTTGATTTTTCTGTTCTCTTTTAATATGTTCATAAACAGAGTTTTATGAAGCTAAGATGGCCAGACCAAGTTTAGCAGTGCCAGTATGCATCAGCTGACTTTATGATGAATATTTTTAAATAACAGACAAACTGAGATCTTAGAACACATTTTTGGATATTTGGATATTTCTTGTTTTTTTTCTGAAAGGCCAAATAACGTTTTCATGGCAAAGAAAAATTTATATTATGATAGTCATAGAAGTCTTTTTATAAAACATCAAATCTGAAAATCAGAACACATTCTGTGGTGGAGAGTCAATTGCTGTTATTGAAAACACATGGACCTGGAAGATTTTCCATCAGAGAATGTTGCCGAATAAATAGACCTTATAGTTTTTTTCCTCTTCTGCTATGGCTCATTGCACATGCTTATGATTCAGGCTTCCCATCAAGAAAAGAGTACTTCTTTTATTTCTGTAATTCCCTTAGTAATACTACAATTAAAGTCCAAGTCCTGCTATACAGTAATTCTCATCAGCAATCCTTGTAGATTGGCAATGTTGGTTTTTCTAAGAACTCACCAACCTAGCCTTCCTTTATACATTATTCAACACTTTCTAGTGAAAACCATAAATTAATGCATTGAATCTGTATGAATGAATTCCTTAACATAACATAATCAATGTTTTCCATGGCGTATTATTTTATACAGACTTGACTGCTAGCATATTGTTAGTACCGAAGACATATGTTGCACCAAGGACAGCATTATTCTTAAAGAAAAGCAAATATGATGCGGTGCGGAATAAATTGGCTGTTATTCACCCACAGAACAAGCTGTCTGTGTAAATGTTTTTTTGAACCATATCAGGAGAGGATTTTGAAAAGAAGTTCTTGAGGTGACTTTGCTCCACTGAGCCACATCTGATTGAATGAGTGAGCGGATGACAATGGCAGCCCTCTGTGGTAAGTAAACCTCGGCCATGACAGGTGGTCTAGTCCAAGGGAATGATTAATGCTTCAGAGAGTTATTAAAAGAGATTTTCAGACCTAAAAATATACTCAGTTAAATCAAACCATGGAAAAATCAGCCTCATATTCAGTACAGTAAAAAAAAGCTATTCTATATTTCTTAACATGTAACAATATCAGACTTTATTACAGTGTGGCATGTGTTTTAATTTAGGATGCAACAGCACTATGTTACTCATCACTTATTTATTCATTTGTTTTACATATTGTAAATGGCTTATCAACCAAATGTATTTCCTTTTAGTATTTACAGTATATATATTATTCACAGCTGAAGGAAGTGTACACAGTTTTGAATGTACAGTAAAATTACATTTTCATATAGTGACTGGAAAACCTACCATAGCATCTTCAAACAGTATGAACATAAGGCTTTCTTTTAGAATTTTGATCATTATGGCAGCTACTGTCAAAATGTAACATTGACCACAAAGATTGATGCTATTTCAATCATACATTCTAAACTTCATACAATGTGAAATTGTTTTATGTTTGTATATATATTGTTCCATTAGAATTATATAATCGGGTTATTATTGGGAAATAATAACCTTCTAATGGTTTGCATTTCCTGTTGTGCACATATTGGGCCTGATTAATAAATCTCCCCAATACCAGAGAAGATAGACTGTCATGGGAGAATATGGGTGATCTGGCAAATTTGGAATAGATCTGGTCCAGGACAGAAAACACTTACCATTTGATAGCAACTGTTTTTTAAGAAATCCATCCCAGGTTTGTTGGATCACCCAGGTTATTCCATGATAGTATATCTTCTCCAGTCTTGGAGACATTTATTAAATCAGGCATATTGTCTACCTACCTTAGTATACAAATCAGGAAGAACAGAGGAAGTGAACTTTGCCCAGATCTGATTTGTTATGACTTTCACAAAAATTCTTGATTCACAAAATACATTTAATTAAACATAATCCAATGTTCACCTTGCCAACCATTTTCCAGCATTGATTCTTAGCCCATTGTTGGTGCACAGCATGGTGAGCATTGCCATTGGCTGGTGTATTTCAGAGACATAACTGCTCCCGACAATCATTAGCTGCTCAGTTGCTCACCAGCTACCCAAGCTTATTACAAAAAGAAATCTATCTTAAGGATTGATGGACTCAAATTAAAATATCATAGAACTATAACTATTCCTCAATTAAAAAAAAATATTGCAGTAGTAACTAAGTACTAATGTTACTATTTTCTTTTTGCTCTGTTATGTAATCAAAACTCTTGCCTATGCCACTAAGGAACAATGACAAAAATGGTGCGCCAGTGTACTCAGCCAGCCCTGCAATTGCCCTTGACATAACTATTTGCCTTTCAAAACATAACAAGATGTCACTAATTTTAATATACTGAACACTTTTACCTATGTTTGCATACAATTCCTGCACCTTTCTGATCTCAGGCTTTTTGCACCTTTCTTTTTTCCTGTTATTCCTTCAACTATATTTTGCACACTTTCACCTCATTAGCCACCTTGTGCTTTCTGACAATAATTACTGTTCTGATAACCTGTCAAGTGCTAAAAATAAAACATTTTAATTTCCAGGAATACAGTAGGGGATGAAAATATAAAGCCAGGAACATTATATTACTTTTAAAACTGCGGACTGTTCCTGAATAATAAAGACATCTGGGGCAACCTAAAAGTCTGCTTTCTGGCAAAATACCATAAACACAAAAAACACTCTAATCATAAAAGTGTCAGAAAAAAGAACTTTATGTGGTGCAAAATAGTAACTAAATAGACTCAAATCTGGGTTGGAAAATTTACAGTTGGGGAAAGCTAGTGTGGAGGCAGTGCAGCAATACATTAGTTCCTTATTTAAAATCTGTGTTAAGTGAATCAATTTGCCATATGTATGTTTCAGCAGAGACATGAACACTGGAAGTTGTGGCCACTGGGTGCTCAGGAGAACAAGAGGAGGATGCCTCAGCAGAGCTGGATGTACAGTAAGCGCAGCACTTAATGCTTATTCTCTATGATGTTGCAGGGGTGGGGTTCTGTCCTTGAGCTTGGTGGACGCCATGCCTTTATTTAGGGGCCCTGTACGGGGCAGCCCAGCAACCTTTGATAAATTGGAGAATGAAAATTTACGAAGATTTACCTTCCTCTTTGACTTTGATCATGACTGGTTCTTTTTGGCTGCATACACACTTTCATTCACTGTCATTGTCATTGTCATCTGAAATGAATCGTTTTGTTTGCCTTGGCTGAAAATCTGAGATGTGAATAGCGGTCCTCTAATGCCTTTCATTGATCTGTCCCGGTGGATCAATGAAAAACCAATTGAGAACAACCACTGTGCATTTCAATGGAGGAGAGCACACCAGGGTGCCACTCACCTGTCCTCTCTACTTTATAGAACAGAACTGCACTTGTGTTTACAGTGCTCGTTTGTTCATCTGTCAGTGGTAGTTATCACAAAATGTTGTTTCCATTGAAAGAAATTCAATGGACCTAATTTACTAAAGCTCTCCAATACTAGGGAAGACAGACTATCATGGGGAACCTGGGTAATCCAGCAAACCTGGAAATGTCTTTTTGTAAATCATTTGCCAGTAGTTGTTTATTTCATGTTTTCAATCCTGGATCAGATCCATTTCAGGTTTGTTAGATCAGCGAGGCTCTCCCAAGAGAGCTTTATTAAATCAGGCCCAATGTGTGTACATACCGGTAGCATAAGTTCTAAGATTACTTTATCCTTTGAATGGTACACATTACTCAGCATGAATGTGAGTATTAGAAAATCATTTTTCTTTATATAGTGGTCAGTAATTTGTCCAATCTCAGCACACTAAATGGTTGGAACTTGAGTCGCATGTCTTGGACTTGAGTTCGACACCAGTAAAAACAGCCAACTTGTTGGTTTTGTCTAGTGACTTGTGACTTGACTTGGGGGTTTTGTCCAGTGACTTGTGACTCAACTTGGGGGTTTTGTCCAGTGACTTGTGACTCGACTTGGGGGTTGAGTGTTTTGACTTGCAGTGAGTCTTCTGTAACACTGTCTTCCTTGCATTCTAAGTCCACGGCTTTCTCCTCTGACAGCTGAAGGGGGCAGGGAAGGAAGGTGGTGTTACAGAAGCCTACTCCCTTCCTCCTTGTCCCATTCAGCTGTCAGCAGAGAAAGCCAAACATAGTGGACTTAGGATGTAAAGAATGCAGTGAGGAAGGCATTATAACAGAATAAGTATGACTTGCAAACTACTTGATAAATGAAGTGACTTGACTTGGGACTCGACTTGGAAGAATTCTATCAATATATAGAGACAAAAGCAATCAGATTTAAAGCATATGAGTTGCCAAACACTAGGATGAGCAAGAATATTAAGTTCAATCTCGGGGCAAATTGGGCCTTTCTTGCTTACCGAAAATGTAAGCGAGAACGGCCTACTGATTGCCAAGAGGTCGAGCTCTCGCCGAACAGGAGGATTTCCAGGGCTGCATAATCATGCAGCCCCGGAAATCCTCGGCGATCCCCGGGCACTTGAGGTTAATTAACTTCTAGTGCCCTTGGAATCACACACTCTTCTCAATGAATGCAGCCACAGCTGCAATCATTGAGAAGTTGCATGGCCAAGGAGAACCTCCTGACATTGTGATATCTCTTACAAATGATACATTTGTTACATATTACAATATCAGGAGGTTTTCCTGTGCTGGGCACCTTCTCAATGATTGCAGCCATGGCTGCATTCATTGAGAAGAGTGTGCGATCTCCTCTAATTAACCTCTAGTGCCCGGGGATCGCATCATGCAGCACCGGAAATTCTCAGCGATCTCCGGGCACTAGAGGCAATTAACCTCTAGTGCCCGGGGATCGGATGAACAGGAAGATTTCCAGGGCTGCATCATGCATCATGGATCTGATCAGGAGGCATTCATGCTTAACCCTACCAATTCCCATGGCTCCTGTTGTACTTATTGATGTAAACATATACATAAGATGTTTTACATAGAATATTTTAATCCTTAATGAGTCACAATTCTAAAAAAGAAAGGAGACAGAATTTATGTCATAAACAGGATATATGTCATACATTGATAAACTTTTAATACTCACAATTGATATCAGGCAACTTCAAGTCCACCTAGACAATTTTCTAAAAACAAACTTTGTATATTGTATAATATATAATGTATATTCTCACTATTGTTCAATGTGATTCCTCTTTGATAGAGTCCACGTTGAACAAATACCTGTTTATTTTTACTTAAAGAACCCCCTCTGAACCCTCAACCTAGCCTGTGACTGATCAATAAAAGGCAAAGCAACCCACTGGTGATGTTTTCTTTCTAACGGTCTAGTTTCTCCTTTTATATTATTACACTGTAATAATATAGCACCAACATATTAAACAGTGCTTTACAAGGTCTATAGTAATGTCGCTAGCTGTCCCTCAAAGAGGCTGAAACTCTAATGTACTTACCTCAGTCATATGTCAATAGCACTATCTAAGGTCAATTTTGGGGGAAGCAAATAAACCAAACTATATGTTTTTGGAATGCAGGAGGCAGTGGAGTACCCGGAAGAACACCCACGCAAGCACAGGGTGAACCCCGTGGATGAGATTCGAACCTGGAACCTAGCCCAGCAAAGGCCTGAGTGCTAACTTCTGAGCCACCGTGCTGCCTATGTCCTTGCCCTGTACCACTATTCCTTTCTGCCCTACGCTGTCCAGGGATTTTGGAGGGCTCATACCGGATCAAATTCAATTTCTTGCATTCGTCCTGTGTTTTACATATATTTAATGGTGTATTAATGTATAAAGAGACACAAATACTTGCCTGGAGAACAGTTTTAACAAAAGTTTGGCGGGGGAACTGTTCAGACAGGTAAGAATGACATTTACAGGAGCTGCAATGCCTGTCCTTTTCTTCAACAATGCCCTGCCTGATCCAACATTTTTTAAAAAAACATAACATTAGTTCTGCTTTAGGTAAAATTTAGTTTTTTGGATTTTTGGTTGTTATGAAATTGGTTATGACAAACCAAAAATAAAGGCTGTGGCCAATTTAAACCAGTTCAGGGTTCAACCTTGATATGTTATTTATATTATTGTATCATAGCGATACTGGCTATAGCCCCATGCATTTTTACTATGCATTGTGATACCATATTTACTTTAAATATTAATTTATGTGCAAAGGAAATTCTGCTTCTTTTCTTCCACCAGACATGACGGGGAGTTCAAAGTTCCTCTTGTCTCAGGGAAAGATGGGTTCTTTTCACCACCACTGTTTCTAATAATGCATTACAATTTTCATGTTCATGGTAATAACTAAGTGATATGGATGTTGATAAAAGTGCTGAATCCAATACAACTTTATCATCTAGTTATGCCTGGAATTATAAATACAGCTGTGTATTTAGGTCATGGAGTGTTAAATACATTTATATGAATGAAAGGTTTACACAGCCAGCTTGCTGAAATAAGTAGCATTTCAGCATAATTCTCCCAAGCAAACACTGTTCTGTTCAATATCGCATTTGGAGCAATCATAGCATTTTGAAACTCCCGCATGATCATAAGCAATGCTAACATCTCAATATACAGAAATTATAACATAGTCAACATTACAAAAGTATTTTTTAACATGCATTTTTGCAATTTCATTTGTAGCGGAAATATAAATAATTAATTTTCTGTTCATAGGAAGGGAATAACTATAATTATGTTATAAGTATATTCTCTTGACAAGTGATAACGCTCATTTACTTGTCTGATTATTTCCTGATAATCATGCTGTTCACTGCATAATCTGACAGTTCTGTGAATAATCACACTGCTCTGACATCACTTTTCACTACACCATCATAAACAGCCTGAAATATGCAGCATGCATAATTCATTTATTTGCTTACACATATTGTGCATGAGTATATTTATTGAACGTAATGAATTCATTCATTCAAGCTTTGAATCACGTGATAACCTTGATGATATAGTGATCACGTATTCTCTTTATGCTAGATGGAAGCAAAACCCATCCCAACTCCTCAACCTCCCGACTCATCATGCCTAGGCTGGTGTAATTTGCAAGTGCAAAAAAAAAAAAACATATGGCCAACCCAGTAAGTAAGGCCTTGGGCTCAGATGTCAATGCCAACCAGATGTGATTCCCAAACTAAAACTCTTCACCTTCTTACACGCTCCCATAAGCCTCAGAAGGTTAGTTGCGCTGTCTCAACACTCAAAAATAGGCTAATCACATATGCTGCTAATGTACTCATCATCACCAAGGTATTACCATCTCTTCAAGCTTTATCTTTGCCTCTTGTGTTTGTGGTACACCCTAAATAGGTTGTAGCAACCTGCAACCTTAATTCATTCCAGCAAGATAGTCAGCAAATAGATAGCGAGAATTTGGTGTTAACTTCCATGTGTGTGGCAGCATTCACATCCTGATCGACTGCAAATCTGAAGTTTACATTTACACCTACTGAAGTAGTAACCCAGGCATGCATAGTCCCAACTGGAAAGTACTCTCTTGACTGCATATGTGTTGATCATTGCCACTGAAGAGCAGTTTTAGAGTTTTTAGTAGGAAGTGATTACACCCACACTGTGCAGCTTTATAAACACAAGCAGAAATATCATTTATATTTCCACCATGATGCAAACTGTTTGTTTATACACTGGTCATATGTAGGATTGTGCTGACATATTTCCTGTACCAGCAATGGCCCTCTGTAAATGTTGGGGACAGATGGGTCAATGTGTTAGCCTGTCATTGGCTAATCCCAAGCTAGGGCACACAAAAAGGCTATGCAAACTCTCCAAGCTCAAGTCCGGGGTTAATATTCAAGATCTGAATCAACTCTGGTTGGAACTATCTGTCCAGCACTACAACCAACTTTATGAATATAGATGTGAAATAAGGAATCACAAATCATCCATCACTGACCAGATGGCACTAAATTGAAATGTAAATGGTTTTGTCACTTTACAGCACTTCCAAATCATTATTGCTCTTTTCCCAACCACGTTAATTAAGCCTCCTTTTACCATGTACTTAGTGCCGAAAAACAGATTGCATTAGTTCATATTAATGCGTTCCTCTATTCATCATAACAGTAATGCTGTATTTTCTCTCACTGTATAAATGTATATCCAAGGCTGAAAGCTTAGCATGATTTTTGTTTTTGGGCGAGTACCACAGAGTGCTTTTCTTGACAGTGAACTTCTGATTCTCATATTCAAAATGGTTTGGATGTTTCAATATCTCCTGTCAGTTTCTGGAACAAATGTAATGATTTTTGTTGAATTTTTATTAAATGCATGAACTAAAAATACATTTTACTTTGTGCTGTGGTTCCTGTATATTGTATTTTAAATGATCTTCATGCTACTTCACTCATCCTAGTCCAAGTCTTCAATTGCTAGTATAACCCAGCCGTACGTTGCTATGCCAACAGATTTTGGGCCAATAGTGTGAAACATTTTTTTTAATACATATTCTCAAAGAATGTTAAAGGAACTGTATACCATAATTAGTAAGTAATTTTTCAGGGCTAGGTCCAGGTAATAGTAAATACATTTAAATAAAGAGGAGCCCATTTCTGTCATGATCCAGTCATTCGACTGTTTAGTTACAGTCTGTGAAGATGGGCAGGCTTTTAAAAAAAACAAGATTTTTATGCATATCAGAATGACCTGTGTTAAGAATAATTTTGTTTTTGTGACTTACTGAGCAATACAATTTTTTAGGTTTTTTTGTATGTACTTCCCTTTTAAGTTTCTCTCCAGTTGCAGATGGTGTAAAATAGTAACAAATGAATTCAGAGTACAGTATGATCAGGGAACCTAATGGTATCTGGTGAGAAAAGGGTTCTCCTTGGTCTGATAAGCTTGTAGGGCTTTTTTTCCTATTTTAGGCACATTGACAGGGATGTGGTTTATAGATTCTAATTTTTGCAACCATGTTAGAATGATACAGTTTTAATTCTGTTGTGTCATATGAAACACTGATATAAGAATATTAGAAACTAAACTAACATAATTCCTTTGAAAATCCAAATTCAAAGGAATACTAATCCATTGGCACTATGACCTAGAATGGGCTTTAAGATCCATCAAAGATTTCTGCTAGTCTTTTTTTACTTATGAGTTTCTACTTTTTTATTCTGATGCATCCCTTTTCTTAGCAAAGTAGGTATCTTGTTTTTTTGTACAATGAACATCATCAGCCCACCTAAACAGCTGGTAAACAGGGTATTTGAAAAAACACAACTGATTCTCATTAAAGCCTGTGACATTCCTAACTTTCACAGTGAATACCTTTTTAGCTGATCAACTTTTATAAATAGGACAAACTGAAAAATGAAGCTATTTTTTCTAGCAAACATAATGTCAAAACCTCTTTTTTGATAGCTAAAGTGCAAGGTCATAGGTGAATGTGGGCTGCTGGGTCTACAACTAAAGTAAAAACCAAAAACTGCACTCTTTTATAGAACAAAGTTACTCGTGTTTGGATGCTGGAATCTCCAATAATTCTCTAATGGGCAACATCCAAGAGGACACAAGGAAGATCGTCAACACATTTTTGACTAGTTATGATTTTTATAAAACAATCTATATTTTTCATTGTTTTACCTATTAATGTTCCTTTACTGCAAATACAGTAATGTATCTGATTATTTTAAATATTTCTATATCTATATAAGTTTCAATTACTTTGTGTGAAATATAATTTCAATTGTTGCAGCAAATCTTTACAAATAATGTGTATTTTAGGTATGCAAAATGTTTTATTATCTAGTCATCTACAAATTATAGTTATTATTAATTGACTATTTTTTTTAATATTATTAGTAGGATATGTTAAAAATTTACAGGCAGATAAAAAATAATTAATTTATAGTTTATAATTATGCATGAACAAGACAAAAAGTAAGCACATGGTGTATACTAACTATTTCATGGAGTATGAGATGTGCGATATTCAATTGGGGAATGTAATGTTGGATGCATAATTACTGGAAGAATACAAAACATTAATGCAGTGAATTTACACCAGAAATCCCATGATTTTCTATTGTTACCAAGTGCTTGTACAATTCTCATATGTCTTTTACAAGACCTTTGAAAGACTGACAAGGACATTTTCTTTGCTTCTTTTTAGCACTGCTCCATGGTAATTGTTCACAACTTTTAATTCTTAATTTAGCCATCTTGATTTAAAAAAAAAAATGTAATACTTTGTATTTTTCTATCCAGGTAACATTGTCCAACACAAGACAATAAAGTAATTTGCTTTGATTACCCCTCACTTTTAAAATATTAAATATATAAATAAAACTTACAAGCATTAAACAGTTAAATTGCTTTATGGTACATTTAAACACAACCTATACATACCTTAAAATATATTCCATTTTTGCCAATGAATATTGGGGGCAGAATTTAGGAGGGTATCATTTTTATAGTGGGGATTTAGAGTGTTATTTATCTTTTGGATAGCCTAAACTTGACATTAACAGTGTACAATAGTATATCACCTGTCTCTTCTGCAAGGTACTGGTAGCAATTTTTTTTAGTTTTTAAAGTATTATTTAGTTCAGCTTTGGTTTTGATATACATGAACTGGTTGAAACCAAGTTCAGATCACTTTAACCTGATTGGTAGAGGATGACCAAGTCTGTGGGCTTTCTATATACAGTATAGAAATCTATAGTTGACTTACTGGGAAAAGTTTTTATTGGCATTGGATTTTTGAGCTGATTGGTATTGTTTTCTTTTTTTGTAGAACAGCACCATCCTTATAGCCTTAAGCATACATGTTCATGTAATCTAAGCATGCAAAGCTATGGAAAGACAAAATATTACATTCAGCTGATTCATATTTATGTGTAAGGCCATCCTGCGTCAGTTTTTGTGTGATTTTATGGAAAACATTTCCAATTGCTATACTGTTAATTCATTATATTTTTTGTGGGTCACAATGTATTTTCATAAGGGGGAAAAAGATGTCCTAAAATTAAAGGAAAACTTTGACTTTTAGCCTAGTAAGTAACTCTTTCAAGGGGGGTTACCAACATTACAAAAGCACTAAACTATAAAGAAAACTGTTTTAAATGTACATATTGTGGCAACATTACTTTTCTTGTAGTACTTCTTCTGCAAGCACAGAAAGTATCTGTACATAATATACATGCTACTGTACAGTTATATTACGTTTAACTATTTTTTTAACAGATTTTTTTTATTTAAAGTTTATTAATACATTTATAACATTTTTTAAACATTAGACATATTTCAGTGAGTTATGCCTAAGAATTATAGATCTACAATGTAAAATAAATTTCCATGCAAAAAAATGTAACGCTTTTTGCGTGGAAATACGGAAAGAATTAGAACGCTAGGGGGGCTACAGGTTACAGAGGTACATCCCTTAGTGTGAGGAATTCTGTTCTCCTAAAATTAAATGTTTTTATCTCTCTGACATTTACTTGTCTTCTCTATGGTTGAGATTTAGTGAAATGGTGTTATGGTCACTGGTATTCAGATTTTACTTACTATGAACATTTATATTAGGATATGCATTGTTTGGGATTAACAGATACAATAGAACAGTATTTCTACTAGGGAAATCAGTTTTATCCTTAAATATGTTTAACAGTCTTCACTCCACAACTCAGAGTTTTTATTGTGTCAATAACGTCAAATGCAATTTATTTATTTATTATATTCCAATAAAAAAATTCCCCCGTGAAGTCTGCAGGGGAACCAACACTTCCACTACTACAACTTGAATTTAAACCTGGGCAAACCACTAGCTAGTTCCTCCATCTCTTATTTCTGAGAATTCCCTTTTTATCCTTTTAGGCATTCAAGAGCTCAAATTTCCACCATTTGCTCAGGTACACAGAAGGTGGCATTCACTATGTACCTTAACATCAACTCCTATCAGATTCCTACATTGCCAACTGCTTTACTTCAATAGGTTGGACTTAAACTCTGGCATAGTTGTCCATCCCTCCTTTTAAATTAGTCTGGAGCTTTTTTTTTTAGTAATACATTTTATAAACATGTTAGGCAATAAATATAGTTGACCTTTTAAAAACGACATTTACAGTACTATCACTGTTTAGAAAATAGTCTGTACTATAAGGGTAAGACATCATGAAAGAGCTTTAAGGGGATATGCTACAAATAGAATGTATGATAGATTAAATAAAAAGAATCATGTTTTTATTAGATGTTCCGACTGAAGCAGCTGTCTTTGAGAAGGAGAGAGAAATGTGTCTTTAGTAAATTTAATTTGGAGTAGACTCTTTGGGATTCTTGACAGTGGAAAAGTGCAATTTAAACAGTGGGAAAATACAGACAGAAAATGATAGTATCGTTAACCAAAAGATTGGTGACTGGTGTTTTAGGCTGTCATACAGCGCCTCAGAACTCATAAGTATGTAATCTAGCACTAAAAAAAATGACACTTGACGTTTGCTACTTGTCAGACAGCTGTATCTCCCAGTCACAGTTATGTGCTCCTTATTTAGACGGTGAGATCTGACTTAGAGAAAGGAAAGAAATGGAGAAAATATGTTAAGACAACATGACACTTAAATGATAACAGCTTAAACATATGATGTGCAAAACCTCAGCAAGACAAGACATAAAATGCATGTGTTTAAATTGCATAGGAAACACTACTTTTGAAAGGTATTAATATTCCTGGCAAAATTATTTGCATATTTTGATGAATGATGAAAAATATTTTTTTTAAACTGCCAAGTAAACCCTCAAGACATTCCTTTAACTTTATATCCTTAGTTGGTATAGTATCACTGTCAGCAACAGCTTACTGACAGCGTCTGTTGATCCCGGGACACATTGCTTTAATTAGGTGTGATATGTGATGAGTCATATATTCACATGCAATTGTGTGGTGCTAAAAGTAGATGATACTCTAAATATAAAAGCATTTTATATTTTTTTCTACTATATACATGTAAAATATATTACAAAATAATACATTTTAGTGTAAATCATTTTTGCAAAATGCCCTAAAACTTCAGTTTCAACTAATATCTAAAATCAGTTTTCCAGCCCATTAAATAATATAGTATAAATAATAGTAATAATAGTATAAAAGAAAAATAACTTCTTTCCAGGACTGCAAACTCACTGATTCAACCCCATATCCTGCTTTCAATTCTCTCCTGGGTAAATACAACCCGACATCATTCAGCCTATTCCCTATGAGCCCTGGCTTTGATGGTGTGTCACCAGTTCTGCCTGGGGTTACAGTGCCAAATCAAGAATGGAAGAAAAACAAATGAATCAGAAGATCAGGAGCCAAAGAGTGTTGAAAAGCTTTAAAAAGAAGTCAAGTGTCAAATTGTTCTTGTAGCGCAAAATGAAGATAAAACAAGTTTAGGACACGAGGCAAAGATTCAAAGCAGAGCAAGCAATCCATAACACACCCAAGAGACAAGTGTTAACAATCTGAACTCTAATACTGGTAGTGGTAATCACACACAGACATCCTTTAACATTTACAGGAGAGAAATCTCTTTAAAAAATTGCTCCAATGTGTAAATCAATATGCAGAGAGTACTAGTAATAGAGTGTGTCAATGTTAAGATAAATAAACGCTCCATTGTAAGTTCATCATCATGTTCATCAGCACATGCTATTAAAGCAAGCCTTAGGTTACATGTAAGTACATATTCTAGAAAAATCATTGATTGAAACAAGAAGAAAGGAGAACACAGCAATTATACATAGCACCAACGTGATGATATTTTCACGTACGTTGTAATGGGGAGCTCCGTCATATGGACTTCTGAGTTCACAGTTAAAGCAAGAAAAGAGAACTGAAAACTAAAAAAATGTTGTTTCTTATAGTAAGAAAACATACTTCTTTGTATAACCATTCTTTGTGTGGACTTTATTTACCAAGTTGGATTGGTAACCTGTAATTTACCAATTTAATTTCTTTGCATTCCCTATAAACATTTTTAAACACTTTCAACACGTCTTCTTTTCAACCTCCTAAAAACAAAACGCTCAATAAAGCACAGCAAGAAATGTAAAAAATACTACTGCTGTCCTCTTCATCTTTTCAACCACCCACTGTGCGTAAGTATTAAAAAAGAAACTTTTGTTATTTAGGATCATTGCAAGCCTCCCATTTGTATAACATGTTCAATTGTGCACGTGCGACAACAACATGATCACAGCCAAAATGAAACTGAATGAAACCTCGTAATGATGTCAATGTAATCATATAGCCTGGGGGGCTAAAAAAAAAAAACATTCCCAACCAGTTGTAAAACATAACCCTTAACTTCAAGTTTACTTGCCTTTTTTTTCAGTTCTTCAGAAATTGGTTCATTTGTATATAAAAAAATCTTCTATAAAAACAATGTTTTCATTCATATCTGTTTTGAATTATATGCAGAAAGTGTAATGCCAATCACATTAAGTGTGAAGACTAAAATGCAGGCTAATACCAAAGCATATAACTCCAAAAACATGTCTGAACATGTCTTTCAGCCCCGAGTACATAGCACTGAATAAATAAACGTAATAACATTCATCCTAACCTTCCAAATAAAACCTGAACCATTCCTCTGAGCATTCCGAAAGCAAACAGGCACTACATATTCAAAAAATCAAGGCTTAAAAGACTATAAGAATACAATTTAAAACAGGATGTCCATTTATACTAAAATATTTAACTGCAGGAGGACATCACCTTCATTGTTTCTGTTATGGTGGTGCTAATAATGCTGTTCTGCTCCTATCATGTATTACCTACATATATTTATAACTCCATTTTTATTTTTTCCAGTCCTATAAATAACAATGTCCTTGCAGTCAATAGACATAAGCTACATAATTACTAAATGACACAATAAAACAAAAATTGTGGTAACTACAAAATGTGTATGTCTAATGGTCTTTCAATTCACACTTTATTTATTTGTATGAAATACAAATTATTTGTATCTCATTTCAATTTATAACTCATACAAAGCCTATGAACTAGAGAAGTGGCGACAAACTTATTTTTATAAAGGGGGTCTCAAGTGTAACACCTGAGATTACCAAAGGGCCATACATTAAAAATAGTGATGTTATGTAATGCTACAGAAAGTTGTCAGTCTTAACTACAGATATTGTAACGAAGATGGTGAGTGACTGTGAACACACTGTAGACATCAAGCCTGATTTATTATAGCTCTCCAAGGCTGGAGAGGATACACTTTCATAAGTGAGGGTGAGTGATCCAGCAAACATGGAATGAATTTCCTAAAAGTCATTTGCTATTTGCTAGCAAATGTTTTCAATCCTGGACCAGATCCGTTTAAGGTTTGCTGGATCTCCCAGCTTCACTGATGAAAGTGTATCTTCTGCAGCCTTGGAGAGCTTTAATAAATCAGGACCATTGCTGCAGACTAGGGACTCGTCTGATTTATAGCAGAAATGTTGTTAAAATAAAAAAATCCTACTTACCTTTACATCCGCAGAGCCATCAATACCTCCAGAGCTGTCTTTTATTCGTTTCCATGCTGTCCCGGAGTTCTTTATCAGGAGCTGCCATCTTTTTCTGTCTTCTTCTGGCTACATTACCCGATCTCACACTGCGCAGGCTCGCAGGCTGCACATGTGTGAGATCGACACCTTTTTTTTCAAAGTCTGAAAAGCCCCTTCCACACATGCCAGATCATTGGGCAGAAGGAGTAGTCCAAAGCTGCATGACCTAGGTATCCAACTAGGCTAAATGTGCCCCTATCACAGTCTTTACTGCTGCAACAGCCTTTTTATTTATTTATTTTTAAGGGGAAAAAAAGAACATTTTTACTTTATATAAAAGGATTCTAATCTTTTATATAAAGTAAAAATTGTAGTGATAGGTCCACTTTAAAGAGTCAGTCAGACTGATTAAAGGGCAGGCTTAAGGAAAAGATCATAGACTGAAGACATAACATATAAGTCTGGTAGATATCACTGCTATTAAAAATCATTGAGTCCACATCTGTGCTCCCTACAACTCTTTAAAAACTACTTGTGTCGCAAATAATATTTCTAACAGTAAGATCTATGATAAGATCAGAGGGGAAAAAATTAAATGAGAAGAGGAATAGGCAGAACAGAAAAGCTCTTTCAAATAATGTGAATATTAAAATGAGACAGTGACTTCAAAGATCTTAGTCTATAGGATTATAGCCAGTATATAGCCATTTTATATATATATATATATATATATATATATATATATATATATATATATACTTACCTAGGTTCCAATAAAACTCAGGCTAAAACCATTATGTCTTCTTAAAAGTCCTCCAAAACCAATCATTTCAGGCCATAACAAGACAAGGGAGAGGGACAGGAAAGTTTTTTGACTGTGTCTTTTTCAAACATGCCTAATTGTCCTCTCTCTCTTTATAGACTGGTTAGGACATGAGCTGGGATTGATGAGTACACAAGGGCACCTAAAATCAATGAAGAAATTTATCATGACACCACCATCAAATATATAGTAGGAATCCAAACAAGATATTGCCTCAAAAAGCCTCATCCCATAAACAAATCAAACATACATATGGAAACAGTGGGGAAAGTCTGTATACTAACATTCATGAATAGTAACTTTAATTTTGGCATAAAGATAAAGATATAATCCATGTAAATTGCAACTGTCCAGTTAAAATTCACATGCTTTTTTATTTTGGCAAGCTTCCTAAAAACAGAAATGTGTGTGTGCAACATACAATACAAATCATTACACAATAGTTGTAGAGAGTTTCATTATATATTAATTATTGGTGGACCTCCAAATTCAGGTTGTACATTTTTCTCCGCGTTTTGCTGTATAAAGCACATCAGGACATAAGAGGCTTATAAAAGAAAGTATACATATACATTTCTTATAGACACTGTACAAGTTAATCAAACATTAATAATCATGGGTAAGAACATGGCACATATTATATAATCAACTGTCAGCCAATACCATAGAACAAAACTGAAGGGGAAGTATATGTTTTACTGGTAAGTACCTATTGAAATAGAAAAAGAGGGGAGGGAGGGAAAAAGGAGGGACATCAAAAGCAACTGCAGTAGCCCTCTTAACTGGTAGTTTCCCATAATCCCTTCCTAACTGGCATAATCACATTTGCTTCAGCTCCCCTTCTAGAACAATTGCTGTAGAAAATGATGTATTTTATTAGGCTGCTGGCGGGAGCTGCTAAACATTGCAAGTTATAGAGAGAGACAGACCGGCTTGTGTATGGAAAAAGCTTGTATTAGAGAACCAGACTGTAGGTATAAGAAGAGAAATGGACCCAATTTTTTTCTTAAAACTGTTACTGACATTTTTCTTTTAAGTTTCTTCTCATTTGTGAACTGTGGGCTAGCTGTGAGCTTTGCACTCATTAAATTCTTTAAAGCATTTTGAAGTGATCCCTGCAGATCATTCAGAAATTATTTTATCAATGTATGAACTTGGACTGCTGTGTTTAGCTTGTTAAAGCAAGCTGTTTATAAAAGAAATGTTTAGTAGAAGCACATGATTAACTTTCCACTGAGAAAAGACATTTTTCCACAAAGCAAACTGTGGTAAAGTAATGACAAAAATTCCAAAGATCGGTGCATTCTCAGCTTGTGAAATTGGTGTCTGTACAGTCTGACAGGTTTATTATCCATATTTAAACAACTTTGTGTGTATGGTGTATATACGCAACCTCCAACAAAATTTTACATAGTGGAAAAAGGCTGTATTTTGTTAAGGATAAAATAAAAGGGTTTGCAATATTAGAATTTGGATTTATAAAGTATGAAAAAACACTTGACCAATTTGTAAAAATGCTTTAAAGGGTAAGTATAGCCCCAATTTTTTTATATGGAGTTAAGGGTAAATTAGAACCCTTGTCAGATTTTATTGCTTTCTGTGTCCCAGTTAGGAAGATTTACCTTCTCTTTGGCTGTGTGTACTATTGTCACCAAGACAGAAGATTATATATGGATTCCTGTAAAATCCAAAATGGTAAAATTGACACCAGAAAAAATGACAGAGGATATCTGTTCCTAAGAAGGAATTTCTTCTTTTTTTTGGATGACGGAAAATGATAGAAAATTTCATCAGAGGACACAGAACAAAAGCGGCTGTAGTTTTAACAATTTTCTGCTCTATTCAAAATATTACTTTTTTTGGGGGGTATACACTTTGTATACGTATACAAATAAAAGCAGTTTACTTACTTAAAGCTGTACTAACAAATGAGAATTATAGGTAGAACTTTTAGCATGTTCAATAGATTGTTTTAGAAAAAAAGCTGTATGTGTTTCTAGAAGCACAAAATATAATTGGGAATGAAAATTTAAAGGTAATGGCACCAAAGATTGTTGATCTGCAAATATCCTATTGGCTTAAGAAATCAGGACAAATTTTTTTTGAACCATGTTTTTAAGGGTTTTTCGCCTTCCCCTGGATCATATATGTTTCTCTCTGCAATATTAAGATTTTCTAGTATGTTTATTTCCCTAGTGGATACACTCAACAGACTCTTTTTTCAACCTGAATAACTATGTAACTTCACTTCTAATTTGAATTTAGAAGAAAATACAGATTTCTGAGACAGGCACATAACTAAGACTCGCTATGTTTAGTGTAAAGTGTTAAATATGGGGGACAGATGTATTTCAGTAGCACACATGTTCTGAGTAATTATTATAACCAACATTTCTACTACACATAAAGTTTAAAAATGATAACATTTTTTTAAATTTATCTTTATGTATTTATGTATTAGGTTTGTCTTTTCATTTTATATTTATATTTCACAGTAACACATGAATTGCATAATGTTTTCATGAATCTAATCTGCAGAGCATGCCAGCCATTTAAATAGGAAAATCATATACTTCTGCTGCATACATTGATTACTGGAAATCTAAATCACTAGATGGGGGAAGTTGTTTTTTCTTTAGGTAGGCATTTAGATATGGGTGTGTACTCCATTAACAATGCAGAGTATTTAGACTTAGCATGACATAACAGTAATTGGTCTTCCGAATACCAGATGCACTAGACTGGGTTCTATCACCTACTGACTTGTGTTGGTGTTTGAATTCCGGTTGTCCTTATATTCGACCCGAATATGGCCGTTCGAATCCGGATAGACTCAACACGAAAAACACATGAAACGACGGCACAAATTCGGCTCTCCCACAGTGCCTAGGGGCCTCCCCCATAATGCTCAGGGCCAACCAAAAGGAGCAGGGATTCACTCCCCCATCTTTGTGATAGCAGGCAGCTGATTGGCTGTCTGTCACCACATGCCACACAGGCAGCCATTGGCCTATATAAGGCCAGGGTTTGCCTGAATTTACCACTCATGACAGAGATCTGGTAGCAGACACAGCCCCTGTGCTGCTGGCATTTTTAAAGTTTAATTACATTTCTGTAGTCAGATAGGTAGAGTGTTTCACTGTTAGTCAGATAGATAGTTGTACTGTATTGCTCCTGTGCTGTAGTCAGTCAGTGTGTTACATACAGGAAGCCAGAGCCAGGGTACCAAGACGGCGTTCACACCATCACACTTGTACCGAGAGACAGTCAGACAGACGCAGTGACGAACGTCACATTTGTATACTATGGTGCATATTACAAAGCGTCACCGCTGAAGGGAAGTGCCGCATACAACACACACAGAGCACTTGCATAATTTGGGTAAATCCCCCCCCAAAAAAGAGCCACTTACTGTAATAGAATACACTCTGTGATTTGCTCTGATATTAATTTGATTGACTGTGTGGTCCACACTCAGTCCACAGAAAAAGAACAGTTGTAGCAAGCAAGCATTTATCAGACAGACGCAGTGATGGATGTCACATTTGTATACTGTGCCGCATATTACAAGTGTCACTGCTGAAAGGAAGTGCCGCATACAAAACATACAGCGCACTTCCATTTTTTTGGTAAATTCCCCACCCCCCCAAAAAAAAAAATCCGCTTACTGTATTAATTAACATTTTGTGAAGCATATTAGCTTAAATGTATTTTGCAGGGTGTGAAGCCACACAAGCATTTTAACTATGTCTAGCCAAAGAGGAAGGGGCAGCTTTGTCAGGGGTGGCAAGGAAAGCAGTATGGGTTGGTTTTTAACTGCAGAGCCGAAAACAAGAAGCCAGCCGTACCTTAGACATTTTAGCACTGCTTGTGGTGGTATGCGCCCATTACTACACAGGCCTCACGGGGTCCCAAACTATAGTCCCTGATACACCTCTTCCTTCTACTTCTTCCTCCTCGACTCGAAAGTCTCGTTTAGAGCAGAATGTGCATGAGTATGTGGAGGAGTCCCACCAAGGGGGAGGAGAGGCAGAGCTGGACGCATTCCTTGAAGACACATAGTTGTTTGGGTCATCTGACGAAGATAGTCAGTTCACAGGCTTTCCCTCCTCTTACTTTTCACCCCAACACTCTGAGCCAGAGGAGCCACTTCAAACTGGCTCCAAAAGGCCGCTGCTTCCTGTCGGCACATACAGGGTAACTGTCTCTTCTGAGGAAGAGGAGGAGCACACAGATGATGTTGATGATGATAATGATGATGATGATGTCCTTGATCCAACATGGGGCAAACAAGGAGATCATCATGGGCAGGAAGAGGAGGAGGAGGAAGAAGAAGAGGAGGTTGCAGAGCACCCTCAAAGGGGGAGAGGGAGGAAGAGGGTAAAGGATGCCAACACTCTGCAGTCTTCACGTACCAGTCAGGCAGGTCATAGTCGGCCATCGTCGGCAGCTGTCACCACAGGTGTGCCTCAACAACCGCGGACCGGCACAGCCAGCACCCGTGTGGGCATTTTTAGTGTCCATAGTGATGTTTGCCCGTGTTGGCATTTTTAGTGTCCATAGTGATGACAACACTATGGTCATCTGCAAACTGTTTGCTCAGCAGTTGAAATGCGGCAAAAACCCAAACAAACTTGGAACAACTTGCATGAACACACATTTAAAAGGCCACCTGGCAGGAACACCTGGGCAAGCACAGAGTTCTGTGCGTCGACCTCAGCCCCAGAAGCAAGCTGCAGCTTTTAGATCTTCCTCCGCTGCCTTTCCTCCTTCTGCCACCAACCGTCCCCGTGCTGCTGCCAGCAATTTGAGTGGGGGATGTAGCCGAGCATTACAGTTTTCAGGCTCCACTAGTGGTGAGGAGAAGCCCAATGCAGAGCGGCTGGTGTTTGTCCCATTGCTAGCAGTCAAGACTAGGCATCATTGCCATCCCCCACACCTTCTACCCTATCGTCTAATATTTCTGTGGTTAGCATTTGCAGCATCCAACCTTTCATCCCCCAGATGCTGGAGCAAAAGAGGAAATATGGCCCAAATGACCCCAAAACAAAGCAAATCAATGCAACAATTGCACCGCTGATTGCGTTTGAGCTCCTCCGTTACCGGCTGCTGGTCTCCAATGCGTTCCGTTACGCATTCCTCTGCACAAACCAACAGTACGTAATGCCCAAGCAGCAGTATTTTGCTCAAAAATGTGTTCCTGCTTTGCATGAACACATGCAGAGCAATGTGTTTGTGGCCCTGCAGCACTCAGTTTCTGGCAAGGTGCACCTGACAACTGACAGTTGGTCGAGCAAGCACGAACAGCTAAGGTATATTTCTTACGCAGCTCACTGGGTAATTTTGGTGGCAGCAGGGGAAGATGCAGCTGCAGGAAGGCCTGCACACCTAGAACCTGTACTCATCGCCATGCAATCTCCTCCTTGACCCTCACTACCACCTCCTTCTTTGACTCGTCTGCCTCAACCTTATCCTCCAGGGACACTTTGCCGTGGAGACCCAGCACCTCCCATCCACCAGAATCTGTTCCCGGCCAGCAACAACCTGCAGTTTGCTATTTTGGTGCACAAGTCAGACGTTGCCACGCAGTCCCGAGGTTGCAATGCCTCGGCTTCCTCAGCCACACGGGCGCAACCATTTTAAGTGCCCTGCGGGAGCAGGAGTGCATATGACTAACTCCGCATGGGCTTCAGCCAGGAGAGGTCGTGTGTGACAGTGGGGCCAATCTGCTGGCAGCCCTGCGTTCTGGGAAACTCTTACACGTACCTTGCTTGGCCCACGTCATGAACCTCATAGTACAACCCTTCCTTGCAAAGTACCCAGGCCTCCAGCCACTGTTGATGAAGGCCAGAAAGTTGTCAGTGCTTTTCTGCCGGTCGTACACAGCCAGTGCTAGATTGGTGAATTTACAGCAGAACCTCAATCTGCCGGTGCACCGGTTAATTTGTGATGTGGCCTTTTACATGCTGCAGCAGCTCGCTGAACAACAGAAAGCAGTGGTGGATTACGTGGTGGAGTCTGCCTGTTTGAGACACTTACCTACATTACCTTACTTTCCCCTCTGGACCCTCTGCCTCTATCTTTCTGGCCTATATAACTTGTAACGGAGCTGTGTAACTGGCTAATTTTTGTACGGAGCTCCTCCCTCTCGGGCCCTCTGTCTCTATCTACTGTGAGGCCTACATCACTTGTAAAAGAGCTGTGTAACTGGCCAATTTTTTGACTGAAAGACCCCCCTCAGGGCCCTCTGCCTCTACTCTGAAGCCCGTGTATGGCTTGTAAGGGAGCGGGGAAACCTGGCCGCTAATTTTTGGACTGGAGGAACCCCCTTGTGGCCCTCTCTGCCTCTACTCAGAGGCCTGTATGACATATGGCATGTTCTCTTGAAGGCCTCATAAAATGGTCTTGCCAGCAGCATAAAAAAGCCTTCCTGATTTTTTTTGTGCCTTGTACAGTGTTGTGCAGAGCTGTGGGAGTCTTGACATGTCTTTTTTAATGTATTTGTAGGCTGTAGAAGCTCTACACAATCCCAAAAAAGAACTCAAATTTTCCCCCTATTGACTTTAATCGTGTTCAAATTCGACGTCCGATTGTCCGAACAATATCGACCTATTTGATCGAATCCAACATAAATCCAACACTACTGCTGGCTGCAAGTGTTGAATAAAAAACATTTATTGGCAACTTCATATACTGCATTTATTACTCCCAGGGGCCACTGGTTTAGGGCCATTTTACATTCTTCTTTACCACAGTCAGACCTCTAAAACAGACAGTGAACTGGTTTTTCAAATTTGGAAACCCCTAATTAACAGCCACTGCTTTTATCAAACAATACATGTAAATGATAAATAATACACAGTACCATGAATTTTAGTTGTTTTACACTCTCCAGTAAATAAAAACATATGTTGCCACACTACTTTCTTAGTACCAGTTATGTAACCTTTCCTTGTCTATGTAATACTGTCAACCTCAATAAAATATATTTAAAAAAAAATGTAATCACGTAATTGCAAACGTCTGTTTAACTGTAGCGGTTTAAAAAAAAAAAAAGATAGACACAAAAGAGTATACTATTCCCTATAAAATCATTATAATAATATTATAGTCATGCTAGAGTGACATGAGGTACGTATTAAAGTCACAATATTAAATCAAGTCAGAGGGACTTCAGTATTTCACCCAGGAAGGCTCTGATTTGATTCTTTACCAAAGTTATCAACCCTGGTGGCCACTACAAGTGGTCCTGGTGACACACATTGCTCAGGTATGCTCAACCAGTGTCTCAAAAGGAAGGTAAGCCAGACCAAAAAAGTGCAGCTGATGCTGGAGTTAGTGCATATAGACAGGAAGTGGTTTAAAACAGCTGGAGGACATCAGTGGCAATGTAAAAAAGGTTAAAAAGTAAATCTAGTATTTTATGGATAACAATTGTTTGATACACATTTTTATCAACTTATTTGTCATAGTTTAAGTGGGGGAAAGTGGGGAAGGCAAACCTAAAAAGTTTTTATTTACATTTCTGAAGTAATTAAGAAGATTTTCCCTCATTTCAAATATGGATATCACTTAAGAAGGACAAAAAGAGTAATAAAACCTAGGTAAGAGTTACAGGTTGTTAATGCTATCTCTGTCCCTGTTGTGGGATCTACAACACTTTTGACCTGATTTATTAAAATTCTCCAAGACCAGTTAGAATATCATGGAAGAACTCAAATGACCAAGCAAACCTGGAAAAGATTTCATGAGATAATTTTATATTATTTGGCAAATGTTTTTAATATTTGACTAGATCATTCCAGGCTGCTGCATCACCAGAGTTCTCCTATTACAACTGCAAATGTAGGTATTAATGAGTTGGGTTACTGAATGCCTAATTCTTCACTTCAAACACAATCCTTAGTTTTGGGCTATGGAAACTTAGAGGAATATATAACTAATAAAGCAGTATGCATAAATACATATGCATTGTACATGATAATCTGTTAGTAAATATTTAGATGATAGTAATATATTTTGGTCTGCAATGCAATAGTTTCAACTTAGCCTTGTAGGCACACAACGAAACGTATGATTTATATCTTAGTCGTTATAATTTAAACCTTCAGAGAGTTAACATATCATACTGGCAAGTTAATTTATTGTCAGTGCTTGGACGGTAAGCAAGGCTATGAATTGGGAATGATTCTGAACTAAAATATAAATGGATAGAATTTGAAGTTGGCATTCTGCTTGCAAAGTGTACTTGCATAATAATTAGAGCAGCATAGCAATGATAAGGAAGAGAAAAAGAAGCAGCTGTCTTAGGAATAATAGGAGCAGGGATAAGGTACAGCATTGAATGTTTCCAATCTCTTCTTCTTTTAAGCAAAGCAAAACTATATTATGAATCTAAATATTAAAGGAAAAGTCTCCAGATGCATACAGTTAAACCATTTTTTTTAAGTTGAGTTCTTCTGTTTTGCATTTAAAGTTTACAAAAAAACTACATATATAGGTTAATAAATACCTTATCATTGTCTACCCGTGGCAGCTAAAGGAGAATGACAGCGCACTTCTTGCTATATCCTAAGAACACAGACTACCTGAAACTGTGCACAAAGATATCATAACACCTCCTATTGACCAAAGCAACTTTTACATTCTGCCATATGTGTGTTGGAGTGTCTTGAAATGCCACAGGTAGATTTTACACATTTCAGTAGTTGGTGATTGCAGGTCAAATGGCCTCCTGATAAGATTAGTAAGTGCATTTGACTTCTTTGGGGATCAGGGGTTTATATAAATGGTTCTATAAGCTACTGTATAAAATGTCATTGCAATTCAAAGTTAAAATAAAACAATTGCAACCAAGCAGGTTCATTATCGCAGAGGGAAAATAAATGTATCTGTCTGATAGCAATTATTAAAATAACTTCTCCTATCCTTGCTTTGTTGCAGGAACGTCTATCTTCACACACAGTTGTAGTTTGCCAATGCCTGCTTTTACACTGTTATGTGAAAGTAAAACATATTCACACTATACTAAAGTAAAGTCCCCTTTAAGAAGCGTTTCTCCTTCTTTTTAAAGAAAACTGTCCCTTCTCCAGCCTGACATAAAAACTGTTGATGTCAGTACAAAATTATTATCAGTGTTACTCTGTATTACTAGAAAGATATTACTTTTAAGAGCCCTGCATTAGGGAAAAGTGTTTGTTTTTGCTTACTTGTCTAAAACTACAAATAATAGCTATAATTTCACATCAAGTATTGATTGTACTTCTGTATCAGAAATAATATAAATTATTTATTCTCAGTGTTGCAGAGAAGTTGTCCTTAACCAGTTCATCTCCCACACTTTAACACCTCCTATGGACTAAAGAACTTTTACATTTCTGCTATAAGACTGTATTGTTCAATATCATTTTTACGACTAAGACTTTCCCTTGGTGATATTGTCTTGCAAAATATTTTTATGCCCATACACAAAAAAATGCAAAACTAAAATCTATAGACAAATAGGTGTAAAAAAAAGAAACTCAAGAAAACACTTTTTTGTACTTTATGCAGTGTACAAAAATGATATTGTTACTGTAAATAAATTCACAATATGATTATAATTCTAGTAGAAAACAATGCACTTTCAAAAATAAAAATGTCTTTTTTTAATTTTGCATTTTTTGCAGCTCTATAAAAGTTAAGAAGAAAAACATATTGGGGTTGGTTAGGGTAAACATAGAATTAATAGGGGTTAGATAGCAAAAATTATATATTTTTTAACTGACATATGCAAACTGAAGTTTAACAATTTAAAGTACAAATGAATAAACTAGTGGGTTCAAAATAATACTAAGTATTAGTAGTTTATGAGCACTGTGCCAGACATTCAGTTTCATGACTGCAGTTTTCACAGCTGCTGTATTTACATGTAATTTTGACAGTTAGGACTTGCCAGTAATAGCAGTGGAAAAAAGAGAGCCAGGAAGAGAGTAGAGTAGAATAGAGAGAGGCAACCTTTTTGAAAATATTTGGGAAATATCTTTTACAAAAAATCCTAAAGTGGTTAAAGTGTATGTATGATGTGTCCCTTCTGGAGAGATTTACCCCTCTGTTCTGGGGCTCACTGCCACCAAGATAGAGTTGTCAGCAGAGCAAGAAGAGAGCAGAAATGATACAATGGGGGCAAATGATGGCAATGTACTTCTTACTCTGGATTTCCTTTTGTTCCTTGCTGCATCTCCAAGAAAAAAGGAACAGCAGATCCCTCAAGAAGACCTAGTAAAATTTCCAACTATTCCATATTATATCCACAACTTGAAAAATGCCTCCATTGGAAGTGCTAAAATATAACATCTTTGTATTTAGGTCAGAAGCAAAAGACAGGTTATGTTCCACTTCTTGTTCAAACTGTCTAGTATGAGACATAGTTTGTTTAATACAAGCACATTTAGCATGTAAGGTGTGGTCTTCATCTTGCTTGGGAGGAGTGGAAAGCTATTGAAAAACTTTTGGAGGCATAAACTGATTCTGGTATAGTTATTATACCACTACTATTTGTAAGGTACAAAATATCAGGTACAAATGTGGCATGGTATAATGTGCTTTGACAGGTTTTTACCTAAGCATCCTTTATTGTGCTATATTGATAGGATACAATTTACTTTAATGATGATTGATTAATTATGTGATAATAATGCAATACCTGATGGCGTCAGTGTTGCTTCTGGAATGCAGTACTTGGCATTGAAAGAATCTGGAGTTGTCAGGCAGAGAGATATCCACTGAACACTAAATGTATAGTCCCCACCAATCAGTGGAGAGACAGGAGCTTGTGCTCAGGTAAGTAAACTGATGAACACCTTAGCTGGGGGAGCAGGTTTTATTATATTGCTACAATCCACCACTGACCAAAATTGCAGGAAGGGGTTATTATTACTGCCTGATCCTGGAGCTCACCCTCAATTCTGGGGTTTTAATGGTAATGACTTTTAGTATTGGCTTTATGGCTGCCACCTTTATTAATGCTAAAGTTACTAAAGCTTACTGTTACTGACACCAATGATTGGTATTATTTTACTCTCATGCTACAAGTCTTAGACTGTAGAGTGAGACCCACTCTCACTATTCTATAGTTAGATATTCTACCTGCCTTAAAATGTTGGCAACTATTTCAGAAGATATATCTCTGTACATGGATTGCTACACTTAGTTTTTTGAGACTGATTTGAGTGAAGTTGGTGATCCAGCAAACCTTCTTCAAAGTCATTTGCTATTTGTTAGCAAATGTTTTCAATCCAGGACCAGAGCCAATTCAGATTTTTTTTGGATCACCCAGCTTTACTGATGAAAGGGTATCCTCTCCAGTCTTGGAGAACTTTAATAAATCAGGCCCATTATCTTTGTATAACGTAGAATCTATACAGTATTTATAGCTATAGCTGTCTGCCCTCCACCAGAAAATTTTGCATAAATCCCCATAATTCCATGATTATTACCAAAAATAATTTTGATGTATGGGAAATGAGTTAAAAAATTATTTGCCCCAGGTGCCAGATATGCTATATATGCCACTACATTACGTACGTTATCTTACAAATTACCCTTTATAATCTGATGTCACAATAATATAGCTAAAAACATAAAGTTAGTTTTTTTACATTTATTTTCTAACACCTTAGTTGAGTTTCTTGAATTATGAAAATTCGGTAATATATAATTTGTCTGCTATATAACGTTATTTTTCTAATGCTTATTCAATGGATGCAATTTTACTATCAGCATGGTGGCAGCTTAACAGTTTCAGCAGCATAAATACAGACCGCCCCATTTTGATAAATTATACCATCCATAGCTTAAAGGTTATATACAGTATGTGTTTTAAAAAGTGACTTATTATGACAAATCTCTTTTGATATGGAATTGCTTGCATGAAAGGGAATAAATAATAAAAAAAAAAATCTGCAGCTATTTATTTAAAGTAAGCTTTTCAATTCATTGCTGAACCAGAATTACTATTTTGCTATTTCAACATGGTGTTTTAAGTAATTATGCTTGCAAATCATAAAAAGCATCAAGAAAAAGTTTGGCATATATATCTTAAGACCCCATTTATTGATGTGATGCAGGAACATACCTGCATTGTTGTGCACTGAGGTTGAGAATAGGAAGTCTAATCCAACACAGCAGTCCAAAAATGGTTTCACAATGCATTTTTATGTGTTGCCCTGTGGTGCAGTATGATTTACACCACATCACTTATTGTTTGTTACTTCCCCCACCTCCTAGATTGTTAGCTCTTCTGGGCAGGGTCCTTTCCTCCTCCTGTGTCACTGTCTGTATCTGTCTGTCATTTGCAACCCCTATTTAATGTACAACGCTACATATTATGTTGGTGCTATATAAATCCCTTTTAATAATAGTGATAATAAACACACCAATGAATGTTAAACTGTTAAGGTTAATGAACGTGTTCTCCTAAAGCAAGTTATTGAATGCAATTAATCCAAAAGCAATGATGATATCATAGTTAGTAGAGAGGAACTTAAACAGGAAGTGGTGCAGGGAAAGAAAGTTGGAACTGTAGAGCAGATATGTAGAGAGGATCCTCCTCCTATAATGCAATTGCATGATTCCCTCCTGTCCTGCTAAAGCAGCTATTGGACTGATAACTCTTTCCTCCTTCTACAGCAAATTCCTCGAAAGCTATTAAAAGGAGGATGTTCCTCTCATTCTACAGTGTTAGTTAATAAATGAAAAACTGTACCTACTATAGCAAAATTAGAGAAAGAACATTTTCTACTACAACAATGGCTACTTGAAGAAAAACTCCTCTAGAAAAACTCTGGAGGTAGAGCTGCCCTCTCCAGCTACAGTTTTTAGATTTTATATATACATGTACAATAAAAGTTTTTATAATTGTTTGTTTCCCCCTGTTTTGATATGCTTTAATCTTCGTTCTACACCAGTTTCCAAGGGAGTTCAGGCAAATACACAACATTAAGGTGTAATATGTATAAGGTGTAAAAATGTATACAATACAGGTATGAACAAGCACTGATGAAAAACAATGAAGACTTCATTAATACAGGCAAACAAGTCTACACTATTTCCCTGCTTTAAACATACAACAATAATTTACACAATTATTGTTACTTAGCTTCACTTCAGGACTTCAGGAGACATTTCTGTTGCTCCTTTCCTCTCTGCATTCCAGTCTCACCTTTTGGACATCTCATCACTCTCTCTGACCTGGGTTAGTCTGTCTCTAACCTTGTCTCTCTTTGTCTTCTTCAGTCTCTATATGTGTACATTATCCTACCAGGTTTACCCAGCCCCCGTTTTCTGTTACAAGGGGCCTGGTAGACCAGTCTATTTCCAAACATTAAAATCCAATTTAACTAAACTCCAACTAATTTCATATTAGCTATAAATAAAAAAAAATGACCATAGGACTACACCTCCATCCAATCTTGGAATGGATACTCCTGATTTCTTCCCATATACCTTTGTTTTACCTATAGTTTCAAAGTAATTTACACCAGGAGTCGCTATCTGGTGTCCTGCAAGAAAATTTTGGTGGTCCGCAAAAAAATTACCTGGCCGATGCGCCCCCATCGCAGGCTTAGGCCTGCTTGCTAAACATCCTGGGAGGACAGTAGTGCAGGGCTGCGGACGAGGGGTATGATCAGTGGGGTCCTTCATGTCACCCATATTGACACAACTTTTGTTGTGTAAACAGGACGAGGGGTATGATCAGTGGGGTCCTTCATGTCACCCATATTGACACAACTTTTGTTGCGTAAACAGGACGAGGGGTATGATCAGCGGGGTCCTTCATGTCACCTATATTGACACAACTTTTGTTGTGTAAACAGCCCTGCGCTACTGTCCCCCCAGGATGTTTAGCAAGCAGGTCTGAGCCTGCGATGAGAGAGTGGGCAGGTTCTGGCATCATTACGTTACTCTGGGGGAAGTATCTTCCTTTTGAGTGACACACAGCTCCCCACGCATGCAATTTAAAATTTCCAATGTATTGGTCCGTGAGGTCCGAAAGGCTGGCGGCCATTGATTTAGATTGTCCAGCTTAAGTGTATAAATTGTTGATAATATACAGTGGTATGAGGGACAAAGAAATAGATTTCAGTTTAATACAATTCATATAATATCATAATAAAAATGTTTTAATGATTAATAAATAACACTTGGTAAAACTTTATTAAACCTTTTTTATGCTTCTTCAAGAATAATATATAATAATATATTTATTTACAAAAGTTAAAAATGTCATGGGAATAAATGACTGTTTTTAGTACAAGTCAACATTCTGTCTCAACCTCTTGTACTTACATATCATCTTTCTTTTGATATCGATCTCTGGAATTTCCTATGATCCTTGTACTAGCCTATCAGTGCTGCTCCCTGGTACTTAGGAATGTAAAGACTTTCAGTGAACCTTCAAAACATGCTCAATAGCAGTTCAATAAAGAACTTATTCACTTTTTCTTTAATAGCCCTTCAACATTTAATTTAGCAGTTCATTCCTCTTAAGATGCTTGCTCACAATACCACCGTTGACCTTTAATACAAGGTATACTTATTAATGATCCTTTTGTTTATTGGGAATTACATTTCTTTTAGATACTTTAAGCAGCAAGCAATTTTGTGTTTTGCCACATAAGTGCTGTTGTACAATAATCATTCGACCTACACAAACACTTTATACCTATGCACGGTTTTCCAGGTCCTGAAAAGAATTGCTTCAGTGGTTGTACATTCGAAGAAGAGAACTGTATGCATGATATACAGTATAATAATTAACACATTGTATGTGAATATATTAAGTTATGGTCTTGGAACCAAAAACAGAGGGTCACCTTTAAAAAATAATCATGCATAAACTTTACCTTAACCAGACTGCCACCATAGTACAGCAGCAATTTTTACTTATTAAAAAAAATCATTTTTATTGAGAGGCAAATAGAAATGTACAAACTGTAAACAAGAGATATACAGGCATACAGAACATAGTATACATGCAATAAAGACAGTCTATGGCATAATATTGACAGGTGAACAGTTTCAAACAAAAGAACATTCATATTCCAACCAATTAATGTATACCACTTTTATATACTTTATAAAAGGTATTATTTTTGTATTTATTAAGTGCTATTTGTATAGGGAAACAATTTTTGCTACATAAATTTCCAATTATATGTAAAGTTGTTAAGGGTGCTCTTTAAAGAATAGTCTCAAACTCTAATCTGACAATTCTGTGCATTCCACATTTCAGATATTTCCTCATGCATTGAATGTTTAGGAATAAATGCAGTGACTTAATTTAGTGGTAAAGCTAAATAAATAAAATGTAATTTAAGGGCTCTTTTATAAAACAGGGATGGTACATTCTTTCAAACATTCTCTAGTGGGAATTAATCACTGCTATTGAAACACATGGACCTGGAAGATTCCCATGAGGGAGTGTTTGAGGAAATGTCTAATTCCCTGTTTTATAAATAGAATCCTAAATTAACATAAACTTAGTACCGAGTACACTTGGGGTCACTAAAAGACAATAAAAAACCCACTTACCTTGTTTCTTTGGCATCCCCTGGCGTCCTACTTGTCCCTGCCGGTCCTCCGGCAGTGTCCTCCTTCTTCGATCTTCTCCCGGCGATTGTAGAGACGTTCTCTGGGGTTTCGCGCTTGCGTCGGTGCATGCATCGGTTCGTGCGTGGCGGTAAATTCAAAATAACTGTATTGAGTTATATATACTATATATATAGTACATGCGACTGTACAGTTTTATTACGTTTCACTATTTTTTAATTTTTTTAACAGATTTTTTTTTTTTAATTCATGCAACCGTACAGTTTTATTACATTTCACAATTTTTATTTTTGTAACAGATTTTTGTTTTTTTTATTTAAATTTTATGATTAAATTTATTAAATATTGGTGAGTTATGCCTAAGAATTTTAAGCCTACAATACAGCCAGTTCAATAAGTCATTGAAGCTATGTATGCTCCTATGGTATTTGTGACTAAGAAGTAAGAAACACCAAGTAAGTTTTCTGTTATAATTGTCCTACACTTTTTTGAGTTTTATTTTATTTTATTTTTTACCTAAATATGGAACATATTGGAACAAAGTTACAATGACTATTCGCGTAAAAGTATATGATCTGTTAATATACTTTATGTTATGTTTTAAATAAATTATTGTATATAAATGTCAATAGCACACAAGCATAATTGGGTTTTATCCCATTGTAAGTTGGAAAAAGACATATAATGTACACATGTATAATATATATAATGACATTTTTTCAAAAGCTAATGTTATACTATTTCAATTATTATAACCTTTAAAGTTCCTCAATCCCCTGAAGAAGCCCAGTAGGGCAAAACTCGGCCGTCTCTACATCGGCCAATAGCAGCACAGTGGTAGGTATATAGTTTTATGGATCCATACTGTAAAAAGAATCTGTATGGACCCTGTAAAAATTCACCTTAAGTAGTAGTACTTAACAAAAATAAATCAACTGTATTTGAAATATTTAGGAAAACATGTTGTTATATTACCTAATATCATATTACTATGAAAATGAATCAATAAAACAAAAGATTTTCCCAATAATAAATCTATAATCTGAAATACTGTAACATCATGCTGTTTAGACACTAAAAGTCAAGTTCCTGATTACAATGTCCATTTGTACTAATTAATGTATTTATTTATTTATTTTTTTAACATTCTGTATTTTACTTTACTTGAATAATAGGGGTAGGTATAACAAACAATAACCAGTATAATGCGCATCTTATAGAAAACAAAGAACAATTGTGATGAAAATAAGTATAGCATATCGAATCAGCAGTTAAATGTACATAGAAGAACATAGAAAAGACTTATCCCCACATAGAGACTAGTCACCTGAGGAAAATTCAGGATATAATGACAGTACTGAACAGTAGAAAAAAACACCCTATTCTGAAAGAGTCGGGTCCAGGTGGCAATCCAGCTACTCCATACTACATTAAATTTATCTTGGGTGCCCCTCAAGCTGGCCGTCAGATCCTCCATCAGCATGATATGAATAACCCTATGGAGCCACATACCCACTGTTGGTATTGTTGTCGATTTCCAAATTACAGGTATACATGCAATGCATTAGCTGCCACTATTAGAAGACTGATAATAGAGCCTTTGTAGGCCTTATCCAAAAGTGTAATATGATGTAGAAGGAAATACCCGGGATCATCAGTTACCTTGTAAGTAGTAACTCTCAGCATGAGCGCCCTCACCTGTTCCTAATAGGGGCGCAGAAGCGGGCATGACCAGAAAACATGCAGCATGGTACCTTTCTCCTGATTACATCTTCAGCATCTGTCTGTGTCACGGTCCCTTCCGTGACAGAAGTTTGAGGATCTGTCAGACAAGCTGCATATGTGAATATCTGACAGCCTCTTTGTTTTTACTTGTTTCTGTGTTGTTGTTTGTAATGACCACTCCCCTTGTATCAGGTGCAGGTGCTGGTCATTACTGCTCCTCCATTTAGTCTAGCCTCACACTTCATGCTGTGCGGTTGA
Organism: Pyxicephalus adspersus; assembly: GCF_032062135.1. Classification (NCBI taxonomy): domain Eukaryota; kingdom Metazoa; phylum Chordata; class Amphibia; order Anura; family Pyxicephalidae; genus Pyxicephalus; species Pyxicephalus adspersus. The sequence continues at coordinate 106,731,276 of NC_092862.1, read as the reverse complement.
TATTCACTGCTGGGTTGTGAATAGCTGGAGTGTTGAGCTATCCTGTGTTCCTGTTGATATCTGCTAAGATAAGTTGCTTTACTTTTGGTGTTTTGGTGTATTGGTGTATTGGTGTTTTGTGTTATTCAGTTGTTTACTAGGCCTCAGGAAGACACTGGGTCCTTCATAGGGGAAGGAACCAGCAGTCTCAAGCCAGACACTACTGCCAGGGCTATTCAGGGCTAGTAGGGCCCAGGTTCCTGAGTATGAGCTTTCCTACCATCAGGGGATGCTCATACGGTTAGGAGTTAGGGTGAGGTTAGGGTGTCTGCAAGGGGTGACCATTCCCTTTTCCCTAGTCATTTGAGGCCTAGTAGTATATACACCTTTCTGTTTCCCTCCCCTCCCTGTTATACGTGACAGTCTGAAACCTCCGGGGAAACAACATGCAACTTATCCGGAGTCCTATATTACCGAGAGGGGATCTTAAAGCTCTCTTGGTACCTACTGCCCGTGGAGGACTTGTGCACAGCAGAAAAAATCCTGCTTCTCTGCTGAGCCTCCAAGGTACACCCAAGCCCATGCCTGCAAATAGATAGGAGTAAAATTATCAGGGGTCAAATTAGGTTCAGCATATATGTAAGACAAGGAATGTTGGATAGAGCCACTCCCGGTACAGGCCTATTCAAATACAGTTTTCGGGCAGCCACTTCCATGATCTGGATGCAGGGACTTAAGAAAGTGGAAGAGTTAAAGTGAGCTTCAAAAGTCAAGGGTAAAGCCGCCAGATTTAGCTATCAACATCTCTATAGAAACCCATTGACCCTGATGCACAAAATGTACTTCCCAATGTATCCGCCCTTCCCTCAACTTGCCAAAATTTCCGTCTTCCAGGTCTGGAAGGAAAGACGGGTTACCTATGATCGGAAACATAGGTCAGGACCAGGGAGATAGATTAAGTTTAAATAGGGGTGTCTGGTATGCCTTCCAGGTAGCTGATATTAGGGGGTGGTGCTTTAGAACCGGATAGGGGAGCTTTGGCAACCATGGGAGTGCCGTAAGAGAAACTGTCGTAAAGGACTGCTCAGCCCCTATCCATTGGTTAAACTCACCATGTCTAAACCAATCTAGGATTCTGACCATATGGGCCGACATATAGTAAAGAGAGAAATTGGGAACACCCAGCCCCCCCACCTCCTTGGTCCAGAATAACAGGCTCCTGCTGAATCTATGGCCCTTTTTACCCCAAATGAAGTGAAAAATCTTAGTGTGTAGGGAATTAAAGAAGGAAGTAGGCAAATATATCAGCAGAGCTTGGAGGAAGTACAAAATTCTCGGCAGGATGTTTATTTTAACAGCCTGTATGAGTATGTATGTATGGAGATGCTGAGGGGAGCTGACTTAGTGTAATTGAGTTACTTAAATTAGATACAATACTTTATTCCTGAATCATTTTGATGAGATTCGGTAAACTCATGTCAGGTTTAATGCTAATAAATAAAACGTCATCTGCATAGGCAGCTACCTTATCCTCGCAACCATTGAACATTAGACCTTTGATTTTTGGGTTCGATCGAATTTCTATCAGAAAGGGGGTTCTAGGGATGAAATAAAAATCAGCGGTGACAGGGGACAGCCCTGTCTAGTGCCATTAGAGATACTAAAGGGTGAGGATACTTCGCCATTTACTTTGACCGATGCAGAAGGAGATGAGTATATAGACCTGATCCAACTCATCATTTTTTATGCTGCAACATTTCAAATGCTGCTAAATAATGATGCCCTCAAGCAAACATATTAGTCTGCTATTTCCATAATCCATGCATACTAAATGCGCTTTGTATTTTGCACCTGTTATGGTAAAGCCTTAAATTCTTTAGCTGTCTTACTGCTAGTCATCTATGTCAGGTTGTTACAATTGTATTTAATTATTACATAAAAAAAATGTTAAACATAATTTTCTGTATGTTTGAAAAAAGAATGAGGTCAATACATAAAAACAAAAACTGTATTTTCTAACAAATGACTTTGTAGCCATAAGTAAATTTCACTTGGGTTATTAGTAGATTCTCCAGGGGCTGATTACTCTTAAACAACTCTTGCCGAAGTCACTTCCAACAATCCAATGTTTTTTTTTTACCATTACTTAACAGTGCAAGGATTGAAGTGGTAAATTTAGAAAGCAGTAACCCATAGTAGCCACTAAGAAGGTAGTTTACTAAAGTATGCTGAGTTAGAACTAGTTTATGATTGTTTATTTTAACTTTTGTTTAATTTAGCTAACTGTGTATTCATATTTACCTTGTATTGTACTACAATCTATAAACACTTGAGGCACCGATTTCTTGATCTCGAATCCCCAAAATCAGTGTCCTGGCTTTACACCATGACCTCAGTATAATACCTAGAGTACTTGCTGAACATGCCATAAAGAGGAATAAGGGAAAATTTTAACTTTAATCCTCACCTATGAATGTGTAGCTCAGTTCAGGATGCCAGGATATGCCAGCTATCCTGGCATTCCCGCGACTGTCAGGACTAAATGAATTGATTCATACATCAACCCGACCTGGCCAATTAGGATGGCCATAGATAAGCAACCTAGAAGAGGAGCAAGAGAAGATGATGTGATGGAATGGGGACAAGTGTGTGTATTTCAAATTTTGATCAGGCTGGTAAGGTTATTTAATCACAGAAGGAACATTGCCTATCCTTTCTGCAGTTAAGGACGTGTTTGGTCCTAATTTTTTAATGAAAGTTTAATGTGAGTTTAGCTCTGTTTTTAGGCCTCTTTTAAATGTGTGATCTAAAACCCAGATCACAGTTAGTTTCCTCTGGCTGCCCTTATATGCACCTGGTAGCAGCTTTTAGAGTCAACCACAGCATTTGACAAACTTTGTTGTGCAGTTGAATGTGGCTGCAGTGGAGTTTTCTGCATCACAACAGAATATGAACCATCTCTAAATTGTAAACTCTTCAGGGCAGGGTCTTCTCCTCCTGTATCACTGTCTGTATTAGTCTGTCATTTACAATCCCTATTTAATGTACAGCGCTGAGTAATATGTTGGCGCTATAAAAATCCAGTTTATTAACCACCTGGGCGTTACACTGATGTCTAGATTTCTGTACCAAAAGCGTTACAGGTTTTCATGAAATTTTTTTTTTTAAATTGTAGACCTGTAACTTACAGAAATATGTCCGAATAGGGGTCAAGTAGATATAATGAATATAAAAAATGTTTGAAACACACAATCATGTAAAAAAATTAAATTACTTTTAATAAAATTAAAGGACAAACACAAAATTCAGCTTAAACAAGAATACAAAAATAAATGTAAAATACTGAAAATGCGATATTTCGGTATACTGTATAGTAATATATTTTTCTAAAACACCTCCCTAGTGTCCAACGTCACATACCTATAGACAAAACCACATAAATATATTTTCTATTATTTTGGATTGGATTGGATACAGGAGTTTGTATTCAATCCAATACTGAAAATGCGATATTTCGGTATAATGTATAGTAATATATTTTTCTAAAACACCTCCCTAGTGTCCGTCACATACCTATAGACAAAACCACATAAATATATTTTCTATTATTTTGTATTGGATTGGATACAGGACTTTGTATTCAATCCAATACAAAATGAGAACAAAATTCAAACTCTCATTTTGTATTGGATTGAATACAAACTCCTGTATCCAATCAAATACAAAATACATACTTTGTATTTATTTTTAATTATTTTGTATTGGATTGGATACAGGACTTTGTATTCAATCCAATACAAAATGAATGAGTTTGAATTTGAATGTCCCGCACACGCGCCGACGTCATCATGCACGCAGACAGAAGCCGGCCGGCTTTTTTTTCCTCCGCCGGCCGGCTTCTTGTTTCAGAGATCACCCGGCACTGAAACGAGAACGACGCTGGATGATCAGCGGGACCAGGTAAGAAGCCGGCCGGCATCTTGTGTTCCGCCAGCCGGCATCTTACCGGTCCCGCTGGTATAGGAGAAGGCACCCGACGCTGGAGAGGGAGATCGACGCTGGAGGACGACGCTGGATTACGGACATGACGCTGGATGAGCACAGCGGGACCAGGTAAGTGGGGATTTTAATATAGTGAGAAAAGTTCGGGGTTAACGATAATTGCAACTTTTTTTAGCACGGAAAAGTTCGGGCTTAACGGTTGGGAGGTTAATAATAATAATAATAATAATAATAATAGTCTCTAGTCTTCTAGCAACAACCACAATGCACCCGCTGCACTTTTTCCCTCTGGCTTGCATTATGATCATCCGAGGATCCGCCAAGGCGGTCGTTTGGATGATAGATGACGAGCACTGTACACACGCAAGATTCTCGTCTGATATCAGCCCTGAGACAATTTTGGGATGAAAACAATTGCACGTGTGTACCTAGCATAAGGTTAAGACTAAAATATTAAATATATATAAAAATATTTATTTTTAATATAAGCATTGCATAATATTAATATGTATTTTGTTCAGCCAGCAGGTGGAATTTTAGGCTCCTCTTCCAATTCACAGGTCCTGATTTTCTGTTTGCGTTCTGTCATAAACCAGGAGCCTAGGAGTGTAACCTGCAATGTATACATAAACATACAAAAGATGAGTCAAAGCAGTGACACCTCCATTCTGTCCTATAAATAGATCACATATTTTTTACACTGGATTTAATTTGAAAATCTGTAAATCAACTTGTACTCATGATTTATACATTTCTTAATTTAATCCAATGTGAGAAATGTTTGGATTGTAAGAAAAAATTTTGGTGAATTTTGTGTAAATAATTTTTATTATAAATATAAATATTAAATTATTAAATAAATATATATATTCATATATATGTTTTAAAAATATATCTATATACTCACATAATAAAAATACCATAAGGCCATACCTAAATTGTTTTTCAGTATTCAGTATTCAGCAATGACCCCACAAGTCATTATTGAATACTAAAGTACTAGCATATGCAGCATGTATAAGCTGACACATTCACTAACTGGTAACAGATAAAATCTGTTGTTAACTATGCTGGTAAATGTAGCGTATTTCACAGAGTACACCAGGGATGGATTAAAGGCCTATATAGCCTGGAGCTAAAAATGAATGTTGATCTATCAGGCTTTCTGTATGAACCAAATTGGACACATGTATATTAAAACATTTTAAGACTGGAGTCTTTATTTATTGTGGTAAAACTAGCACGAAAAAAAGGAGCCAATCAGAAGATATCATTAATTCGTTTCTTTGCATTCTGGTTTTAATTAACCAAAAAACATTGTTTGACCGATAACTTTATTTACTTTACTTCTTTAAATTGGAATTTAGATAATAAATATAGAGATTTTATCTAATTTACTAGTACATAAACAAACTTACAACATACTAGATTTTGTACTGTTTGAACACATTTTGTCATAACCTTCTAATAAGTCAACTGCATCTCTTAAACAGAACATTGAAAATGAATATACCATGGTCTTCATAACCAAAGTCTTAGAAGTTTAGAAAAACCAAGGTGGTGTGAGGACAAGAGACAGTAATAAGAGGTGAGTGGGAAATAAACTATTAAAGCAGAAGTCATCACATTAATAAAACAGGCAGACAAAACATAAGATTTACTGATTTATTGAGTAATTTATGCCTAAAGTATGTCAGTGATTAACAAATGTGCCAGCAATAAGGTAACTACAATAAGTAATACAGTGATCCAACTGTATAGGAATTGGGTCCTGAGCATTGTTTGCATATAGTTATCAAAGAGTGGTTTTTAAACTTTGTTCTCTTACATTCCATCTGCTTTCACTCTTTTTTTCCTTCCTTTTTTTCCAATAGGTTTTCAAAAAGCTGCTGAGTAAAAAATACATATTAAGCTGCCCATTGACTTTAAAAAAAAATTCCAGAGGACTACAGATTTTTGATGTATTTTCATACTCAGCTTTGCCAAGCATTACTTATATATTACGTAAAAGGAACACTGCCGAGAGACAAAAATAATCAATATGTTTAGTTGCTTTTGATCTCTATCAGGGATGTACAGGCATAACCTGACCACTCATGCATGTCTATTGATTGGCTTAGGCATTATTATTAATAATATTATTATTATTGTTAATATTAAAAAACAGGATTTATATAGTGCCAAAATATTACGCAGCGCATACATTGGATAGGGGTTGCAAATGACAGACGAATACAGACAGTGACACAGGAGGAGGAGAGGAGCCTCCCCCAAAGAGCTTACAATCTAGGAGGTGAGGGAAGTAGGCAAAAAAAAGAAATATGTCAGCGCTATATAAATACTGGATAATAATAAAGCCTTTGGAGAGATGAGGAGAAAAAAAATGGAGAAAGAAAGCATCTCTCTGGGTAAAGTTTCTTTTTGGGAAAACAATATGACTGGATAGTATTTTAAAAACTGTCCATTATGCTTCCCAGCAAGATCGGTCATTAACAAATTAATATTGCCCAATATATTTAAAACATCTAGCCTGGGTGACTGTCATCAGGTCCACGGGTATAAATTTTCTCTTTATTACTGTTTTGGTGAAGATTGAAATATTTGGATTTTCTCTTGCTTTAAGAGCCAATAAAACTATACAAGGATATATTCTTTATTAAAAATTAGACATGGATTTTAAACTCTCACCAATCCGTTCCAAACAAACATGTTTATATATCTCTAACATGTCCATGTACATCTCTAGCATTTTTTAGTTTTTCCCAAATTTTGAAGCAAGGAGATTACTTTTTTTTCCAGTGCTTGAGGGTCATACTTTTGTACTTTTGCTCCTAACAACGGTTATGCACCTTTGTATAATGAACTTGGATAAAAACTGTGTTCGGATGGCAAACATGCTAAAAACTTCAACAGAGCGAACAATGTGCTAAAGCAAAAAGAAATATTATTTCTGGCATGTATGCATCTCACCTATAGACAAAAACAAGAATGAAAAGAAAAAAAATGCATTGTAAAAACACTGTACTCTAAAATAGTATAAAAATTTGACTTGGCCTCTTACTCATTAATTTTACAGTCCCGGAAGTAAAAGTGGTGGACACCAGGATTGTTTGGAATGAGAACCTGGCTCACTACCATTCATTGGTTGTACAGATGGGAGCGTTCATATTAACAACAGGGCTCAGCAGTTATTAAAATACACAGTGTATTGGGAGTATTTCTATTGCCTAATGGTTGTTTGGTCCAAGAACACTTTGCGCTGTATAACTCCTCACTGTGGGAAGCTTTTTTTAGCAAGAGATATAATATATATGTATATAAAGATATATATATACATTTTTACTTGGTTATTACCTTTTCTTTTTTTATGCTGTTATGGCTCCAGTTTCCGCTCTCATTGTGCTTTGATATAATCATGAAAGCAAAATATAAAGTGTACAGGTAAAACATACGTTTAGGTTTTGGATAAAGTTGGGCTATGTTAGAGTCTTTGTTTCATTTTTTCCAATGTATGTGATTCTCTAGAAGACCCTCTCTATTTGTCATCAAACTGTCTTGTCAGTTGTTTAATGCACATTGTTGTGCACCAAACTTCAGGAGTGTGTAGCTCATAGTTGTGTGCCAAGGCGGAACCGCTATGTGCGCGTGAACTGTGTTTTATCAGTTGAAAAATGCACCACACTTTTGCACAGTCCTTATTCAGGTAAGTTTTTAATTTTTTTTTGTGTATATTCCTTGTTTTTCTTTATGTGCACGCATGAACTTATGTATAAACATTAGTGCACATGAAGGAAAACATGTATGTAAGCATTTATGTGTGTACATATACATAGAAAAGAGAAATTGTAGGAAGAAATAGGCAAAGAGGATTTTATGGGCCACATTGCTTCACATGCTTCAAATTGAAAAGATTGCCTATTTCTTCCTGAGATTTTGGATATCATGGGCTTGGCTACAAGCAACATTCATGGATAACATTCATGGAATCCTCTCATGTGCTTCCACTACCAAGCTGAGGGGAGTAAGTCAGTGTATATAGTGGGCAAAGGTCCAAAATGGTATAAAATTTAAACCTGCATAAACACCCTGAAGGGATGGAAAAGCAAGAAAATATTTGGCACAAAGTGGATTTGGCCCTGGAACTTTCATATACTAGTACTATTTGTTTTGTGTAAACACCTAAATAATGCATACACTCCACTATTTATCAGCATTAAGTTAAGCAACAACACAACATCTGTTCATTTCCAAGAGTGCCTGACCCTGCTTGTGAGCTTGGCAATCAATGAGCTTTGATGTTGTGCTTGGAACCTGGACCCCCTTCCATCACCATCAGGTGTGTTAGAATGAGTATGTAATTCAGCTGGACAACTAATTCATAACCAGTTTGGACAGCAAGTGGAAGTGTGCTTGTATACAATAGTGCTAAGATCAGGCAGCACAGCACAATGACAACAAACCTTTAACACAACTACAAATGAACACAGGAGTTGTGTGGTGGCAAATCAACATGAGTGCAAATGTCAGACTATTAAAAAGAAAAAAAAAAAGAAAAAAGCCAAACTAGAATGAAATTTTAATCAAGTCACAAATGTTTGTTCACATATTTTTGCAATGTTATGTAAACGTGTCCACCCCACTACACCCCTGCCTATGTCACTCAAAGGGGAAGACACTTCCCCTAGAGTGACGACATGATACCAGTACCTGCCCACTCTCCCATCGTAGGTCTAAACCAGGGAGACAACCCAACCACCACCCTGCAATTCCATACGGGAGGTGTGGTCCGCAGCTCTGGCCGGTGTGCAGGGGGGGGGGGGCGGACTAGCAAGAGCCGTGGACCACCAAGCAATTCTTTGCAAAATAAGTGTGCCCACCTCACTACACCACTGGCCCTTTTACATCATCAGGTTGGCTGCTGCTTTTTGATTGTACATGATGACTAAAGGGATGACGACAATGTTAGACCAGAAAAATGAGCAGCAGAAAATCATACTGTAAGCATTTCTGAAGAAACAATTGTACCTGACTGACAGTGTTCAGTAGATCTATACCACAGCCTGCCCTGTTTTACTTTACACTGAAGATGTATTACCATTCACTTTAACGGTGCTTACGTTTTAGTACAAAATACATGCACGCACAATTTTAACTATAATAGTACTCATAACTGAGGAACTGTATGTGTTAGGGAAAAACCGAAAACAGATCTGAGATCTGCTCAAAAAACTGATTTAGAAAAGTTTGCTGTGGTTTCTGATGATTATCAAAACTATTTTTTTGTTTTCTAGTCACTGTGTAATTAGAGTGACTAGAGTTTACTATACAGTTATATTACAGGTTTCAGTATTTATATGCACGCTTGTTTTAACAGATTTTTGTGATTTTTCAGTTAAAGTTTATTATTAAGTTTATTAAATATTTGACATATTTTGGTGAGTTATGAGTAAGAATTATATATAAGTTGTAAAATAAATTTCCATGCACAAAAATGCACCGCTTTTGGCATAAAAATACTGACATAATTAGACCGCCAGGGAGGTTAAATAAAAGGGTTGTCTACTCTTTTCTGTAAAGTAAAAATTCTGAGTTTAGGTACACTTTAACTGTTAGAAAATTGTTTAATGAAGCCATTGCCAGAATAGCATCAGCCCCCCCCCCCCCCCCACCTGTTTGTGCTCACTGCTCCCCCATAAAAAATGAAAAAATGAGGCATAGGCAGAAGAAACTGGTTTGCAAAGTTTTTCTCTTTATTATTGAAATGTTCTCTCAACTACATAACCTTGACATGATGGATAATGCTTATTGTGTAATAATAATAATAATAATAATAATAATAATAATAATAAACTATTAAGTGAGCCAGATTAATATTGAGATTTTGTTATTAACACATGTAACATAGTTTTTATATACCACTGTTTATAGCGTACCTTAGACTTAGTCTACATGGACGTTTTCCCCAGCGTTTAAACTGTAGCTTTAAAAGCCCATGTTTGAAATCCCCATGCATTCCAATGGGGTAATCTACACCAGGCTATTTCCTTAAGGCACGTTTATAAGTGCAATCTATAACTTTGCTTGCAACGTTTAAAACATTAAACTGTGGGGATAACGCTGGAAAACGCCCAAAACCGCAGGAAAACGCAGGTAAACGCCTCTATTGATTTTTTTTGGGCGTTTTACCGCATTTATTAGCACTTGTACGCAAACGCGTTAAAGGCAAGCGTCAAAACGCTAATAAAAGTGCATAAAAACACATATAAACACAGTAGGAACATTTACATGGGTTTTTAAAAACTTAAAAAAAACCTCAGAAATTTCACTTTACGTAAAAGAGTAGACAACCCTTTTATGTTAAGTAAAAATTCTGTTTGTTTTTTAACCTCCTGAGTGGTATTCCCGAGTGTGTCTCCGGGTGGATTGTTGGTGCAAAAATCTGTATTCCCGAGTCACAATCGGGGTAGCTTTAGGCTAAAAATATGCCCACTTACCTTACTCTGTCGCTTTCCCCCTGGCATCCTGCTGGTCGCTGCAGGTCCTGGGGACACGTCTGCCTCCTCCGATCCCCAGCCGCGAAGTGCAGAGACGTCCTACGAGGTTTCCCGGTGACGTCGAAGCATACGTCGGTGCGGCTGGGACTTAGTGTCATAAAATGCAAATAATTTTGTATTGGATTCAATACAAATTAGCTGTATTGAGTCCAATACAAAGAAATATTTATATTATTATAAGTTATATTACATATTTAACTATTCTTCAAATTTAATAACTATTAGACATGTGTCGGTGAGTTATGCCTAAGAAATATAGGTGTACAATGTAAAATAAATTTTCATGCAAAAAATTGTACCACTTTTTGCATGGAAATTTGGACAGAATCACACTGCTAGGGGGGGTTAAGTGCAACATCATTTTTGGAATTAAAAAAAAGAGTGCAGCACCGGCCCCTAATTCTCGATCGTCTAGGTGATTGAGAATGAATGGGAGCACAAAGCCTCCAGGGATACCTACATCACGCATCCTAGGCGAAGATGGCGCCTGGCGCACCGGGTCATGGACGAATGCCGGGATGATGCGTGACCGGATGGAAGACACCTCGGGACCGATCGACTGCGCTGCGGGATTGAAGGTAAGTGGATTTTTTTTTGCTTTCAGCGTTTTTCAGTTTACTTCCTATTTAAGTGTTGTCAGTGTGATTCTTATTACCTCTAATAAAGATTATTTAAAAAAAAAAAAGAAATCCTGAAGGTAAAAGTTCCTTGTATGATCTTTTGTTCCACCAGCAGCAACATAAAGGGAAGAGTTGAGCAGATGAATGGTTGTATTGTGTCTCTGTATCACCAGGCATGCTCTGATACGGGAATGTAACAATAAATATAACAGAAGAGCTGTGAAGAGCTGCTTGTGGCTGCCCTCAGATAGCCAGCACAGGCTGTTAGCTTGCAGCATAGCTGAGGCAGCAGCAAGCCATTTCTTCTTCATAGAGGAAACACTGCAGCCTTCTGGACTGCGTCTGCCTCTCCAGGGAAAGGCGGGCTGTTGTTCCACCCACAGGCTGGAAGGAGGGGGTTTGAATGAAAGACAAGACAAGCCCTAAACACCATGTCACTCCGTCAGGGAGACAGCAACAACTAGACTGGAAAGGTTTTTTTTCTTTATTTCTTCCTTTCTTTTTCTTTCTTTTTTTTTCTTTTTTTTTATAGAAACCTAGTAAAAGGGGAGTGAGGAGGAGGAGAGAAATGTGTGAGAGACACTAAGAAAGGAATAAGCCGGTCTGCAGGAATTCAGCTATCACAGGACTTTATGTTCTCCTCAGGCTGGATTCTACTACCGACACTGGAATAATCATAATAAAAAGGATATAGACATATACACAGAGATACATTTTCTTTGTGGCATTTTTGTTGTTGTTTTTTTTTTTTTAAGAGGTGTCTATTTTTATGCAGCAATGTTTTCCTGGTCGTTTTGGATTTAAGGAAACTAAAGAAAAAGGGCAAGGAACTCCTGGAAGATCCTAGTCAGGAATAGTGGAATCTGACAAGGAAGAAGGGCTTTGGGGCATTACACCCTGACTACGAGTTTTCTGCATCAGATAGAAAGATTCCAGCTACATGGGCAAACGCCTGGAACAGCAGCCAATGTACCCCCAGTACACCTACTACTACCCTCATTATCTGCAGACCAAGGTATGAGCACTCCCATCATTCCAGCAGTGCCATGGTGATGATGGATAGGTCACTGCTATGACTGACACTTTGCCATGTTGTGAGTTCACTACAGTCAAAGCAGGAAGGTCAAGCAGTGTGGATTTGTCTTCCATCCCCTCAATCCCTACTCTTTATTTCTTCCCTTTCTCCAGTCTTACTATGTTTTAGTCTCTATTTAATCCTTTGTTGTCTGTCTCCAGGATTATATTTGTTTTCTATATTAGATTGGAGCTGGAGTGTTTTTTTTTTCTTTTTTTTTTTGTTGTCAGTAGCATGTAATTGTGTTGACACAGGATGCAGATTGGCTTGGACAATAAAACGTATACACACTTGGATGGAAATCCAGTCTCAGCGGCACTTTAGTGAGATCTGTACAATCTGGGCAGCTGAAAGCATTATCCAGCTGCATGGGGGATTCTCTGCTGATCAACTTTAAATGGCAAAGGCTACAACAGCCAAAAACAGGCAGAAAGGTCGGCTTTGCAAGTTTTTAGGTTTTCCCACTGCTCCTTACAGCTAAGGACAACTGTGGGAGTATCCGCATGGACCATGCAACCAGATCTACATAGATTTTATATGAATGCATATATTTATTCCTTAGATTTATTTAGCACATGGACAAAGTAGATTTCATTTAGATTGGTCCCAAAACTTACTTTAAATTGACATTAACACACATTGTTATATATCAATTCATTAGTTTTGCTTTTAAATAGCACAAGCATTTACATAGCAGCTTTCATTTACTTTTATCCAAAAAAACAATTTGTCTTTAAACAGCTATATATATATATATGTATATATATATATATACACATACACACACCCTATACTTACATAGCACTGTATAACTGCCACATAAAAGCATTTACATCAGCATTACAGAATGTTGTTATATGTCTATCTATCTATCTATCTATCTATCTATCTATCTATGTATCTATCTATCTATCTATCTATCTATCTATCTATCTATCTATCTATGTATCTATCTATCTATCTATGTCTATCAATATACCACATCTAATGCATTCATTCGTGTCGCAAGTTATGTCCAATATAGGCAATAGCAGTCCATGGACATTTGTCTTGTATTTCTGATAAAATTCCATCGATATGTCAGATATGTTGCTAATTTTCTATAAAACTGCTTAGTCAGGCATTCTGAAAGAAGCATACTACTTTGCTCTAAATATTTTCTATCGTGCAATGAACTTAAATGATTAGACACTATTGCAATGGTCTCATCCTTTCTATTGTTTGCAATGTCAAGGTCAATATCAGATGCATTTGTACATTTTAAGGATTCTTAAGAATCAGAATCTTCTCTTTGTCTTCCTGATAGAAATGTTATTCATTGTGACTTGAAGCAAAAGAATGATAGGGTTAGTAATATAGAACAGCACATTTATCGAGTTTGTTTCTTGAATAGCCTGCTGGTGTTTTACAAGCAAAGTATAGCTAGGTGAGACGGTATGCGGGGAATCTATATACAGTTGCAAATCTAGAATAAATTTTTGTTTTTTTTCTGATCCACGGAAGTCTAAAGCATGATCTGAAGCATAAAGAAAGTGTGATCGCTGTTAAAGAAAAATGTAAAAGATGTTTTGGTAAAGTGTTTGAAGAATAGCATAAGCCATCACAGACAAGCCGCATCTGGATCTTGTTACTTTAACATGCTTTAAGTTTGGAGGGCATTTGGTTTCAGTCATCAGTATGCTATGGGGATAAGCTTAAAATTGATATGGGAAAACCCAAAGAAGGTGGAAGCTCTGGCCACCGCTGGATACATTGCTAACACACATAAGCTGCCATGGTCTGATGAGCAATAATTGCTCAGCAATGTTCACCCAGACACAATACTCATTAATTAATTATTGCCACCTTCCTCCATTTGGATCTCCACATGGCTTGCGTGCCACCCACATAACAGTTTTCAGTGTCACTGTGAAAGGAAGGAAATGAAACACAAATGGGGTAACATTGCTTTCAAGTGTACTTTCCTTCATCATTCAGAGGAGGCAGCTATGTTGTGTGGCCTCAAACACTATTTATGTAGTCAAGTGCTTCCTAATGGGTGGAATGGATGAATAAGAGCTTCCTGCAACAAAAATAAAAAGGAAAGTAGAAGTATATTTTCCCTAATAACCAGAAATCAGTTTCTCTTTTAATTTTTATCTTATTCTTGCAAAAAGAGAGAATGTGATTGCTGTGGGCGAAATAGTTTTTTAGACATTTTCACACGTAATTTTGAGAGTTATGGACATGATATATTAGTATACATATAAATGAATTACTAATTCATTTAACTGTAATTATTTTCCCACTGCTATTATCCTGCAATTAATTCAGCATGCGCCTTCACTGTTTACTGAATGGGGTAAAGTGGTAGTGTATATCTATAAGGCTTCATTTAAAAAAAAGACGTGCAGTACATTACTAAATGTAAATTATTAATTATAGCCATTAAGAGCTGTGTAGTGTTATATTCCAACTCTGTTTCCATGGTGAGCTTATAATGTTTGGAACTTAAAGAAAAAGTACTTATATAAAAGGAATATCTGAAAACACTAATGCAAACATTCCTTTACAGATAATGAAGGAATGACAGAAGGGGGAAGGGGGGGCTCAACGGTGTGTAAAGCTGCAAGACAAAATGCACCCTGGTTATGATGTTCTCATTGTCTACAATGAGCCAGAGGAAAGAACTTATTATGGTATACCAGATACAGTTCAGAACTGAAATGAATGAATGAAATAATTGTTGCACTGGGAATGAGATTTGCATGTTTTAAAAATTCTTTAGGAAATATTTCGGTGGTGCTCAAATAAAAGCGGTGTTGTGTTTTACTCCATAAGTGGCTCCTCTTTTAAATCAAGGTCTTTTTATTAACATATTAGGAGTTAATGCAGCTATTTTCAGATTTGTATAGTAATTCAACTGCAACTAATGTGTTATCGGGGACAAGAGTAATAATACAAAAAATATTACCAACATTCAATATTAATAATACACATTTTAACACTTGTTCTACAAGTATCATAACACTCATTGCTCCTGTTATTATTTTTCCCGGCTACTACTTATACTATGACTATAATTACTACTTCTAATATTAACAATAACACCAAAAAGGCTCAATCCACAAAGCCAACACACCAGGACATTTTTATAAAAAAGTGAGTTATTTTTTAGTTGAGACTAATGAGATTTGAAAATTACAGTCACATGGCTGAAATATTAAATACTTTTTCAGTGTACTTAAGCCTTGTGATTTCAGGCTGTCTGTAGTTTTTCAACTTAAAAAAAAAAATCATTATACATGTACAGTATATTTGTGAATAATACAAAAGGTCCTTGCTTCTGCAAGACATAAAGAATACTACATATAAATTACACTAAGAAAGTGGATCTCCTTTTTTACATTGACGGAAACACAAATAAAGTTAGAGTTTGCTGGTATTTCCCAGCAAACATAATAAAATTGAGCCCTGAAATCTGGTTGGTTGACCTCTACAGCATCTCCCATGTTGCCTATTAACAATAACCCACGTTTTTTTTTTCTTTTAGCAAAAATAACAATAAAATAAAAATCTAGTCTCTTACATCTATCAATTTTTCCATCTAAATTCTTGAAATTTTGAAAATTATTCTCTTATGCTAATGAAGGTTGATGGGAACCCAAGAGAATCATAAGCAAGATAATCATGAGGAGAGAAATTAGAGTCAGTAATTGTCAATGACCTGAATGAAGAAGTCTCACTAGGAAACTGCATCAACTTTAAAGTCTTTTTATAGATAATAGCGATTCTTATCTATCTTTCTTTTCCCTTATGGCTTCCACAGATATTCTTCATATCAGAAGAACATGACAGGCTGTATTGCTAGTAAAGTATACGTGAGAAAGTGCAGCTTTAATTAACAAGAGGGATGAATAATTTGTCTGAAACATTGTCTGCGTGGACAATGTTAAAGAAGGGTCTGAGCTTATTCAAATATCTGATTTGGAAAAAAAAAAAGCTGTAACAGAATGTGTCATTTTTTCCTTCCCTTTTGTCCTCTACAAGTCTGCACCAATTTGTAATCCCAGCTCTGGCCGTGGCTCCCCACTCACGCTGACCGAGTGCAGATTTTTCAGACCTGTCCCTATTTAGTAGGTTTACTGCATTTTCCACATTTGGCCATCTGGTCACACAGAAGGCCTTGTCGAAAGAACTCCAATATGCAGAGGAGGCTGACATAGCTTCTTTGGCTGCTGGTGTTCAGGCTGTGTTTGGTGTCTGGTGTGAGGTAATAGTCAGGTGTAAGGAGTTATTCATCAACCACACACTGGTTTCTGGCCATATTTCCAACCATCTGCAGCTTGGGTATGTGCCAAAGGCATGATAATCTCTTTTTGATAATATTCAGTGTCCACACAAGCAATATCTGCTTGTAATATTCCCATGTGCATCTATCTATCTATCTATCTATCTATCTATCTATCTATCTATCATTTGACTATCACTCATACAAGCACTGAAGACTGACAGAAAAAGAAGAAGTCCATGTTTTATTGAGTCTTCCCTTTTTTATGTAAAGATATACATATATTTATTCCAAGCATGTTTATATTCAGTTCTTTTGATTGACTTCCTATAACTTCTGGTTTTCTGCTTGTGATACAGTAATGTTTTCTATGATTTCTCGTGAACTTTTCATTTGCTTGTTTTGGATTATGACTCCATGTTCTTGATCTTAGCCTAAGCCTAGTGATAATCCAACTCTCCTGAACCCCATTCACAACCCCTAGTGTATTCAGGGCTTCATTTGTGTTATATTTATATTAAATATAAATATATCATTGTAAGTGTGTGTATATAGCAGAGTAGTCTGTCAAGGCATTTAACTTATATTAAGCAGATCAGAACTAAACATTTAAATATAATTTTGTTTCCATAGTTGCAACATACTTGTTCTTTATTTTCTAATTTACATACAAACCGAAAAAAAACTTGTAAAAAAAAAAAAGATAGTTTGTTGCTCTTTAAACACTGGAAGATTCTTCTGCATCAAACTCTTTAAAGTTTGTCTAAGTATCTCCTTGCTGTGCACAGTATCTCTGACCCGCTACCTCACTACTGTGTCCTGGTAACATAACGTTGATGTAGGTGTGTAGTAATTGGGTGAATTCACAGCACTGGGAATTTAACATTCAAGTACAGCACAGGTTGGTATAAATATTCTTCTTTTAAAAATCTTTTTTTTCAGGTAATTACTGGAATAGTTTCATTTGGGATTACAAAATAATGCCTCTACAGCATAGATTTATGGCTATTTCAAACAAATAGAAAATCTGTGTAAATTCAGGAACATTTCAGAGACAGTTTACCAACTAGGATATATATCTGGATTGTGGTTGAAAACTGGGGAAACAGAAGGAAACAAATTAAAGCATAGGTGGAACACATACAAATGTACACACAGGGACTGATTTACAAGGCTTTGAAGTGAGTTCAAATGAGGTGAAGTGATCTTGGGTCGGGGGAGTCCGTGTTGTCAGTCATGTGCAGGGAAATTAGACAATCCTTTACAAGGCTGGATATTTGCCATGATTGCAAATGCACATTAGCTCACTTCACACTGTCCCAGGATCACTTCATTTACTAAATCAGTATATATTTAGGGCCCATTTACATATATGTTCTGCATAAATGTATGTAATAACACACATTTTCCTGCTGCTGCATGGTAACACACATACCACTTATGTGCCTCAACACAGTGCATTCTAAAGCGCAACAAACAAGCTTAAAAAGAGAATGTGTGAATAGACCCTCACACATATTCTCACTAAATTTTATTAAATTTCTGCAAAGTGGGCAGACCTGATCAATATACATATAAATAAAGTCATGTCATCAAAAAATACAGCTGGAAGTTCTTGACTAAAGAAGAATTAGTATACTGACCTCTCCAGTGACTTGTGTCTCCTTTCTCCTATTAATAATATAAAGTCATATATTACATTAACAAATCATAGTCTTTATGTGGTATAACTGTTGTCTATTAAGGTAAATATGACCTTATAAAAGTTTCAGAGTTTGACCATTGTGGAGTGCAATGTCTAATGTAACAGCCCAGGTCAGACACAGATCTGTTCCCCAACACTTTAAAGTATCAGAGCTATCTCATCTTAACTCCGCTGATATATGCTCTCTTGCTGGCAAGGACATCTTTGTTAGGCCTTCATTCTGGTTTATCGTCATGTTGTTCGGCCAGTCATTGGTGACATAATTCCTGGATATGCACTGGGGAGTTACTTCATGTTAGCACTAAGGCATTCCAAGAATGTACACCAAGCTGGGTATAGAACTATAGAAATGTAACTAGGGATTGAGTAGATAATCCAAACTAGAAGGGAATGGGTGTGGATTGGGAGAGATTGTGTCCCTATGCACATCTCTTTTGGAGTAAAAGTTGCAATAATATTATTATCGTCCTAATAAATAAATAGCACCTTCTTTATAGCCAGCCAATATTCAAACTAGCTATCCAGAGAACCCAAGCAGCTAAGTTGGACATGCATATTCTGTGCCATAAGATTCTGAATCACTTTGAGGAACTTGAAAAGAGAAAAAGTCCCTCCCAATCAGGGACAGTTGGGAAATATGGAGTATAAAAGTCTGTATTATATAGTTAGTAATCAACTAACTTTATATTATCTTTTTCTAATATATAAACTAAGAATGGCCCAAAATAACCTGTTTAGGACTCCCACCATGGAAATTCGGTGTTTGCCCATGAATAGGATTTTACTGAAAAGGATCTCTGTGTACGATACTAAACTCTCAGAATGTCCACTATACTTGTGTATTGACATCATCGAGGTTCTTTATTATTCAGGTATATTGCTTTATACTGTATGTTCCATAACCAGTGTGACAACTGGTACTTTATATTCCCGTAACATATGCATGTCCTTCAATGTATTTTTAGAAGAGATGAGTTGAAGCTGTGTTTGATCAGTTAAATGAAACATGACACAGCTTCTGTTTGTGCTAATCGTTAATTTTTCTTTGATTGCATTATCAGAGTGAAAATAACCACACGCAGGATCTTGGAGCTAGTTGTAGGAAGAGACCTGTCTCATTAGTTTTAGGAGTCTCTCTTTCCTGCATCCCAGACATTATGTAACTGTATACAGAAGTAGAAAATAAATGACAAACCAGGCTTTGGAAAATATGCTGCAAAAAAAAACAAAAAACCTTGGTAATAGTAAACAGGGCAGGACTGAACGTAGCAGGCGGTTTAGCAGCTTCATTGGGAGGCAAGCAATTTAACTATATATGCTTTTAAGGCAGATAAGAGGGAGAGAGGAAAATGCATAGGTTCATTTCAGGTCATGTTGGAAATGGCCCGGACACAGTTGGCTTTACACAGATATGATTTCACACAGCACTTTTCTCCTTTATGAGTACGCTTGGCAAGAACAGCTCATTCAGTCACGAACATGCCAGTTCTGAAGCTTCCAGGAAGTCGACTCTCTCCCTCCCTTTTTTTTAAAGTTCAGAATTCTTTCTAATGTGTTTTTTTGAAAATGCCTTTAATGGAGGAAATTTATACAAGTAGAAACGGTTGATATTTATCCAAAATGATTCAAAGACTGTGAGAAAAATTTGCTGAGAGTGTTCAGGGCACAGCTGTGTGCAATTAAACTGTGTAATATTAAAAGCATGTGTATGAGTGATCTATTATGATAGAATTGTTCTATATAAAATGCTCACTTATGGGAGGAACAGAGGAGAACTGAGCCCTGATTGATTCATACATTGTTGTGTTCTGTGTGTGATCTTTTGGGGATATTTTTTTCAAGTTCGTTTACACACTGTGTTGAGTAGGTGGAAACAACTGCGCACAGAAAACACACTGAATAGTTGCCTGCTTACATCATGATGCTCTCTGTATAAAGAACTAACAAAATGCTCATTATACCGTTTTGTGCTGGCAAAAAAATTGCCTTATGTTTAAGCTTTTGATAAAGATAAAACACTTGTATGTATGTTTCTGTTCCATGGTCAGGAGTTATACAAGTGTTGGCTCTTCTGCCAGACGTGTTTTATTTCCAGTACTTTTACATCAACAACAAAAGGCACAAAAGCTGATGGGGGATCTGGACCAATGGGATTATTTTAATACAGGTTGTACACAGCTGTTCTCACTGTAAGAGGGGCACAATTGCTTTATTTCTAGCCACTGCTAAAATAGTGACTTAACTGATTTCCCAAATAATGTGTTATTGAAGGCAAACAGACATTTTTTTAGATGAAATATGTTAGTGTTAATGATTTTATCTGGCAAAAAAATGTTATTTTGCTGGGTTAGTTTTTGTAATGCAGACATATTTGTTAGATATCACCACCCACATCTGGTAAATCAATTCAGTTTGATCAAGAGCTGCTTCAGGCTTTGATTGGATAGCAAAAGATCAACAGCAGACTCATGAGGCAAGCCCTGTACTCTCTGCTGCTATTAGCAGGCTCCTTGTGTACTGTGAATATTTGAAAGACTGTGTAGTGTAAAGCGCTGCCCCTTCCTTTCCTATTTGGAATCATGCTCTTTAGAGTATTGGAAGTATTGAGCATTTCAGAATTTTACATCTGTAGCTCCACAGTTCTGTAAGTATAAGACTGAAATCCGGAAATACACGGTTGTCTACATGACATCCTTTAGTTCAGCCAAATACCATTTGTTGAGAAAAATAAGGCAGTGCATACTGCTGATCTGTTAAATATGCTATTCAAAGCATATTTCTAAATCTGTTAAATAGGTTCAAATAAATATCTGTTGACCCTTCCTGTCATTTAATGCTGATTTGTGTCCTGCACCTTTAGCAACTTTGTTACAAGTAGTCTTTTAACCATGCTCAGTTCACCTTTATAAACTACAGATCACACGCAATGTTATAGATGAATACAGTGGGCCTGATGTATTAAAGCTGTCAAAAATGGGAGAAGATAGACTATCATGGGTGATCCAGCAACCCTGGAATGAATCTGGACCAAGATTGAAATGTATGCCAATGAATAGCAAATTATTTTTCAGAAATCCACTCCAGATTTGCTGGATCACCCAGGTTCTACCATCATAGTCTATCTTCTCCAGTTTTGGAGAGCTTTAATAAATCATTGAGCATTGCCACCCTAAGAAAACAAAGTACATTGCAGGACCGCTACAAGGAAATAAAGGGAAAAAAGTCTGAAACAAATGCATCATCACATTTACTGGCAAGATGCAAATGTACATTTTTGGGGTTCATTTACACTGAAAATGGCAATTTTAGTTGTACTCTGAAGAAGAGGTGAAGCATGTTAAAAGGCGGTGAAAATCAAAAGTCTAGTAGATTGTTTATTTTACTTTCTCGATTTTAAATCACCCCATCTGACCCTTCTGCTTTTCCCTCTGTTGGCCATATTTAAAAGCAGGATCTTGGATTGTAAGGTGTAAATCACCTTGGATGCAGCAGTAGCGTGTTCTGCTAGTAGGTAGTTTGTAGCTGCAGCTGAGCTTTATACTATAAGTTTTATTATATTTTTATTATAGGTTTATTTAGTCTTTACACCTGTATAAATTTGTGCCATCAAAAAGCCTGCATGTCAGCAAGTTTTCCTAATATTCACACTTGATTCTATTTTCAGATACCTGCTAAAAAAAAGAATTGCAGTGTCCTTGTCACTTCCGGTTACCTGGAAGCATAAAACAAATGCTATGTTCCTTGTGCAAATTAAGAATCACCTCTCTAGATGGAATGGAGGAGTGAGCATAGCCACCCACAATAGGAAGTGTTTGATACACAGAATTATCGAGTGAAATTAGAAGAAAAAGCTTGAACGAAGGAAATCTAATACAGTTACCACATCTAAGAAATGGAATCAAGTTAAAAAATTTGGATTTAGATATGCTTTAAACCCTGCCTCTACTTTTAGTTATTATATTGGGTTGTTTTCTTATTTTTACTGTATGGGATAGTATTACAAGGCTAAAAGATGGAATCTCTTACATTCACAGACATAACATCTTCATAATTATCAGATGTGATGTACATCAGATTCAAAAACATTTGGTTAGCTCCTAAAGCAACATTTCATTCACTAATTCTCATATCTGCCATGTACGGCATACCTAAATATTTGTATTACTAATACATGGTGTTATATCACCTTGATGGTCAGATATGATGTAATGGTTTTTTATGTTGTATAGAAGCTGGGATTATCATTATTACTATAATAAATGTGAGCTAAAAAGAAAAAGAAACACCCTAAGGTGGACCTTTCTGGACAAGTAGAGTTATAGAAGGTCTGACTTTCTGCTGGCTCTCCTTTGCCTGCCCAATGGAGTTTGCTGTCCGGGTAGTTTTCAGGCAGGAACTGGGGTTTAAAGTCTCATGAGAATAAATAAACTCACTGCACTGGACTAGTATGCATCTCATATGTTTCCAAACTCACACCTTCTGTTGGAAGCCACGACAATGTAACTATTGCCACCCAAGACTGAAATATGAAGAATGGAAGAGTCAGACAAATAGGCCACTTATGTCAGGGAAGTGTGGGGTTGGTAGAAAATGGACCTTTAATTTGCGCTGGCTGGAAGGTCCACCATAAGCAGTACCAGGATGTTTACAGAGCATAACTCATAACATAGGCAAACTTTTCCCTATCAAACATTCTTTACAGATCCAAGTGGGCAATGTGCAGCAGATGTTTCTGTACCATGTTGCTTGTAAATGAAACATTTTTCAACCTGTTTTTGTTCTTTTCCCCTGTATTTTTAATTGTCATTGATAAAAGTCCTAAGCTTTATCAAATGTTGACATATTAGACAATGGTCTTCCTAAAGGCTTAATAAAAAGAAATCTACCAAGTGTCTTACAAGCCACTAGTCAGGAACCACTAATAAACGTAAACCAAGTGTTCTTAGGCACTAAACAAGCATGAAAGTCTAATGAAGCAGCGGTAAGCTGAAGTAAGCGTTTGCAAAGTTACTATGAGTGAATATAGCTTTGGGTATGATATAATTTTAGCTTTAGCCAAATATGTATTATTGTGGAATTTAAATCTTTGCTTAATATTCTGTGAAATACTTATGTTTGTCTTGAAGGGAAAAAGCTTTGGTAATAGCTTCACTCATTTAACACATATTTGAAGGTTATTTTCCTCTATTAGGAATTAACAGCTTTCAAACTACATGATGGGGACATGACATATAATAGCATACTGACCTCCTGAAATATTTGGCATTTTATAGCAACTGAAGCAAGAAGACCCCCTAACGGACCTTTTCTATATTAGTAATAATAATTAACAAGTTATTAGAAATTATAAAAAAAGAGATCAAGGCATTTGCTATACAAAAAGCATTTTTTTTATATTGTGGTTTAGAATGCATTTTAGCTGCCACCTTCATCTTTAGCAGAAAGTTCAATTTACATCTACATTCATGATGACACCTAAATCTGAAACATGTAAGAAGATCTGCCTGGTGTTCCTGATTAGCATGTATTCCCAACAAAAGCAAAATGATTGGGACTTTTAAAAAGATTACCATGCTATGTTGTGAACGTGCAGATTTTAATTTGTAATATTTATTTATTTGAGATAAATTTATTATTCTGGTGTTTATTTACATTAGATTATCATAAAATTGAAAAACAAACAAACAACAGGCTGATATGTATTTTCATTTCTGTGAGTATTCAGAAGAAACAAGGACCTAGAGAGGAGATTTTGCAAAAACGGTAGAGCAACTTTTTCCCATCTGGGTTTTCTTCTTTTGCATTCATGAGATTTTGCTAGTGTTAAAAGATGCTGACATGACTGGGTTGGGTTAAAATGTTGCCACTTGGGATCTTCTTTATCAGTTTATGGGCTGTAGGGAGTTGCTGCATGCAGACTATATAATTCTGTATAGTTATTTTAAAACTGAACTTTAGGCAAACAGCGAAATTACTTCAATGAAGTATACACACTCACACAACAAAATCACACACAACAAACACACAGAATGTTGATATACAGGAGAACCACAAGGTTGAAGTCAAGTTGAATATATATATTTTTTGTTAGCTGCATTTAAAATGCATTCAAAGTGTATGCGAAGCCCAAACTTTTTCTTTTGTAGTTTGTTTTCATCAAGATGTGAATGCATAGCGCTATTGCCATGTTTTCCCTGCCTATGTGTTAAGTTCTGTTAAGTCCAAGAAATACTTTGATTCACTATCATAGGATATCCTCCTTAGAAAGCTGCCCCAGCACAGGTGTTCACATTGAAAGATACTCAAAAATATATTCTCATTACTTTCTATGCTTTAGCCAATGTTCACCAACTGAGAATATGAATCTTTACCTACAGGGACCGAGATATCAATACAGATCTCAAGAAGTAGAAGAAAGGCATGGGGAGTGTGGGTCAGATTTCTCCCGATGTTGGTTAGGTCTTACCTGCATCTAGAGTAGTGATACACAACCAGGGTTCTGTGGTAGGTTGCTAGGGGTTCCTTAAGCCATGCACTATTTGTGCCTCCCAGGTCTGTTACCACCAGCACTAATTATTTGTTTTTCTGTTATGTCCACATTGTTTCCACTGGCCACCAATGAAAGAGATGTTCTTTCTGCTGACCACCATGCTAAAATTCTATGAGCTGTGTATATATGAATTATAGCAGGAGCTCCCTGAGACATGAAAGTTATTTCAGGGGTTACCTTATGAAAGGATGATTTAAAGTGATTATACCAATTGTGATCATACCAATTCTCATAGATTGTAAGCTCCTCTTCTCCTCATGTCACTGTCTGTAACTGTCATTTGCTACCCCTATTTATTGTACAGCACTGCATAATGTGTTCGCGCAATATAAATCCTGTTCAATATTAATAATAAATTACCTCTCAGTATTCCTCCAATTGTTTCAGTCTAGTACACACTTTCTTTAACAATACCAAGCCTTGATAAAGGAGGACGAATTAATCCCCTAAAACACTTCAGCTATACCCTTACAAATTTAAAACTAAATTAATTTTTATCTAAAACTAACATAAAATGTTTGCCATTTAAAGATAGTTCATTTTTTCATGCAATATTTTTTATCTGCCTGGAGATCGGCTTTAAATTAATTTAAACATTACATCTGCAATTAAGTTCTTCTCATTTCAAGAGTGTCCTCTATGCCTCAAAATTCAGGGCATCCTATTATGCAAATAGCAACCAGTTCTTGTTAGGTTGCTATCTGTTCATTGCCTACACATCATTTGCATATGCTCTTTGTGAATTTGTCCATTTCTCTTAGTGGCCAAAAGAAGGGTTGAAAGGTTGGGCCAAAGCCCTATCATGTAATCTCTGATCAGTATTTGCATAATAAAGCACCCAAGGTTCTGAACTCCGGAGCTGCCTAAAGTAAACTGAACATGAAAGCTGACACTTGAAAATGCATACAGTACCTTCCATCAACCAATTTACAATGTTGCTGTTACACTTTAAGAATCAAAATTCAGCTTCTGCCATTTCCGAACATAGAAAAATCAACATATTTTTATGTAAATTAGCGTATCATGCCATACAGTTTTGTAGGATATTCACTAATATAATAATATTGATGACCTTGATATTGTCTGCTTTGAAAAGCATTCTACAGTGATAAAAAAAATCACAGAATGCCTTTGAAGTCCTGTAACGGTGCATAATTCCACGTCTGATATGCATCTAATTGGCTTGGAAAATGCAATAACATTTCCGTGCCTTGTATAGATTTCGTGAAGAACAGAAGCAAGCTCTTAGTATGCAAATAACTGAATGTGCCTTCCCATCTGACAGAGTGGAATTAGGACTGAGCCTGTGGTTCATTTCTTCAACTACCTTGTCGTTTTAATAACAGTAGACTGCAATGAACTCAAGGCTTCATGTGACTGCACCATGTGCAGTCAGGAGCTCTTCCCGAATAAAGATGCTATATGGGAAAAGATGAATGATAAAGCCTAAGGGATGGGAAAAAAATTGAACATTCACATAGTTCTACCTTCAAAAATATGCCTATAACAAGCATGTGTTAACCCGGGTGCTATGAACAAAAAAAAAATGTGTATATTGTCGAAGACTAGAGTCATTTTTTAACAATCCTCATTGTGTAATCATTGCAGATCTGCAGCATACCAATGTTCAGTGTCATTTTTCTATTTCATTGTCAGGTATAAAGATTTTAAAAAGGAAACATATCCACAAACGTATATTTTTTAGCTTTGTTAATAACAATGGCAGGATTGACAACATTTTGATGATTACATAAGTCAATACACATCAGTTAATACTGGTTTTTAAGAATCAAAACCTGGGTTCTGTGTGTTTGAGTCAGACTTTCATTGTACACCTACTTTCACTTTTCACACACACTTTCCATGAATATAGAAATAAGAGCAAGTGAACTTTAAGAGCAAGGACCCCTAATACCTGCCCTGTCCTTTTAACTGTGGTTAGAAGGATTAGAATGGCTAATCGTGGGGCTTCACTGTCAGACTTCTCACTATAAAAGGAGGGGGCACGAGCAGCCAATGTATTGGAACAGTGTAAGGAAAGCTGAGAAACTGTGTAGGTACAAAATAAGGTCAGTTAGAAAACCACACATTTATTTTTCATTTTTGTCTTTGAGATGTTCACTTTTTAAGGTGTTCACTTTTGTTCTGTCCATATAATAAAACTCAGGACCCCCTGCCATCCTTCCACTATTATCTGAATAGATGCTATGAAGAGACCAGAATATCTAAGATATGCATGACATTTGATAAAGGAGGGCATTTTTAAATTGTTTCAGACATGTTGTATTCTTGTAACATGTAGCAAGGGTATTTATTTTTGTCATTTTAGTCTCTATATATGGACATGAGTGGCGATTAAGAATTTAGGTTTCATTCATTACAGGATGAAAGAGTTCTTAACTAAGCCAAGCATACACTAAAGTGAACCTGTGCTCTGTAAAAATCAAACAGTGCTTACCCTTATCTTTTCATCACTGCCCACCTGGAAGTCGAGGGCAGGCT
Organism: Pyxicephalus adspersus; assembly: GCF_032062135.1. Lineage (NCBI taxonomy): Eukaryota > Metazoa > Chordata > Amphibia > Anura > Pyxicephalidae > Pyxicephalus > Pyxicephalus adspersus. Next base: position 106,704,019 of record NC_092862.1, on the reverse strand, counting down.
ACTAATGGTCTTTACTGTACTACAAGGATGATTGAATAGTTTGATCAGTAAATTAGCTAAGGCTAAATTATTAAAATATTTGAAAGTGTTCCCACAATGAATTTTATTAATTTAGGCCAAAGTGACTGTTCTTGGTGTATAGGGATCCCCCCAACTCAGTGATACATCCTTCATCCCTGCTGACACTTTGTTCAATTGCTTCAGGCAATTTACTAGGAGTCTATTTATCATAAAGTGGTGAATGGTGACAATTTTGGATCCCCACTTTCGTAACTCCAGGTTTATGAAAGGGTATTTTTGACACTGGCTCCTATAAGCCTATAATAACTTTGTTCAGATTAAAAAAAAACCTTTTGCTGTTGTAAGATAAATTTGTTGCTTCCAATGAAATCATCCTTATGTGTGGCACTGTGGGTTACAGCACATCATTCTTTATTAAACCTTGGAGCTGGGTAATAAGAAAAAACATAAGAAAAATGTGAGCTGTAATTGTGTTACTAATAATAAATCCCAAAACACATCAGATTCTTATCACAATCATGTTGTTTAATGTAAATTTTACGTATTACCTTTGACGCTTACATTGCAGTTTCAAAAACTCAATGTGCAGCTGTGCTTGGTTGTAAGCTGTGCATCTAATTCACCTCTCAGCATGTTAGTTTCCTGTTAACTAATTGAAGTCTTAGATTTGCTTGTCACGTACTCCCTGTGACTACAAGTCCTGCCCTGCCTCATATAGACATATGTATTTCAACTGTATTGCAAAAATGCTGAAAAATGAAGCCTGACATCCATTGTTTTTCCTGTCTTGGAGGTCACATGGTCTAATTCGATTGACCCTTTTTTTAGCAGTAATACAGAGTGCAAGAACATTTTGTACATGAAACAGATATTCTGTCCATCACTTCTGTTTCTTTATACTGGTTTTATTTCCGTATTAAGGTAATTGATTTTAGGGTTTGCCTTGTTCATGTTTGGGTTTAGTTGGGTTTTTTTTAACTCTGGGCATAAAAACCTTAATTGAAATGCATTCCATAATAGCCACTAAAGATATGGAAAGTTTCCTTGCACTAAATGCCTTTGCAGTTTTCTATATGACCTTAATAATAATACCTGACATACAGTCATTGTGCTGCATTTTGCATGTGCAGAGGGCAGAGTTGTGTGAGGGATTCAGCACTAGAAGCTACCTAAAAATACCCCAGGGAGGCAGACACAAGACCAGCCACCCTGCACAAGGAGAAAGAGCAATAAGCAAGACCAGACATATTGAGGTGCAAAGTGTACCACTGAACAAGGACTTTGGACCCTCCTCAGCCTTCACAAGGAACACAAGTCAGTTTGCAAGTGGCCCCGGGTCAGTTCTGCACAGTTCACCAATATTCAGACGATATTCGCTACATCTGCCACTGGCAAAAAGTGACCGTTAATAATGTAGGCTTCTCCACAAAGGAAAAATACAGAAATTGTTTTATTTAAGGTTATTGCCCGGATCTGAAAGACATACACAAAGGTGCCCAAGATTAAAAAAATAATCCACTTGGCTTTTGTATTTAGTATTAGTATTTATTTAGCCTGAATTTAGCTTTAAAGTGACTTTTTGCCTTATTTAAATTAATAAACTTTATGTTATTATGTACTCTGGACTAAGTCACAGCAGTATCAAATTGGTATCACTCCTAACATAATGGCATCAAAGCATTGTACAGACATACTAACTTCCATTTTTACCTGAGTGTAAATGGAATGTAATTTATGTTTGCAGTAGGTTTCAATTAGCTCTGACTATCACTGGTGTTATTAGGTGTCACAGAATGTGATATAAGTTCATGTAAATCACAGTAGGAAAAGATGGCATCTCCATACATCAAAGCCATGCCATCTGTCTCAATTTTAACATAGCAAGCTTTTTCTAACAATATTTGGTTCACTAAAATGCTTATTCAGGAAAGCAGTGTAAGGACCCGAGATAATGTTCTAAGTGCAGCAACCCTTAATAACCTGTCTAAGCCGATCTCTTACATTATCAGGCAACAGAATTCTGAAATCTGATTTGTTACACTTAGTGCATCTTGTGCATTTTATTGCTTCTTAAACAGCCTCACTGAATAAACCTGTATTTGTTTTATAAATCAGTGGATTATACTGCAAGTGTTGTTAAATACCAAAAATAATCCAATTCCAAATGACATAATTATAAACTATTTAATGTCTTAAATTTATAAATCAAGCATTTTTCAAAATCAGAATGCGATCCTTCAAAGAACTAGGGTAACAGTTATCAAAGCATAAATTAGCATCTTTGACTAATTTTCAGTCTGATTTCCTCTCTTGGGCTGTGGATATTAACTAGCGTGTAGGGTCTTTATTTACTGTGGGTATTACGTTAGAGTGGTATTGCCAAGTTTGGTCCAAAGAAGATAATTATCTTACATTGAAGTTTCTGCTGGCTTTGAGAGTTCTTTACTTTTTCTTATTTTTTTATACTGGGAAACGTATATACATATTTATTAAATTGGAATTTAGGTTCAAAAATAAAAACATGAGAGTAGTTAGGTTCTTTATTACAGATGGGGGTCTGTTCTGCAATTAAATAACTTTACCTACCTAAATACAGCTCTATTCTCTCTGGTGAGTTGCTGGCGCTTGAATCTTTATCCAGTCCTTTTCTAGGTTTTATAATCTTCAGCCATCTTGATTGACTGGGCTGGAATGATGTAACTCCCATGCACGTGCACGGCAGTTTATTTGTTTCTGGCAGCTAGCTATGCGGGGATCATACATAGAAACAACAATTACATTACAGAAAAGAATGCAATACAGATATGTGCATTTTATTGCATAGGAGACATCGCCTGTCCCTACCTCAGTTATATATATATTTTTTTTTAAATGTTTTTAGAATTGTGTCCTGGTTCCTTTTTTTTAGACTGCAAATAGTCCTACTCTTTAATAATAATTTTTTTCTAATGAATTTGATTTTTGCAGCAGACCACATCTTTGTGAACATGGCCCCTTTTCTGTGTTATCTGGTTATATTATTTGGATATACTTGGGCTTTTTAAACTTTTGCATTTAAGAACCTAATGATTATCATACAGTGTCACAAGAAAAGAACTATTAAAATGTCTAAAAAAACATTTAAAGACCAATGGCAATATATTAAAAAACCTTTGTTTACATTTATAGGTATAGTATAGCTCACAAATTACCATTATTAAAAAAGGAAAACAAAGTTAACATATTGGTATTGGTATTAACCACCTAAGCGTTACACTGAGGTCTAGATTTCTGTACCAAAAGTGATCCACTGTTTTTCATGAAATTTTTTTTTAAATTGTAGACCTGTAACTTACAGAAATATGTCCGAACAGGGGTTCTAGTAGATAATATGAATATAAAAAATGTTTGAAACACACAATCATGTAAAAAAAAAAAAAAAATTACTTTTAATAAAATTAAAGGAAAAACACAAAAATCAGCAATGTAAACAAATCATAAATAGTGAAAAAGCAGTAACTCTGTATATTGTAAAGTACTATATTATTCTAAAACACCTCCCTAGTGTGGCAATTTTTAAAACTTTGATTCTGTATTTATTGGAGTTTGTTTTGAATTATTTTTTATTTGATTGGATACGGGAGTTTGTATCCAATCCAATACAAAATAAGAATTTGAATTTCCAAGTTATTTACTTTTATTTTATTTTTTTTTATTTTCTTGTATTGGATTGGATGCTGGAGTTTGTATCCAATCCAATACAAAATGACAGTTTGAATTTACCAGGTATATACTTTGTAATTATTTGAATTATTTTGTATTGGATTGGATACGGGAGTTTGTATCCAATCCAATACAAAATAAGAATTTGAATTTCCAAGTTATTTACTTTTATTTTGTTTTTATTTTTTGTATTGGATTGGATACGCAAGTTTGTATCCAATCAAATACAAAATATAAATTTGAATTTCCAAGTTATTTACTTTTATTTTGTTTTTATTTTTTGTATTGGATTGGATACGCAAGTTTGTATCCAATCCAATACAAAATGACAGTTTGAATTTACCAATTATATGCTTTGTATTTATTTGAATCATTTTGTATTGGATTCAATACAGGAGTTTGTATTGAATCCAATACAAAATAAATGAATGAGTTTCAGTTTGAATTTCCCGCACACGCGCCGACGTCATCACGCACGCAGGGAGGAGCCGTCCGTTTTTTTTTTTCTCCGCCGGACGGCTTCTCCCTGCAGAGATCATCCGGCGCTGGAACGAGGAGGACGTGAACGATCAGCGGGACCAGGTAAGAAGCCGGCCGGCATCTTGTGTTCCGCCGGCCGGCTTCTTACCGGTCCTGCTGTCACCCGACGAAGGCACCCGACGCTGGAGAGATCGGCGGACGATGATCGATGGAGGACGACGCTGGATGAGCACAGGGGGACCAGGTAAGTATGGATGTACAAAATCTCGGGCTTAACCATCCTTGCAGTTTTTTTTTGCCCGAGCGAAGGTCGGGCTTAACTGCAAGGAGGTTAAGACAGTAATTATAAATCAAAACAGAGAATACATTCTTAAGCGTTCCTGATCAACAGAAGAAATTATTTAGAAGCAGTTGCAAAAATAACCATTATCCTGCTATAGGAATGTAATGATAATATTATTCCTCCATACAGCAGAATCAGACATTTTTACAACCCACCCCCTTTCCTATTAATAATACATTTTAATGCACATGGTCAACTATGCACAGTAATTCAACATTACATAGATATAAACTGTGTAAATCTTTATAAATTACATGAATAATCTCACATAAATAATCAAGAAAGGAAGACAACAATACTATGTAAATTAGCATATCTAGATCCCACATATTCTCTCCAGAGGATTTATATTATCCTGTCCTGACAAAAATAATATTTGGATTTTGGTGTATTGGTAATCTTTATAACTTTTTTATAATATATTTGCACTATAATTTTTTAAAAACGTCAGCCACAATTCTCAATTCTGACTAATGACATTGGCACAGAGATTGTTTAAAAGTAGAAAACAATTATATTCAACACAATCCACTGGAAAGTATTCCAAATATTGTTACAAGCTTACACAGAAATAAAAAAGAGAGAACATAAACAGATGGTATGGCTTGATGTATGGCAATGCCATTTCTCCTTGCTGTTAATCACATGAATTTATATCACATTTTTTTGACAGCTAATAACACCAGAGCAGGCAAAGGTAGTCATAGTTCATTGAAATCCATTGTAAATTTGTAAAATAGGATCCAAGTCTCATTTAGACTCAAGTGAGCATGGAAATTGGTATGTCTGTATAATACTTTATTAACGACAGCTCCAGTCTAATTAACAATCCTATTTATTGTAAGTGTACATTTTCACTATTCATGTATTACCTATCTTGGGTTTACCAATTACCTGTGTGAATTAAAGGTGAATTAAGGCTTAGGAAGATAAAATTACACATTTGAATCCTTCTGGAAGGTCATATCCATCAAGAGTCCTTGCTTTACATGGTCATTTGAAGGATTTAACCCAAAAAAACTTAAGTACAAGCATGTTTCTCTTTTACTTAATCAGATACATTTTATTTTTGTGTGCTGAACTAAATGGGTTGATTTACTAAATGAACTTAAAAGAAAAGAACATACTAAAACAATACATGTCAAAATGTTTGCAACTCTGTACAGCCAGTGTTTTGCTCCAGGCACTAGTGCTCGAAAGCATAGCCAATCCATGACCTCAGGTGCAGTAGACCAGTTTTCGCCCCACTCTCCTAATGTTTAAAAAAGGCCTACCTAAATAATGGCTGGAGTTTCAACTCCTGGATGAGGTCATCATTATGCTTTTTCTGTCAACAATCTCCCAATGTTAGCTCAAAACCTTTGCACAATGAATTAGAACTTGTTTGACTTACCCTTCGTGTTTTGTTTCCTTTATCCAGGGAACTATAGGACAAAAAAGACAAAGGTACTTCATACTAGCGGTTCCTAAAATGTATTGAATGAAGTACTAAATGCACATCTTCATAAATAGGTGATCTTTGCATATCTTGCAGAGGTTTAGCCTAAATATTTATATATTTTTTTTCAAAAATATAAAAAAAATATTTTCATATCAGGCAAAGCTGATGAATTTGTAGTATCTTACAACTTTTAATATTAGGAAAATTTTCATTTGTGATACATTTTTGATCTACAGAATACACCATGAATCTTGACTTCCTGTAATAATAATCTGCATATTTTCTGCAAATTGAAAAAATTTTCATGCCATGGTTTAGATGTAAAGAAAAATGATAAATTTGGTAAAAAAAAAAATTAGATCAGCTTTTCCCTTTTCAGAAAAAGATTAATTTCAAATACTGACAAAATATGGCTTATGCTATGATACAGGATCAATGCTTATAATATTTCAGCAGACCCATTAGAGCACTAACCGGTTTCTATATTAAAACTGCATCTGGGTATTAGGGACTTGGTGACTATGATTATATCTGTAATAGATATATACAGCTGTGGACTTGCAAACAGACATCAGAAAATTTCATACAAGTCATAGTACACTGGTTCTTTATATTTCTTAATATCCATTGGTTAGTGCTGATATCATAATATTGATGATACATAGTTTTTTTTAAGAAGTTGTTGTTAATAGGGTAGTTTTTCTTGAGTTTTTATTTCCCTAAAATTACTGTAACAAGGAATTTTTAGGAACATGTCAGCAAAATTTGAGTCATTTGGAAAGGGGAATTTCTTTATTTGCTGTTTTTTTTTAAAGGAGACAGTTGTCTTTAAATGGCTCCTAATGGTTACAGAAACTCTCGTCGACCTGTTTATGTGCCAAAACAAGTCCGTAATGAGCCTATCTAGCCTAAAATTTTTGAAAAGTGAAAATGCATAAATAATGATCAAATAAATACACACGCAAAATAAAATACAGATGCAAAAAAGATATAAATTACTCTAAACTACCGTTACCTCTCCCCTCCTCCAAAAGGAAAAAGTGTCTTTCTGCCTAAATATACTATTAATATATACTATCCTATTCTGCCACATCTCTATAGGTCAGGGTCCAATATGTCTGTACTTATTCTTATCAATTTCTGCTCTCCCACAAAAATGTTAAATTGTGACCATATTCTCTCTGATCCTAACACTCAAAAATAAAAAGACACAGATGGTAGTATGGAAAAGCGTGTATTGCTTTCAATTGGTTTTAACAGGTAACACCACTACTGCATGGCCAGACTCTAATCGGCTTGTGGTAGTGAAGAATTTCCACACTTTACACATAGTAATAGCTGCCAGGAATACTAATATGCTTTTGGGCAGAGTCTGTAGTTTGATGGGAAAGACACTGCATTGGTTATGGGGAAAACCTGTTGACAAGTGTGACCTCTGTGACCTCTAATCTTACACATTCCAGGCTTATATTATAAGTACATACTGTTCCAGCAAGTAACAAGCTAGAGTATTGTTCTTATATAAAGCCAAGAGTACATAATAATATGTCCTCTACAGCCAGGAATTCTGTCCAATAGTATACACATCAGCTAGAAAACACATTCCATGTTCACACTCAAAGAGCCAAAACACGGATGAGTGTGGTTAGTGATTTAGATATATTGGCAGAATTTCCCTAGAAGTTCCCTTTACTTATTAAATTAAGTAAGCACACAGCAAACTTGCTGTTAAGGCAAACAATTAAAGAACAGATCCAGTCCAGTTAAAAACCACGTATTGTTCCAAACAAGAAACTGCTAGAATTACAATTTATCATGGAAGGAGTTTTTTCCTGAATTAGACCTGTCTATGAAATGCTTTGACAAAACACTTTTTCAAAGTATAGATTGTAAAGAGGAATAAATATATATTGAAACAGAGGGAAAGGGACATGTTAAGGTGAACAGGTATACTTACAGTGTACATTTCCAAGTACTGTCTATTGCTGTTTGTGTTGAGTGCAACATGGTGCACTGGTGACTCAAATGTTAGCACTCTGGCCTTTGTGGCCCTGGGCCCCAAATTCATATTGTGGCCAGGACACTATCTGCATGGAGGTCACACAAATACTGGCTTTCAAACAACAAGTTAATATTTATGTAGGATGTTTGAAGGCCTGAAAATGCTACTTGTACATTCTATGTATTTTCTCACTTTTTATAGTGCTGTTTATTAATATTCATTGTGTGCTTTCAGCAGATTTGTCCATCACAGGTATTTTTTATAAGAAACCAGGATATAAATATGGGAGAAATCTTTTCTGACTTCTTTTTAAATGTGCATGCTTATGTGCTGTGATCTTAATCCTGGTAAGTCACTGACCCAGATATATACCTGATGGAAATTTGGCTGCATGCTTTTTTTACGGTCAATGGTTTGCTAAGCAGTGAATCACAGGGTAACCATCCACCTAACTAAAAAGTTATACCGAGGGCCCTTTCACTGTGTACTGTTCCATAAGCCAGATATAAAGTAAGCTCATATAAGAGAAAATGTTGTATTAAAAGCAATTACCCTGTTAATTTACTACCCTGTACTTTACAGAACATGAAATAGTAGTGATGTTTGATCAGAGCAGTCATCCATGGGTGTGGAAGGTAGATTACTGTCCTGAATTCATTTGCCATGCTGCTTTATCTTGGGTACTTATGCCATATTTGTTTTATCCAAAAGTAATATAGTATGTTTAAAACTGGTAATCTCTTGCAAAGCACAATTCTATTTGTTATCATATTCTGCTCACCTACAACATTTTCATTCTATCCAAGTTATTATTACATGGAGCTCTCTTAAATAAAAATGTATCAGTTGTTATTGGTATGAACTAATATTGGTTGTATAAATTGCTGATCACTGACAAAAGTGTAGTTGGCAGCTTTCAGCCTTTGCCTATTTTATGCTTATTTGATTGAAAATGATTTGAATTTGAATTGATTTGATTGATTTGAAAATGTTGAAAAAAAAAAAAGTAATGAGAGAGGAAAGTAGATACCCTAAGAAAGAATAAGCTGTAAACTAGGTTAACCTATCAAGTGCCAAGCCTTAGGTTAATACTTGACTGTATACTGTTAAAACCATATATTTTATTTTAGTTACTTAAACATGAACAAGACAATACATAAAGTATAAAGAAAGGTACTTTGAAAAAAAAATATATGTGTGTTGTCACAATAGTCAACTCTTATCTTACAACTCAAGCATCAAGACTTGCTTTAGGTGGTATAGTTCAAACAGTTCAAATATCTCCTGCCCGACGCGTTTCACCGGTTAAGGCTTCCTCAGGGGATTTAGAGGGTAGGATAGCAAAGTTTGAGTTTGATTTTCCATACCATAGATCCATTAGGAGCAAGTAGGGTAGAATAAATTTTGTGAATTGACCGCACTGTTAGGATGAATTGGTTGTATCAAGATGACGTTGTAGCGACATGAGGCAAATATTAAAAAAGGGGGGTTGATAATTGATCAGTGAACTGAATATAGATGCAACGTTCCTGACAATTGGTAAATCTCCTGAGTTGATAAGGAGTGTAATAAATTTATCAGATAGCCATAGCACCGTAAGTTCTAAAATATGATACTATTTAAAGATGAAAAAGAAGGTTTTTCGATCACAGGGGGTCAGATTTCCATGTGTTTTTTACACAGAGAAGGGCGTCCTGTCAGCAGTCAACCAGCACCTGAGATTTAACAATATCCTTTCCAGCCTTGGAGAGTTTAAATAAATCAGACCCATAGTGTAGGTGGACCCATCTTTTGTTCTTTCTTCATAGCCTAAAGAATACTTTAGACCAGTGTTTCTCAACAAGGGTTCTGTGTGTTTCTCAACACCCAGAGGTGATAGTAAGCCTTTCTATATCAATGTACAGGCACAGTGATCCCAGTACTAACTGCATTATCACAGTTTTTATGAATACCATCCGTTCGTAGAGAAGTTATTGACAAAGGTGGGGTCACTTCTTTTTGTTAAATCAAACGTAATCTGCAAACAGCATGTTTAATTGATGCCACACTTACCAAAATATCTTGTTTGTCATATGGACATTGTAAATTCTTCTTTGAAGTGAAGTGAGATTTTTTGTTAGCTTGGACAAAATTATCGAAATGTTACAATTAAAAATTTGTTCCATATTTTTGTGTTTTAAAACTGTTTCTGTTTACCAGATCTACAATATTGTATGCTGAATAGGCAAAGAAACATCTAAAATCTTAGTGCTTAAATCTGATTATTTTAACTCCAGTGATAAAGGCAGTTATAATTATTGAGGTGTTGAAAAGTATGAAGAATGTGATTTTAAAGGAAATCAGAATGAGTGAAGATATTATTTGATCCTAACATAAAGGAAATGCAGACTAAAAGATAAACTTGTGCACCACTCACCACTGGACAGCCTATAGAACTGTGCCTATTCTGAAAAGATTTCACAATTTTGTTTTGGTTGCATTGTATGGGAAGCCCAATTATTTGAATGAGCTTTTCTAATGAGTATGCCAAAAGCACATCAACATGTGTGTGTTTTCAAAAATGCATCTGACAACCCATTGTGATCAAGCCCTAAATGCCTCTGACTCTGGTTAGAGTGATTGATAAAAGAAAAAGAATAGACTAAAGCTGCATACACACGTGCAATTATTGTCATTGGAAAGGATCTTTCATTATCCTTTCCAACGACTAAGGACTGCAGAAGGCATGAACGAGCACCGTTCTTCTCTATGGAGAGGGGAGAAGGAGAACGACGCAGTGCGCTCCCCCCTTCCTTTGCATTAGGATCGTTTATCGTCCATTGTCTGTGGATCCACCAGCACGGTCGTTTGGATGATGGACGACGGGCGCTGTACACATGCCAGATTCTCATTGGATGTGTGTACGTAGCTTTACTGGTAGAATCAACAGATTTTACAACTATGGGCTTGATTTATCAAAACTCTCCAAGACTAGAGAAGATAGACTAACATGGGAGAACCTGGAATGGATCTTGTTCCAGGGTTGGAAACATTTGCTAAATATTAGCAATTAATTTTAGGAAATTCATTCAAGGTTTGCTGTACCACTCAGATTCACCCATGATAGTCTATCCTTTCTAGTCTTGGAGAGCTTTGATAAATCAGGGGGTTTCTAATAGTTTAAAAATGATGTCTGTTCTATCTCTACATCAGAGCTGATATCAATATACGCTACACCATGTGTACCAGTATTTAATTGAAAAAGAGAAGTATTTTGGCAACCCACACCCCCTTACTGTATTACATACAATTTTTTTGTTGAAAGAACATAAAAATACTACAATAGACACAAATTTCCCTATCAGAACCCTAGTATCTTTCAAATTAGTGAACTCTACATAGTCTTGGATTTCTTCACTAGTTACAGTTGTCAATAGAATGCTTAGGAGGGCAGCTGTGTTAACTCTCTGTCTTTTTAGGTTTGCCCAAAAATTCAATCAAAACAAATATGTATGCAGTTTTATCTTCTGTTTGTGCAAATATTAGAAGGTAAAGTTTTACATACAGGTTTCCCCAGCCATGGGCTGTATAGGACCTGGTGGGATAATGGAGCTGATGAGCAAACGGAAGGAGGAGGGTAAGAGTGGTGGGTCGATAAGATGGTTAAATATAACTTCACTACAATCAAAGCAAACATTGTCTAGTTTTTACCCAATGACTCAAAAACAACCAGGTGACAAGCTCAGTGAACAATTGTAAATGTGAAAGTACAATAGGCCTATCCTATGATCTACAAAATACTTCCTGTTTATACCTAATTGTTTATTCACTGATTCAGATTAGACTGCCTTTCCTGTTCCTAAATATGTGATAATTTAAATATTTATATATACAAGAAGCTATGGTTTGCTATCAATGCATTATTATCGGTGATGGCTCAGAACTAAATGTGCATTTTAGCCTTCACATTACAAGAGAAGTGAAAGCAAGTTAGCTTGCTTAACCACCTAGCCGGTATGCCCGACCTTCGTACGGGCAAAAAAAAATTAAAAAATTACTAGGATGGTTAACCCCGTAATTTTGTCACATCCTTACCTCCATGGTCCCGCTGTGCACATCCAGCGGGACCATGGAGGTAAGGATTCCAGCGTCGTTTTCCCATTCCAGCGTCATCCATCGTCGTCCATCGATCTCCAGCGTTGGGTGCCAGCGGGACCGGTAAGATGCCGGCCGGTATCTTGTGTTCCGCTGCCCGGCCGGCCGAACACAAGATCCCGGCCGGCATCTTACCTGGTCCCGCTGATGGTCCACGTCCGTGTTCGTCCAGCGCCGGTTGATCTCTGCAGGGAGAAGCCGTCCGGCGGAGAAAAAAAACCGGAAGGCTTCTCCGCGGCGCGTGTGCGGGAAATTCAAATAGAAACTCATTCATTCATTTTGTATTGGATTCAATACAAACTCCTGTATTCAATCCAATACAAAATAATTCAAATAAATACAAAGTTTGTAATTGGTAAATTTAAACTGTCATTTTGTATTGGCTTGAATACAAACTCCTGTATCCAATCCAATACAAAAAATAAAAAAAAATTAAATAAAAATAAATAACTTGGAAATTTAAATTTATCTTTTGTATTTGATTGGATACAAACTTGCGTATCCAATCCAATACAAAAAATAAAAAAAAGTAAATAACTTGGAAATTCAAATTTATATTTTGTATTTGATTGGATACAAACTTGCGTATCCAATCCAATACAAAATAATATAAAATTAATACAAAGTACATAACTGGTAAATTCAAACACTCATTTTGTATTGGATTGAATACAAACTCCGGTATCCAATCCAATACAAAAAAAATAAAAAAAAATAAAAGTAAATACATTTTTTATATTCATAATATCTACTAGAACCCCTGTTCGGACATATTTCTGTAAGTTACAGGTCTACAATTTAAAAAAAAAATTTCATGAAAAACAGTGGATCACTTTTGGTACAGAAATCTAGACCTCAGTGTAACGCTCAGGTGGTTAAAGACCAGCAATATACTTACTAACACCATCTTGACTATTTATTGTGAAGCAATTACAGCTTTTGTAAGCCCTGTTCTAAATAATGATGTTCTCCATATAGCAACTGTTCTTTAAACACAGGAGAATAGAATCAACAGCATTCTTAAATAAACATTGTAGAAAAAATACTTAAGGAAACTCTGCAGGCAACTCTGTGTATTTGTTTTCTTTAGATTAGGGGATCCTATGAGAGATTTGTTCACCCTATAATCACAGCCTTATCTGTAATGAAACTTCCATCTATTGTATTAGCTAAACAAGTTATGAATCCTAAATTTGCTCTATGTTCATTTCTAACTCTAACAGCGGTATCTAAACACTGTAAATGGCAATGGAGACAGGCTCAATTTGTGGGTTTTACTGTATTCCTTTTTCATATAAAATATTGATGTTGAAAAGCATGTTAAGAAACCCTAACAACTTTTTATTCAAGTACTGAAGCACAAAGGTTTTGTTTAAGTGCAAGAAAAGATTTTAAATGTTGATTATAGAATATTCAATCAAGCATGTTTTGGGCTGTCTTTTCTGATTGCAAACCATAGACACTTGTTAGAGAGTAATTTCAGATGTGCATCTATTACACTGTTTTTTTCTGTTAGCTGTCCAGTGCTGAAACAAAGAAAAAATATTACTAAGAATGCTTACTTTGCAGTCACATAGGCCAATCAATAAAACATATATAGCATCTTTATAACGTAATTGATTGTACCTGACAGGGGAGAGTATCTGTACCTCCACTGACAATGGCTTCTTTTTTGTCTTACAAACCTATACTATAGTTGATTTGCACTTTTACTATTGACTGTGGCTAAGGTAGCTGTGGCTAAATGTATATAAATAAATTTAATTGCCAGTTATTGAAACTTCTTGTGTCATGCATTAAACAATTGCTTTGCCAATTACTGTGATAGAGAACACACTTTAATAATAATAGATTTAGAGCTGCTAGTCAACATTGGCCTCTCTAACCGCCAAAGGAAGGATGCAGTTCTATACTTGATGTCATGGCGGTGCAAATGTTTTACTTACATTTTACTTACTTATGTAAGATGATCATTGCTCCTCAATCATTCCTATCCCATGTTCCTGATTGATGAACGCCGATCAGGTACAACCGCTATGCATTGATGGAGGAGAGCACAGCGGGGCGCTGCTCATTCATCCTATCCTCTCCTCTCCATAGAACAGAACTGGTGCTGTGTATACAGCTCGCATTTGTTCATCAATCACCATCTGCCACTGGAAACAAATGTAAAAGATTGCTTCCTTAAACAAAAATCTTACGTGTTTATGTAGCCTTAGAAAAAGAGACTGGTTACTGATTTGGAATACCAGAGAAATGATTATTTACAGAGAAGTGGTATGATTATGGTAATGATTGTTAAAGAAACAATGTAGCTAATAGTTATTAAGTATTAGCTTCAGATACACAAATTTAACTCCAGCCTAAACATTTTGTTTTGGATAGTGTTGAGAAGTTTCAGAGCCTATGGTAGGTTTTTATTTTGATTGTCATCACTTTTTGTGCCAGTCACAACAGTCACTGAGGTAAAAGATCTCTTTTTTTAGCAAAAATATAGAGCACTTTGTAATGTTTTTTTTTTGTCTAAATACAACTTTCATGTTTTCAGAGGTGAAAACAAAATTTAGCATCAAAACTGCTACCCACTGAAAACATTTAGATTTGTTTTCTCTTTATTTGGCTACATCCTGTAAATAATGAAGTCAGTATGCTTAATGTCTTTACTCAAAGCTGAGAAGTGCTCTTTGAAGTCTTTTTTTAACTTTAGCTTACATTTTGCAAATATTTGCTATATTTTTTATAAACAATGAATTTGTTCTCAACAAATATTTGTACACCTAGTTTAGTTTATGGTCAGTGATTTTTGTAAGTGATTATGCTGAACTGCAGAGCAATGTTTTATCAATCGGTCAGGTGCAATACTTTGATGTCATCTATTACATGGAAAACTAAAAATAAGAAACACACACACTGCTGTAATTAGCATATTTTAATCATGAAAATTTAGAAGTTCATATTATTTTCATTAATTGGTTAAAGAAAAAAGAAAAAAAAACAGGTTTATCATATGGAATCTGCATGCTATGTGCCCAATTTCTTATAGTGCAAAACATTGTGAATATGCGATAGAATGGGGTTTTATTTGTGTTGGGCTTGGTTTAGGTATAAAGGTAGGCTTGTGTTAGGCTTAGGTAGTTTGTTTTTTAAAGCTTAGGTGTTAGGGGAAAGTTAAAGGTTGGTAAGTGTTAGAGAATGGTTAAGAGCCAAGGGTAGGTTTAAATGTTAAACAAGGTATATGGTTTTTTGTGTGGGAAGAGGGGTAATGTTGGGCAACAGCTTAAATATTTAGTGTGCAGTGTTAAATGGAAGCGCATGCTTTTCCATTGCAATGTGATTCTGCCTGCAGGGGAGTAAAAGCAATTGTGCGGCCAAAAGCTTCATGTTGTTTCCAGGAACTGTACTGCAAACACACTCACAAAGTGGTTCCTAACCACTCCCATAAAGTTGAATATGAGCGGTAGGCAGTGTAGAGAATTTGATGCAATGGGCCTGATTTATTAAAGCTCTCCGAAGCTGGAGAGAATACACTTTCACCAGTGAAGCTAGGGGATCAAGCAAACCTGGAATGGATTTCTTCATTGTCATTTGCTATTTGCTTTCATCTTTCAGTCATTTGTCGGTGGAAACAATCGTGTAAGATTGTTTCCAACAACAAAAATCTAGTGTGTATAAGTAGCCTTACACGTGATTATTCTTTGCAAAGTAAAGGTGCGTACACACTTCCAATTTTTATCGTTCCAATCGAACGACGAACGATCGATTGGGCAAAAAATCGTTCGTAAAAAAGTAACCAACGACGCCGACGAACGAGGAAAATTGTTGGAAACGAACGACCGGACCGGCGGATCGGATTGGGCGACGATCGTTGAACATCGTTCGTGTGTACGGTCGTTTGTTGATCGTCCATGTTCAGAGCATGCGTGATGAACGAACGTCCATTCACTTTCCTGTCGTGCACATAGTTCCTCTATCGCTTAAACGATCGTATCTATTGTGTGTACAATATCTACGAACGATCGTGTCGTTACCTCTATGTGCAGGATCGGTGCTATACGATCGTTCATATATATCGTGCAGGAACGTTCGTCGTTCGTTTTCCGACGATAATAATTGGAAGTGTGTACGTAGCTTAAGTTTTCACTGCTTTTACTAAGCTGATTGAATTATCTGATTATAAGTAGATAATGCAATTTGCTAAGTGAACTCCCTAAACTCCTTTAGTAAATGAACTCCTGTGTCATTGTTTTGTGACTTAATGCTTTGTCTATGTTTTTTAAAAAGTGGTCTGGAAACCCTCAGTTTTTTTAAATGACAAGTAATTTTCAGCATTTTCTGTGTTGTCTAAAAGAGAATAGTTCCTGAAAGCAGTGACATTCTGTCATGTTTAGTTATGGGTTGAAGGTAAATCGGTGGTGTGTGTAATGCCTATAACACACATGTTCTCCAAAATCGTACCCCATTCTACAAGAACAGTGAACACCCACTGATACTGGCTAGTCTTGCTTTGAGAAGTGTTCAGGAGAAAGTAAATGAGTTGTAAAAAGGAACGAAAATGCCTAGAAGGGGATGTTGCCTTTAAACTTAGATTCTTATAAAGAATTAACAGTCTTCTTGAAGAGCCGTGGGCAAGTCATCCCTTGTCATGAAAAGAAAGGATCTGATAAAATATTGGAGACTGTCCAATTTTGGATAGATACACAAGTAATATGTCCTTTTCACTTTTCTTATCTTGTTAGCCTGAAATGATTTATTCACAGTTTTTTTTTACTAGGATAATACAGGATAACATATTTGTAAATATAGATATATATATATATATTTTTTTTTGATTAATTGACATTAATGAGCATACATACTCGTAACTAATCAGAGTTAGTCTAAAATGGTCTAGTTTCACTATAGTACCATTTAATTACTTACTATTAGTTACAAATGTTTGCATTATGTCACAGGTGTAACTTGCAACAGGTAATTGAGAATATACGTATATCACATTGATATTTCAGGCAAGAGAGAACAAACATATGTTTGTTAGTTTTAATAGTTATAGTATATATATTAATATGAGTATATGTATTTTTTAAAAAAAAATAAAAAATATATATTTTTTTTTAATACATAGATTTTTTAATATATTCAATTTATTATTTTTACATGAGTTTGTGTTTCAAACTTTATTATACTCATACTATTAAATAATACTGTAAAATACATTTTCATGAAAAACAGTGTACTGCTTTTAGACATGAGACCGGAAAAAAATGAACTAGGGAGATTAAAAAGGTTGCTTCTTAAAATAGCATATTCTCATAATAAAAACCTTTGTGCACATTACAATATTATAGCATGACAATATTACATCTAGTTGTTCAGGAAAATAAAAAATATATATTGGGACCAGCATAGTTGCTGATTATGGCACATACTTACCTGTGTGAAGCCGTCCAGGACTTGTCATTGCTGCTTTTTCTTAAGGCGCCATCTTCGTCACCAGCTAGCTCTGCTGCCAACTTCCATAAAGACGCCATTGGATGGCCACTGATGAAGTTATAATTTCTGCAGCGGCAGTGGCACACACAAAGCCAAGCTCTGCACTATATGGCAATGACAAAAAAACACAGGGAGCCAGGGGGTTTATTATTTTCACAAAAGAGCAATTACATGTCTAGTAATACTTTTGCTTTTTGATTTTAGGTCCACTATAAGTGGATTGAAAACACCTTTTTTAATTATGAGAAAAAATAGTTACAACAAACTGCGTCAGTTATGCTTTAAAGAATTACCACTTTTTTACTAAACTGTGCTATACTTTGCTATTTTAGTGTCTGCCTATATACAAGAAAATTATGTTTGTGCTCTAATAAATTTCTGCAATAATGTTATATTTAATGTATCTTTATATAAGTCAGAGGGTTAACAGTACTGTACTTTACAAAAGAAAAGGCCATAAATGGTGGTGGGATATGTAGAACTCGGTCAGAACCTGTCAAAGTCACATGACTAACCTTTCCTTTTATCCTGGAGTGCTCTCTGTAGCATTACCACGGTTCCGTAGATCCCTAGGGTTTCCAAGGGTTTCCAAGTTTCCAAGGGTTTCTTGACCTGTGGCTAAATGAACTCCTATACCGGAAGAAAACAGTTCAGGGGACAATACCACTTGGCAGAGCCAGCTGCATGAAACCAACAACCTTTTTAGCGGTCTGTAAAGTTAACATTCTGACCACTAATGAATTTGTGTATGTGGGTGGTATTCTACCCACTAGCAACCAATGCAAATAAAGTTGTTTCCATTGACTGGTCCCCACACCTGAACATTTTTTCAAAGTTTATCAGGGTTAAAAGGTTGAGAAATGCTGCCATACCAAATACTTGTACAGCCATGTCTTTTTATCTGGCTTTGTGCACTGGAGCACAGTCTTGCTTAAAAATAGCCTTCCTAAGTTGTCACAAGGTGGGAATTGTACAACTTTCTTAAATTTTATTTATAATTTATATGCTATAGCATTACCTGTACTCATCACTAGAAGCATTTATATCTAAATGTTTTGCAAAACAGGTTTGGTTGTCTGGTGAGGTGTCCACAAGCCATATACTAAAATTTATAATTTGCTTTATTAAAAAAAAAGTGAATTATTGTAAAAAAGAACCTATAAAATGGTTATGATGTCTAATTTAAACCAGCATGTATCAGTTAAAAAAAAGGAATGTTGATACAGAGGAGTAATTGAACATTTATAGGTAAAAGAAACCCATACTGAATATAAAATGGTACTAAACATTAAGGACATTTATTTGTTTTTTTTTTTCCTTTGACACAATTGCCTTAAATCTGTAGAGAATAATTACATCTTCAGTCCATGATTATGATTTCTTTTTGATCTCTTTGACAGAGAGCAGATTTTAGAGCAGTAGTTGCCAACCGGTGGTTTGTGGAGAAAGTTTTGGTGGTCCGTGGCTCTGGGCGGTGCACCCCTGAGCGGGGTCAGAAGAAGGGCCCCTTGAGGGGACACACCGGCCAGAGCCACGGACCATGTCTCCCTGAGACACCGCCCACTCCCCCATCGCAGGGCTGAGTGGATGGGTTCTGGCATCATGACGTCATTAAAGGGGAAGTTTCTTCCCCTTTGAGCGACACACGGCTTCCTGCGCATGCGCGGTCCGGAGCTGGTAAATTTAGTGGTCCGCCAGTCCGAAAAGGTTAGCGACCACTGTTCTGGAGCAAATATTGTATTTTATTGTTACCATACCCTAATAGTATATACCTGGTATATTCAGAATGAAAATGTCTTGACATTCCGTATCGTTATAATGACTTAATTAAAAGTTCACAGTCTGAAATATCCCACGTGTAGACCAATCAATAACACTTAAATAATTCTAAAGAGATAATCTACTAATGTTAAATAAGGTGAAATTAGGTTTGTTTTAACCATGTATTAGGTAAGTATATTAAAAGAATAGGAACATCTTGAGAGGGCTTGGCCTGTACATAGCAGCATGAGCTACTTCTTCTTCCTGTCACCACATAGCTACTGAACACCTAGACAGCTAAAGAAAACTTATCTGAGGCAGTGAGTGAGTCCAGTCATTTCTTCTTGTCTTTCTCCATGCTCACTAGACTGGTTATCGAAAGATGCAGTGATTAACTTATCCTACACCTTGCTCATGAGTTTCTCAGCAAGCCCTGATTCCTGAGATCACGGAATCACACACCTGTTTATCAAGTTTCATAGTTTCAGCGCTCATAGGCATCTGACCTTGAATGAGACTCTCTTTTATGGCGTGGCCTCTGTTATGTTTGTCATGCCTTAGGTCACTCCCACATTGAATACCCCATTGGAGCTACATTTTTCGTTTTTATATGAGCCAGTCTTAAAAAACTTATCAGTCACTTTGTACTAAGTGAAAAAGGTGACACTATCTCTCTAAAGCCAGAAAACTACTGGCCGAACATCTTCACCCAAAGCCCTTGTAAACTGAGTGTTTCTGTGCATGAGGAGCAGAGTCTTGTGATATGTTAGCTTTGAATAATTCAGAAAGTTTGAATGTGATAATTTTACTGGCTAACCTAAGTAATATAAGGCATCCAATAAAGAGTATCCCCTATTCTCCAAACTTTCTGTTGATGATCAGAATAAAGTCAGTTTAATTTGACAATATATCATGTCAGACTTTTGAATACAAATTTCCTTGGCTTGTAATGTCTTGTAAAGAAATATCGTACTATACATTATTTAATAATTATTAAAAACCTGACATGATTTTGAGCTCAATGTCACACTTGGACTTGAGATATATTTACAGTTTTACTCTGCACAAATCTATGAATTATTCATTATATATCATCACATCTATTACAGCATTATCTCTCTATTAATCTTTCATTGCCAGTTTACTTGATGTTTTTAACAGATCTCCATTCTAATTGAAGAGGCAGAATATATTATATTGAAGAGCTGTTAAAATCACTAAAAAGGAAAAGTTAACACTTTTACTACTTTGTGATAAGAGAATGGCTTATGCAGCACAGGACCTGAATTGCTACAAACTGCACTGCTGACATATATAAAAAGCATTGTTTACCCACAAATCTACTTTTTGTACCTATAATAAGCCTCAGTGGATGGCAGTACTCATTCAGGCTGTACTGAGTTCTTTTTCTAATGTTGCTTGCAGGAGGGATAGTATTGGGATGACCAAATGTGTGTGCTGCTGTTTGTGCAATATCCAATACTCAGGAAAAGATGGCTTTGTTATCATGCTGTACTGATGTATGTTATGGATGGATGAGATGGAGGAAAAAGAAAAGGCCAACCTAACTACGTCCCCTCAAACCATTGTTTGGGAGTGTCTAGACCAATGTTTTCCTAACATCTGGATCATGATGGTTTGTAAAGGGTTGCCACCTGATTGTGTAGTGGCCTTGTTTGTCCAAGAGCAAAATCAGTGCTGTGTGATATAGCACATTTTATTTAAATATGTTTCAAATTGTATACCATCGTGTTCTGAGACATAGTGAAATATATATATCATTAACTGCCACCCATCTCAAAACCTGGTAATTAACTAAACATAACTGTTAGTACATGCACAAATAAAAGACTGTAAATAAAATCTGTGTGAACTCCCCAAGTTTTGAGCCTGTGGTCTTAGCACCCTAGCTAATTTTCAGATGGTCTGCCCTCTTCCTAAAGTTTTTTCATTATAGACATAAAAAGGGGAGGGGTGAACAGGGAAAAAAATGAGAAAGAATGGGAACAAGGAAGAAAGAAAAGGGGAAATGAAAGCAGAAGAAGGAAAAGAACAAAAAAGAGAGCCAAGAAAGGGACTAAATTGGGGGTGGGGGCAGATGCAAGGAAAGGCAGAGATCAGGCGTAGGGAGAAAGCCAGTACAACCAACAGGATCTCCTACAAATCTCCTGTAACAAGACACAGGCAATGGCTTATATAAAGGAAATATTAGGCATTATTAGGATGAACATGGTAATTAAATAAATCTCAATAATAGGTTCCTGTAAACTGTATTTAGAGAAAAGATAAAAAAATCTAAAGAAAGTCACATCAACTGGTTGTTTTTCAGGACAGGATGGAATGATCAGGCAGGCCATATATGAGTGGTATCTTAAGCTCCCCATAGTCCAGAGTCTATTTAGTTGTGACTCCAGGGTTGTAATACTAAACCAGAAACCAAAAGGGGCTGAGGGGGTTTCATTAAAATAGAGTCTCCTTAACAGCCCTCAAAGAGAATCGCCATGTTCCACATGATGTTAGGGTGGATGCCCATAGCCAGGATTAAAGAAGTAACCGCCAAGGAATCCATTTGAGAGGCCAAAGTTCTACCTTGTTAGTTTTATTTAAATTATGTCAAAGAGCGCTACATGCTTCAAGTTCTGTCCGTGCAAGGATGAAGAAAAAAAGATCCATCTCAAGGCCAAGCCAGTACCATAATTTCATCCCCTAAACCTGGTAATGGGTCCATAGGGAGCAATTCATGCTCCAGGACATTTGCTGCCCGATGTATCCTGTCCTTTTGTTGTATTGGCATAGCTACCAAAGATTTCCAAGGAAGAGGCAGGAGCACAGATGTAACACATGCTCCCTCTTCTAGGCCACACCTCTTTAGGAAAAGCATTTAAATTTTTTGGCATTTTTTTAGATCATTTGATATTTTAAAAATTGTTTCAATAACTCATGTCATATTTAATATTCAAGTGGTATTTTAAGTGTTTACAAGGCATTTGATTCATAATTGCAGTGCAAAGGAAATGGAAGCCAGCTGTGATATAATTAGCATTTGTTATTATACGAACATGTAGAGTGCTTTGCTTTAATTTTGCAAAAAAATTATTTAATAAGTATAAGTATTTTGTTTTCCTTAAAAGACCATATGCAAAAACATTTGGTTACCATCACTTACAAATGGCTGTTAACAGCTAGGTAAAATACCAAATGTTTAACGTTTTAATATTATTATATTATATTCCAAATAATTTAGTAATACACCTCATTATTGAGTCATTATTTTAAGGTACCCATATGTTTACAGTCTTTTTCAATTTCAAAAATGTAATAAATACAGTGTTTATGCATTTTTATGTATGCCCATGCAATAAAGATTTGTGAATTGTACCCTATATTTATGTTATGAAAAAATAACTTATTTACAAGACCATCCAGTTAGCCTTCCTAGTTTGCCTTTCGCCCTTGCCACTATCTTTTTTTTGCTTTCAGTGGGAGCCAGCTATCCCTGATAGAGTCGGCTCACTGATAAAATTATTGTAGATCTGGCCTATGTGCAACCTGGTACCGTGTTTTGGTCTGCCCATGAAAATATACTTACCTGTCTGCATGAAAGACACAAGCTCTGCCATCTATTCAGGAGATACATATTGTTATTCCCCCTGGGATATGTGACATGGAAATCCCAGGAAGCTGCAGGCCACTTTTGTATATGTCACCCCTTCCTGGAGAAAAACCAAGAGGGGTTGCAGTTCAGATAAGTTCAAAAAAGTATTACCGTAAAAAAAATAAAAATGGTAGCGGAAGGAGGAAGCACATATGAAAGGTCATCTTTAGGTACAAAATAGAAATTTCTTAAGCCTGTTTAGCTATGGCGAGCTGACCACACACAGTAGCTGCATAAACTACAGCACAAGGAAACAGACTAAAAGAAAAAAATAAACCAAAAAAAGAGAAATCTGTATAATTATTATTTAAATTATTTGTATTTATTTTTTTCTCTGTTTGCATTGTCAAATAGGTAAATATTTTTGCACTGTAATAACAGTCGGAGTCTGCATTCAGGAAACATCTTTGCAAGTCTCACAAGTATATTGAAAGTGATGTGGAAAATGCACCTTCATTAGCACAGTGCATGCCTCAACTATATCATCAGATCATTGTAATGCAGAGTGTGGAAGCAGCAACATCCATTCTTCTATTAGAACACAAATCATTGTCTCTGACATGCCCCCAAAAGGTACAAAGAAAGGTTGAGGAGATGGGGAGAAAACGACTGGAAAGCAAAGAAAAATGTAGCACAGATAATAGAATCCGTTATTGCATGAATGATGCTTCATCATCCACAGTCACTGAATGCTATGATTAAAATTTAGTTTTTCTATCTTTCTTTCTATGTGATTATCAGTGAAATTAAAAAAGAAAAAAGGTGCTGTGAGGCTTGCTTAAGATTTGTTTTGGCAGTAACCATAACCTCTTGGTAGACATGCATTCCCTGTGTGTGGGGTGGTTTCTAATGACCCTCAAGGTAAGCAGGAAATAATGAACAGACATTCCCAATTCATACAGAATCGCCTTTGGTTGTGACATTGCATCCAAGATGGAAAAAATCTGTCGGGGGTTGTTTCAGGTTTCGAAGAAAAGACTGTAATAACATATTTTAGAACCAGTTTTTTGCTCTCTAACTAGAGATTGTACCTGTTCAGCTAAAAACACACTAAGTCATCATATATACTAATAAAAATCATTTATATACTAGAGTTAGGACAACAGTGAGGGACTGAATGAAAGTGTAGCTGGGGTCAAGTCTTGGGACAGCACATTCATTAGCTCAGTGTTGGAGCAAGAATGGAGAGCAGAAAATAAAACTAACAAATGTGAGAATGTGTGTACTCGCACAGTGAGTACTCATACAGTTAGGAAACAAACCAAGGATTAAATCAAACAATACAAGCAAATCACAAATTAAATAATAGCACGGCATTGGGGACAACCTCAGGAGACAAAGCAACATGAGGAAAAATAGTAGAAAAGGTTGTACAGGTTAAGCGCTTGATGTCTATGAAACACACTTTAAGACCAGCAAAACTAGGAGTTAATTTGCATATTTATTTGTGCCTCTATGAAGTTGTTGGGGATTTAACAATCTTTTCAATCACTTCTTGATAGTTCTGCTCCACCTAAACATGATTTTCTTTTAAACAATTAAGTTAATTACATTTTTCTACCAACAATGTCTTGAAGAAAATGAGGAAAATCATCAGTAGTTTGAAAATTATGAAAATCAACTGTAATGTAGAATATGAATGACTGCCAGTGATGCCACACTTCACCTTTAGTTCAGTTTGACATTGTTTGAGTCCACTTGTTAATCTGAAATGTTACATTACAAGTAGAAGAAATTGTTCTGTCTTCTTAACTCATCAGACTCTGGAGCTCAAATCAATACTGAGAAGATTGCTTATAGAGATCATCAATAAACAGATAAAATCTTACTAATAGTACCATAGTGAATAGAATGGAGGTACAGAATTCATACAACTCTTCTGTCACAAATTAGAAATAGCTGCATAATTATAATGTGAACAATACAACATAAGATTCCCCTGGCCCCAATGGAAAGTGAGGACATCATATCTAATCTGTTTCTAGCTCACATTTTGTACTGTATTGAGTTGTATATTGAGTGGATTGAGTGAATTGTCCATGCCAGAGATAAGATAATTGACATTTGTTTTGTTTCTCACATTTGGTGCATGCACCTGAAAACTCTCTATGCCCCTTTCAAGTCTTAATTTTTCAAGTGTAATGCTTACATATATGTCCAGTTATAAGTTTTCATTGCACAATACTAAAAAAGTCCTAAAGATAAATTTGCATTACAAATAAAAACATTTCATTTACCTTATTGAAAGCCCTTGATCTGTCTACATACAGCACCCAGTCTTCTTTCTGGTATTAATTTTTATTCATAAATGTGAGAAAAAGAATAGTTCACCTGGAACTATAGCCCATTTACACCAAAAATTTTAATGGGAGAAGAAAGAGTTAATTCAATATGGAAACCTGTACATTAAGTGAGCAGAGAGGTTAACAATGGGTCTTGTTCCGTAGAAATCAGAGCACAAACTACAGTGATAATCTATATACCTCAGAACACTAAATATATATAAATATAAAACAAAATTATATGTGAATTTATAGCTTGATATTTTTCCTTACATGTTCAGGAGCTTTCTAAGACAAACAAGAGTTACAATTAAAATAATAGACCATTACAGTCAGGTCAGTTGGTTTTGGAGAATATTTTGCTGTTAAATAGTTTGCTTGCTGATTACATATAGAAATTAATGCATAGGAAGACTCCTGTTCAGTTTATGAAATGGTCATAACTATTGTGTTCTGCGTCAGTAAACCTATGTATGCTCACTGCTAAAGACATGCTGGCTTCCAGCATGCCATAAACAAACCCTTTAATAAAGCCTGGACAGGTAGGAATAAATCACTCTTCTCCTGAACATCTCTCTGTCTTTCCGATTACTCACATCTGAGCTTAGGCAGTGAATGGGTTTGCTTCATTTGTGGTGTTAGAAATCAGAACAGCCGAGATTATCAGGAGCAGAGTGATTTGTACTTATTTTTGTACCTGATTTAATAAAGCTCTTCAAGACTGGAGAAGATACACTTTCATTAGTGAACCTGGGTGATCCAGCAAACCTAGAATGGATCTGGTCCAGGAAGAAATTTGCTAACAAATAACAAATGACATTAGGAAATCAATTCCTGGTTTGCTGGATCACACAGATTCACTGATGAAGGTGTATCTTCTCCAGTCTTGGAGAGCTTTAATAAATCAGGCCCTAAGACTGGGGCAACTCCTTCTTATGGAGGAATAGACAGAGCTGTGCAACAAAATAGGCAGGGGACTTAAGGACGTCTGTGCTAAACATCCCTTATATAGACAGGAAACTGTGTTACTCTATCATTTTGGGTGGATAAAAGTGGGCACAAAAGCCCTAAAATGGATTCCACTGAGTAGACACTTCAAAAACCCTCTGAAGTCAAATTTCACAATACATATTTACCCATTGGATGAAATGGGGGGGCTGTCATATAGACAACTGCATTGAAAAATTCAACTATCCTTCAAAAAAATCCCACTTTTTTATTGGTCAGAGTGGAGAATTGTCTGAATTTTGTAAGGTTTTTACTGTTGTTTGGGTTTTTGGAGAGGCTTATCATGCTAAGGAAAAAGCACTTATTTGAAACACAAATCTAAATATCTTTTTTACTGTTATTTATTACTGTATTATGAGCTATTGTATTAAAATGTTGTACATTTGCTTTCAGTAGTTGTTTTCAAAATGAGCGATTGTATTGCTGTATTTGTAAAAACTCTCAGGGATACTTACCACCTCCTTTGCATTTATTTAGCATGCTTTGTGATATAAATACCTTAAGTTGAATAAAATGTGCTGCAAGTCTACATAAATAAAGAAATACATCCATTACATGTTAATAGGAGTGTGAGAAAAGCATTAGCCTTCAAAGCTTTCCCTGAACAAATCACATATGAACTGCTTTACAGAGAAAGCTGCAATCAAGTTGTCAAAAATATGATACAAAGTAAAAGATCATTAAGGCTTTAACAGAAAGATGCCTGGGAAAGATATATCTCAATTACATTATCTGTGTTAGGAAACTGTTTTCTAACTGGGGGATGGCATGATGTCAGTAAGCAGAAAATAATATACATACACATCATACTTTTGTTTTCAATCTCACATAACAATGTCACTGTATTGAAAACACAGAAAGTTATATGTACTGGTTCCTTATGTGAAAGTGATGGAAATAAATTAGGTGCACATTCACACATAAAATAACAATGCACCTTGTCAAGATACCTATTTTATGCATGGTGTGTGGTGCAGTGCACCCTAATACATTGTACAGTAAAGCCTTAGGCAGTGTGGTGCACTAATTGTTGAAAAAAGGAATCATGCAATTTTTTCAATGTGTTAAATAGGTAACACTTTCCATAATGTGATCACTGTACCACAATGGATTTATAATAGAGAAGGGGCACTCAAAGATAATATCAAGGTGTTTAAAATTGTGGGCAGAGAGGGGGCGTGGCCGGAAGCGGAAGCGAATGGCAGCTTTCGCCTGAGGCTCCAGAGCGTGACCGAGCACCGGGACAAACAGCGGCTATTAGCAAGCACTTCTCTCTTCCCAGCTTCCCTCCTTAAATCACCTAGCACTCGGTGGTTAAGATGGGCAAGCGGAAAACCGGAGCTACCCCGCGAAAATTGACAGAATTCTTTACACCGTCGGATCACCCTAGCCAAGATGGCGCGGGTAGGCGGGTCCCCAGGCACAGCAGGAGTACACACGCTAGCAGTGAGCACGCTGAAGGAGTCTTAATGAGAGGGAGAGATGGTGAATCGGAGACCACATCTCGATCCTCTTCTACTCACACCAGCCCTGTTAAGTCTAAAGTGAAGTTGATGATCCCAGAAGACAGCATGAATGGGGTAAGCACTGCCATATTTCCCATTTCGGAAGAAACTGTACTTAATGATCCCATAGGAACTTTTCCTACTTCTGACTGTCCAGTCTCGGATACTACTCTTAAGGAAATGATAATTTCCCTGCGTAGCTCCTTACACCATGATTTTCTAGCATTAGTTCATCAAATTAAGAATGATGTACATAAAATAGGCGACAGAGTGGATCATATTGAGCATAAAATGGGTGAATACGCAGAGGCACAAAATGAGTTGGTTGATTCGATTACTGACACGCAAGATACCTTGCAACAAGTACAACAAAAATTGACCAATATGGAAGATCACTCAAGAAGAAATAACATCAAATTTAGGGGGATCCCTGAAAGCATTTCCCCCTCAGAGCTGAGTAGTTATTTATCACAGCTTATCTCAACATTGATTCCTGGGGCTGCTCCCTTTGAATTATTGATTGACAGAGCCCATAGGCTACCTAAACCAGCGCACTTGGCAGAGAAAGTTCCTAGAGATGTCTTAGCACGTATTCATTTCTTTCATGTCAAAGAGCAGTTAATGGCCAAATCGAGACAAGAATCCAAACTTCCAGATCCATATTCTAAGATTACCCTGTTTTCAGATATCTCTCAAGCTACAATACTAGCGAGGAAAAAGTTTTTATCAGTTACGCAAGCATTAAGGGATCATCATATCCAATACGGGTGGGGATTCCCAGTGAAACTGATTGTGATTCTAAATGGAGCTACTCATATGGTGAAGAACCCTCAATTGGGATGTGATTTACTTGAAAGCTGGGGCATTCAGCCGGCCTCCCAACCTATCACCTCTAAACCAGGGCAAAGCCTGGGACGCCTATCACCAGAGTGGAAGTTAGCCTGAATATAAGCTTTGCTTGGAGAGAAGGAGGACATAGGAGAAATATACCCGGAGCTCGATGCCATGACTTGTTCCCCAATTTTCCAAATGTGCAGTTGGATACTGCTTTATAGATCCGTTATGGATCTTGTTTTTTATTTTTTGTACCTCAATAAGAGGTACTCTCCTCTAATTCTATTTTTGTTTTATTTTTGGTTTTCTTTTCAATGGCTTATATGTGCGTTCCCTAACGAGAGTGAAATGGTGACATGTTTGTCAACTAGGCAACTGTGTGTACATCCAGTAGTTACTACTTTAGAAACAAAAAGTTTGGATAATGAGTCTTAACATTCTCTCTATAAATGCTAAAGGACTTAACAGTCCTTTTAAAAGACATGCCTTTTGGGCTGAAGTGAAACGGCATAGATCCAACATCATATGTATCCAGGAGACACATTTTAAATCAGATAATTTGCCATATTTTTCGCATAAGGACTTTCCATATATTTTTCATGCCACATCATTGCAGAAGAAAAAAGGAGTGACAATAATAATTAAGTCTGATATATCCTTCTCCCTGATACATAAGGATATCGACTCGGAAGGAAGGTATATAATTCTTGTGGCCAAATTCAACAACGTAACTAGGACATTGGTTTCTGTGTATGCCCCAAATACCTTCTCAGTAAAATTTTTGGCTAAGATCATCAAAAAAGCAAAGAAAGTTCAGGAAGGTTCGCTTATAATTTGTGGAGATTTTAATTGCATTCCAGATGTCTCTTTAGACACTTCCAACAGCAAGAAATAGACAAGACCAACGCTTCGTTCATTATTAAGAAAGGAGGATCTTTTTGATGCATGGCGTTGTCTCCACTCGGCGGAGAAAGATTATACCTTCTTTTCTTCTCCTCATCAATCATACTCGAGAATTGACTTGTTCCTTGTAGATAAATGGACATTACAGCAAGTGTCATCATCCTCTATCTATAACATTACCTGGTCAGATCATGCTCCGGTGTCTATGTGTATTGATGTAGGGAACAAGCCTCCGAATTTTTGGCGGTGGAGAAATGATATATCCTTGTTTGCACATTCACCTACTAAAACTAAAATTCTACATGATTTAAAGGACTTCTTTACAATTAATGAGACTCCAGAAGTAACTTCAACTATGTTATGGTGTGCGCATAAAGCGTATATTAGGGGCATTCTAATTCAACTTGCATCAATTGAAAGAAAGAGGAGAGGACATCATATAAACAAATTATTAGAGAAAATAAGGGAATTGGAAAGTCTTCATAAAAACAATATAACTCCCCTTCTTTCCCACCAATTGTTTAAATATAGGCAAGAATTACGTTTGGTTCTTATAGAAAAACAAGAGAAAATTTTCCAGCGTAACAAAACTAGTTATTATGCTCAAGGTAATAGAGCAAGTAAGTTATTAGCATCAAAACTTAAATCTAAACGTTCCAAAGGTTCAGTACCCTTTTTATTCCATCATAAACTGAAGACTCAGCTGTTTAATCCTCGTGACATGGCCAATGCCTTTAGGGATTATTATCAGGAACTGTATAATCTTAAAGAGGATTTACAGATCAACCATCCTACGCCCACAATGATAGATAATTTTTTGAAATCAATACATTTGCCTAATATCTCCGAGGAACAGAGGGAGATTCTCAACAGGCCGATCTCTATCATAGAAATTGAAAAAATTATTAAAGGTTTACCAGCCCATAAAGCACCAGGGATCGACGGTTTTACAGCTGAGTACTATAAAACCTTTAAAGAAGTACTTATACCACGTTTAGTTACGTTATTTAATAAAGTAGTTGTGGATAGTTATTTTCCAGAAGAAATGCTTAAAGCTATTATTATTACTATTCCTAAAGAGGGGAAGACATCATCTCATCCTCAAAATTTTAGACCCATTTCGCTCTTAAACACCGATCTTAAAATTTTTGCAAAATTACTTGCAATAAGACTCCAAGAGGTTATACCCCTCTTGATTCATAGTGACCAAGTAGGATTTGTTAAAGGTCGACAGGCCTCAGATGCGACTCGTCGCATGATTAATCTTTTGAAGATTGCGGAAAATTCTGGAATCCCGACACTATTTCTTACATTAGATGCGGAGAAAGCCTTTGATAGAGTACATTGGGGTTACTTGAGTGCAGTCCTACAAAAATTTGGACTGGATGGTTTTATTTTCTCTGCTATTATGGCATTATATACTAACCCTTCAGCTCAGGTATTTTTGTCAGGTATGATGTCTTCTCCTTTTAACATAACGAATGGAACACGCCAAGGTTGTCCCTTATCCCCTACGCTTTTCACACTAATTATGGAGCCCTTTGCATATATTATTAGACATAATACTTATATAAAGGGAATTCAAGTAGACAAAACACCGTATGTTATAAGTTTATTTGCTGATGATGTGATTCTCTCATTGATAAATCCACTGTCTTCACTTACTAACGTAGAGCAAATGATCGAAATATTTGGTGCTGTAAGTTATTATAAAATTAATGACGCTAAATGTAATATCTTACCAGTGGGAGTATCTTCGACATTAAAAGAGCAAATTATGAAGAAGTTTCATTTTTGCTGGGCTAAAAACAGTGTTACCTACTTGGGTATTCACCTAACTACCTCTTTAACTGATCTGATTAAGGTTAATTTTTCGGCATTATCTGAAGTGATAAAGAAAGATATACTTGGCCTAGCAAAGGGGGAACTGTCTTGGTTAGGAAGAATAGCGGCCTTTAAAATGGCAGTACTACCAAAAGTGCTATATTTGTTTAGAACATTGCCAGTGATCCTTCCTAACACTACTCTTCTTTTCTTACAAAATTTGATGCAGAAATTTATTTGGAAGGACAAGAAATCACGCTTAGCCCAATCCTATTGCTTTAGAGCAAAGAAGGTAGGAGGAATGGGTGTACCCAATTTAACAGATTTCTATTTAGCTTCCTTAGTAGACCACTTGGAAAACAGTATTAAACCAGAGGTAGATAAAAGATGGTTAGAGATTGAAAAAAGGTATATACCCACTGGGGATTATTTAGCTTTTTTAATGGCTAATTTGCAGTCTTCCATATCCTTACAACAAC
>NC_092862.1:106607411-106671750 GCF_032062135.1 Pyxicephalus adspersus | reverse complement strand
ACTGCAATTGGCTATGCATCCAAGGCATCTAAATGTATTTCCCACTGGGAATCGTATCAGAAGATACTATATAGATGGTATAGAACACCACTTAGACTTTCTAAATTTGTGCCACAATATTCTCCCCTGTGTTGGAGGAAATGTGGTGATTTAGCTACATATCTACACATGTTTTGGGATTGTAAAAATATACAAAGTTTTTGGAATTCTATTTTTGTATTAATCTCGAAAGTGACTGGATTTTTCACTAGTCCTAATGTAGCATTGGCACTACTTAATCTGGGAATTGAATGTTTCCCTTCTAATTTACGTATTATTGTTACACATATCTTGATTGCAGCCCGACTATCTATAGTTACCAAATGGAACCATCCCACAACATCCAATATTTCTGATATTGTTTCAATGGTTCATACCAATTATTTTTATGAACGTGCATTGGCTTATAGCCAATTTCAAGCACATAAATTTCATAATAATTGGAAGATGTGGGAAAAATATCTGCCGGCTTAGACTAATATATACAAAGTAATCTCACAGTAAATTAGGTTTGGTTTTATAGAATGTTAAAAATATCAGCCATTGTATTGTTGTTTTTCTTTTCTTTTTCTAGTTCTAGTATTTCTATTCTATTTTTGTAACTGATATATGTAAACTGATGTCATTTAGGTCATTTTCAAGTTTCTTTTTTTCTGTACTGTTTGCTGTATTTCAGAAAAATTCAATAAAAATTAATAAAAAAAAAAAAATTGTGGGCAGAGAGTTGTGGCCAGGACAGATATTAAATCAGAATTGCGATCCTTTTTTCAAACAAACATTAGACCTGACTGTAACCCACTGATCATATGGGTAACACATTAGGCAGTAATACAAGATATATTTATTGAACATGATTCTCTCAAAAAAGACAGGCTGGATGAGATTTTATCCCTTCTCGCCCAAATTCATCAACTAGAACTGGCTCATAAAGCTACGACAGACGAATGAGTGGGAAAGAAACTGGAAATCCTCTGGGGTATACTCTCTGCTATATACTTAGTGAAAACTAAAGGCAAATTAGCATTTCTGGAATCTCTCTTACTCTACTATTACAGCATGTTTATAACTGTCATCCCACTATTCGGCTCTACCCTTCTTCTCAGACACCTTTCTTCCCCATTGTCTCTCACCTTTGTGCTATGCCCTCCCTTGTCTGTTGTCCTCTGTTTTTATGTCCAGAATTTGTTTGACCTTGTTGTTTCTTTAGAAAGGTCTATGCTTCATTGTATTCTAGTTTACTCTTTACCCCCGTTCTTCTATGATTGCATATTGAACATTTTTCTTAAATATGTTCCCATGTTCCTGTGTGCATGTATTTTTTTCTTTATCCCTTATGTCTTTCTTTTTTGTTAAAATATGTTGAAATTAATTTTAGTACACCCAAACACTATACCATTTATGTAAGTTATAAAAGATGAGACTGAGTGGAGTAACTAGATACAAAATGTCAAAACAATAAAATATGTGCAGCCACAAAATGGTGATTTCAAACTACCAAAACAATGGAGTTGACTATAAATAATATCCCTAAAATATATTCCTCTATTTATTATATATTGCATTCTTATAGATAATACGTGTTGTACAATTGGTATCTATGTACCAGTCTTTGCTATGTGCGTGCATTTGCATTCATTGGATTGAGTGTAATGGCTTTACCATTATTTTAAATTTATTTTAATATATTTTACTTTTTAAACACTATAGTATTTTTTTCACTTAACCTTTGCCACCTTAAGGGGGCTGATAACGTGTGACAGATATTGTTAGTCTATGACATGTTTTGATATGTTTTAGGTGTTTTTGTATGATTTTTAATACTTTCGTTATATATTTTATGTATTAGTAAGCTGTGACTTTTATTCACAAATATAAGATAATTTCAGTTTATTTGCTTTTGTATTACAGATGTAAATACTTCACTTACTAAAATTCAAAACCCAGAAACAATTTCCTTTACCCTAAAAGATTGGCAGGACTCCAAATCATACTTGTGTACTCTGAGTGCAGGAAAAGCAGCTCTTCAAAAATTATTAATGTATTTACATTAGAGGTAAATGTATGTCGGGATAATCTGCCATTCATTTGAAAAACATCTTTCTTCATTTAAGAGATCCCTTCCTGTGACACCATGCAGTGGATGCATCTCTTTTCTATTAGTACACAAGAATGCATACTGTTAATGAACATGATTGTGGCATGCTTGAGTATGGACAGTGTTTTTTAAACGTGAATTCCGAGATAAGAAAGTATTGTCTACATACAAGGGTCATATGTGTTCTCTAAACCTTGGCATGCTTTGTGTATTTTTTACATAAGTGTGCAATAGGTCAGCATGAATCTTTGTGCAGGAGCTTCTGTGATAAAAACCAGTTACTACCACTGCTTTATCTGCAGGGTCACTGGACTTATATCCAGCCACTTTAGTTTTCAGCTGTCAGCCTTAGGGGTCAGCTTGCTGGATCCCTTCCTCAACTCTGCACAGCAGACAGATAATGTCACTGTTACATTTTTAGGACAATACCTCGGTTTGGTGAACATAAAGTAGATTTATATTCTTTGTGGGTATTGAGGGATGTATTCAAAAATATTTTGTGGCCATAGTCCAGCTTGAAAACTGTTGAAGAACTTTGATGGTTTAAACAGATTTTCCAGAAGTGCATTTCATAAAGCCAAACACCACAAACTGTATTCCTTGTTGAAAGATGATTACCTAATTGGTTGAGTGAGTGGTTGAGTAATGGATGCACAACTCTTGAAACCCTCTTTGGTTTCAATTGACAGTTCTACAGTCTTTCCTAAATTCTGCTTCTAAATAATGCTACAGATCAGTAATCATATTTTTCATTTGTGCAAGTGAGCTTTATAGATTGTTTTCAGATAAAGGGCAAAGGTTTCATGGCAATAAAAAAGAATGTGTATGCAATGCGACAGCGGTGCATATGGCGAGAGGTGGCCAGGCTAATATATTCATTTAGACATATTAATGTGTCGGGCTCTAAATGCAGAATCATGCATTTTTCCAAAAATGTAGAAAATCAGAAATTAACACATTTGACCTACTTAGAATGTCAATTACTAGCATTAGCTCTCAGGTGGCTGGTGCTCTGTTACAGCAAATGCTGTTCATAGACTACGACAGCTCCTTAGCTTCCTGAAGATACATTTACTGGTTACTAAAAGAGAACCAAGTATAAGTTAGTATTCGTAAAAATCTAAATACTCAACTATGAACTGAAAAGAGAGCTGTATTCCTCTAAGCAGCAACCGTTTATTCTGGTATTTAGACGTTTTGTTCTTCCTTTTAGCACACATGTAAACACATGTTCTGCGGGAATGCACATGTTAACTTGTCTGTAATCACAACAGTTAATAACATAACAACCTGCCTTTAACATAACGTCCATTAACACATAACGCGTGTTAGCGTACATGCATTTATGAAATGGACACGAACAGACTAGAGCATGTTCATGACTAGTGATATTTTACTGCAAAGTGTAAAGCCCCCAGGTGTCTTGTTTCAAGCATTAGGCACCCAGAAGCTGTGTCAGACTGTCCCTGCTAGGCTATTTCATCCTGTGCAGACATTTGCAAACAGCTGCAAAAGCCTAGCAGAGTGGTGCTTTTTTTAGTACAGCTTTTTAAGAGCAGAGCATCTTATACTTCTTCAATGGATTAGAGGCTGGTTTCAGCCTGAAGCTGCACAGTAGTATCCAAGTCATCTTCAAGTTGAAAGCAAAAGTTCCTCCAAATAGCAAGCAAGAATGGCCTGTATATTATAGAAGGCAATCTATTAATAGAAAACATTAAAAGCTGAAAAGCCAACATAAATTTGTATGTGCATATTATACATAAAACTTGATAGCATAGCCATCTAACCGTGGCATACATTACCATTTACTACAGGCTATCTGCAAGCATTAATACCATTTCATGTGATGACGTTTTGATGTTTCTGGACTTTTGGGACAATACTGTCATATGCTGTGTTCATTGTTTAAGTTGTGCGTAAGGTTTTTGGTCAAGAAAAATATACATGTTACCAGGTTTCACATCTAGGTCAAATTGGGAACAAAATGAGCCTTTTGCATGATAACCATGTTCACTGACTGGTATAATCATTTTATCAATACATCTGCTTTCTGAGCTGTTTAAATTCTGATCAGGTAGGCTATCAGGCGGTCGTGGAAATGGTCTTTCTCCTATACGCATGGTAAGTATCGATAGTTTAAAAACATATTTATAAATATTTAAAACAGAATGAACACTTATACTGTTAGTTTGTATTTTATGCTTACTCCTAGATTGTAAACTCTTCTGGTCAAGGTCCTCTCCTCCTCCTGTGTCACTGTCTGTATCTGTCTCTCATTTGAACCCTCTATTTAATGTACAGCACTGCGTAATATGCTGGCACTATATAAATGCTTTTTTAATATTACTAATAATATTAATAATATTAAAATCATAACTTTAGTTTGGCCATTATATGTACACATATCAAACAGATGATGGACCAGCAGGCTGTGCACCACATTTACATTTATTGTAATGGCTTTTCTGTGATCTGTTCCTGCAAGCATTTTGCTGAAAGCACTAAAAAGAATCTTATCCTAAAAAACTGACTCCGAGTACAATCCCTTAGACAATTAGAGATTTGCTAATATATCTTAGTTCTTAACTCAAAAAAAGTTAATAAGATAATGGATTAAAGCTTGTATTCTAATTACCCTGTGTATATACTGTAGAAGAACGGCTCCAGACCGTATCTGGGAAGTATGCAATCCCTTGTCTATGTAACCATGGAGATGGAATCTACCATAGAAGCTTTCCTCTTATGAGGTAATGTAGAAAAAACAGGCTTAAAGAGAAAATATCTTCTCAATTTGTTGTCTCGGCTTTTGAAAATCATACACAATAAAGTTTTAACAATGGTCCAATGAATCTGAGTATTTATCATGACATTTAATTCTTAACTGCATACAATATATTTGAATGAAGTAATATATCAAATTACAGTACTTTAATGTTCATCCAGGCAATGCTGCAGTGCACAAGGTCATCCTAATCCTGTTTTATCAGTAATTTGGTACTCTGAGAACCCTTGCATGTAATGCGGAAGCGCTCCTTCCAGCACCCACTGTAGGGTCTGTGGGGTTTCCTTTTTATGCAAAAAGCTTAACATTAAACAATATGACTGACAGCAGACAATTAGAATAAAGGCTGCCGAGCAAGTCAAAGGGACACATTTATCAAACAATGAATAGGATTATCAACATTATTTTGCTGATAATTATCACCATGTTTTTTAACTTGACACATTTATCAACTGTCAGATGGCTAAAAAATGTTGAATGTTGAAATGTTGAATTAATTATGAATATAGTTTAAATGTTCTGAGGACTTTTATCATTGATTATGATCAAAAAAATGGAGAATAAATCCACTCCTTGTACAATGGAGATCTGTGGTTTCAAACACCTTTTGCCTTTTACCTCCTATGTTTATTCATAATAAACATTATTTATATAGCGCCAACAAATTACGCAGCACTGTACATGAAATAGGGGCTGCAAATGACAGACAGATACAATGAAAGCGGAAAGGTGGGGGAAGTAGCACACATTAAGAGGGTGGAGTATTGTTACTTTTCAAAAGCAGTAATACTAAATTACTACATTCAGTTCAATTGGGTTTCTGAACATTAATTTAGAGGTGTAATAGCACTTCTGCTCTCCACTTTTAGAAACCTGTTCAGTAGGGAACCAAACCATCTTCTACGTCTATGAAATATGATTAAGTAGTTAACTTTTTTAAAAGTGGAGAATAAACAAAGATATGTATCCCCATCACAGGCTGGTTACATAAGACTACAGGGAAAAGATAAAACTTTTTTCGTATCTATCCATGACTGAAAGAAAAAAGCTTTGCCTTTCTGAACACCTTCAGGTAAGTACCGTATTTTTCGGCATATAAGGCGACTGGGCGTATAAGACGACCCCCACGCTAACCAATCAGTTGGGGGTCGTGTTATACGCCCAGTATTGTACTGTTCCTTCTGCCTGTCAGATCTCGCTATTGTGCGAGAACTGAGAGGCAGAAGGAACAGTACAGTACTAGTTCTAAGTAATGAATCGGCGCGTTCCTTTTAATGAATGGGCGTGTTCTAGTGGAGAGCCAATCCAGGCTCTCCACTGGAGAGCCAATCCAGACTCACGTCCTCCTGTGCAGGCTCGCGTTCTCCTGTGCAGCTTGCACAGGAGGACTTGCAGGGACTCGACTTGCGGGGACGCCGGACGTGAAGCAAGCTGCAGGTAAGTACCGTTACCCGGCGTATAGGACGACCCCCGACTTTGGCACAGATTTTTCGGGGTTAAAAAGTCGTCTTATACGCCGGAAAATACGGTAGATACTTTAAAATATTACACCGGAGGACAGTGCTGGTGTGGGCTTTAACATTTTTTAGTGTTACTTTCCTAAAGTTACTTTTCCTTATTTGTGTTTCTCGTTTCATTTTTTACCCCAACTGTCAATTGTTCATCTTGTATAAATGCACTTTTATTGTGTATGTCTCTGCAGATGAAGAGATGGATTTAAAGTACAGTGTAAAATTTACACAGGTAACAAAAACCTTATGTAGGTTCCTCCACCTACCCAGTATTTTTAAATAGTAGACAAAATATGTTGAAAACAATATCTTCAGATTTCTTTAACTGATGGACTGTCACTTTAAGCTACTTGGATATATTCTTGAAGCTAATATGGTATATTTTTAAAGATAAGGCAGGTTTGTGTCTGTGAGCAGCTTATGGCACAGCAGGAGGAGATTGGGATATGAAGTGTAGAGTGTCTTTTGAAGAAGTCTATCTGTGCTGGTTTTTTAGCCAATGTATTACAAAAGTGCTTTAAAATAGTTGACATTTAACCAGAGATTGATTACCATATGCTAATTGGGCGCTGAAACTGTAGCCTTTTGGAAAATATTAATGCAGCACAGTCTCTGTGAGAACATTTCGTCTCTCTTGCAGTTTTCTTGTATCATTCTTTTAAGCACACACCAGATGTAGCAGTGTTTTGGGTATCATAATTCCTTACCTCTTTACCCTTTATCTTTATATATGTAAATACTGCATTTTTTCAGACTGTTGTGTTTGGAACACTTGTCTGCATGCAGAAATTGTTCTACAGGTAAACCTTTTACAAGGTAAAACAGATCATAGGGAGAAGCTATTTTGTGACTCAATCATTTGTCACAATAAACCGCTGCCTTTTTTTTGATAACTAGGGATGAGCAAGAAGGCCTCTGACAGTCTTGCGAACATTTCCTCGAACTTCCGAAATTTCGGCGAACTGATTTTGCGAATTCTATTAAAGTCGGGGCGACTTTAAACATTAATAGAAAAGCCCCTATTCATGTTAGAACCACCAAATTTGCTTGGTGTGTGTAGGAAAACAGTGACAACAAGGGAAAACAAAAGTTCAAAAAGACCTTTTTCCAGAAAATGGCAGGCAAAGTGACAGCAGGCAAAAAGGTTTTTTGCATGATGGACAGCGTACAGAAGGCAGCATAAACATTGAGATAGGGTGGCGCTACGTGTGAACCCAACCCACTAGCAGCAGTCTCTGCTGTCAAAACAGCAGGAAACCGCATTTCTAGCTGGCATCATGATCTGGATGACGTTAGGAATGCCACCCATAAAGTTGTGGAGAGGTAGTGCGGTGACATTAGGCAAAAGGATGGAAGACCAGAGGCAGGGCCTGGGTCAGCGAAAGCAGTAGCAGTGTGTAGCCTCTGCTCATCTATCGCCAGGGAGACCGCATTGGTAAATGTCATGGAGATCTGGGTGTAATGCATCGTTAATCCCACTCAGAAGTGTGTAAAACAATTTTTGGGAATGGAGTACTGCCTGGCGGCAGCAGCAGCATCGGCAGCAGGAGGCTGGCAGTGGGCCCTGAGACGGAGCGTGGACCACATTGGTAACTGTCTTCAAGAGCTGGGTGTAGTGCATCGTCAACGCCACACAGAAGTGTGTAATACAATTTTAGTGAATGGAGTACAGGCGGCAGCAACAGCAGGAGGAGGAGGCGGTGGGCCCTGTTACCATTGGTAACTGGCATCTAGAGCTGGGTATAGTTCATCGTCAGAAATTTAACTGTACCAAACACTTTTCTTTGGTAAATAGGAACAGGTATCAAACACTAAAATATCTGTATTGCAATCCCACCTAACTCACACAGCAGAAGCTGCAGAAGGCTGACATTTATTTGCATTAATTTCATTATGCAATTTGCACCATTTCTATATGGAGTGCACTTCAGGTGAATGTTTTCTGAGCTGTATTATTGGGAAGACTATAAAACCTACAACCATTTTTGAAGGATTACAAGGTGTTTTACTTGGTTTCATGCAGATTACATTGTTCTCCTGATTAATGTCAAGAATTTGAAGAGTGGTAAAGCTGTGCGAGGAGCAAGGCTGTTTTTTGGGCAAAATGTTCTAAATGTGGAACCAGTAGAAGACTCAAGAGGCCAAGAGGTTGAAAGAGAGACAATAGAAGAATAATTCTGCATCTCTAGCACCAAAAGGTCTTGAGCTTGGGAGCTTCTGGCCTGAACTTATGTCGCTATGGGAAAGTGTGTTGGCTGCAGGTGGGCACAAGAAATCATGTTTACCTCTTTGACATTCTCACCATGGGACCAGGGGTCTTTAAAAATGGTCTCCAAGTGGTGCTTGAAGACGAAGGCATCCTAAAGGTCACCCACGGCTGTCGATTACCAGGAGATAAATTTTTTCCCACCAATATGGTTTGTTTTTGAATAATGTTTTTGATACACAGGTGGGTGATGTGTACTTGTTTTCCAAGGAGACTAGTGGCTTTCTTCCTCATCGAACATGAACTGTGAAGGAATGTATAACTCGGTATCCAAATATGCCGTCTGCACAAGTACATTTCTTGAATAGTAAACAAACATTGATAGAGCAGAATCCCAATATGTGTTACGACCGTCCATTGTCTACTACTTTGCTGAAAGTGTTGGCTCTGGAAGTATCGCACCTCCTAGATTTGTGTCAAGCTTTGTTTGATAGCATGCTTGCTGACTTTACATTGTTAGTTGATAGCTATCCTAATGCTCCTCGCCTAGCAAAAGCAGATGCCTTAGCTGTGTTTGAGAACTTATGCTCTGAGCTTCCCAAAGAACTTCAGCACTTTTGTGTCTTACAGCAAAAGAGAAGAGAAAAGGCTTTAAAAGAATATGATGTTACCAGCCATGGATTCCTTGTGAGATAAGGAAAAACAAAGCCATGATCTCTAAATGGGTCATTCCTAAAATAGGATTGGTGCTAGGAGAAGCCTTAGCACATACACACTTTCTCCTCTTTGTTTTGAGAACCACAGAACAATATAATATTTGGTTCTCTCATGTATAAGCTTACTGTTAGGATTTATAACAAATAATTCACATTTGAAAGGAAGAGAACTACTCT
The DNA here is from genome assembly GCF_032062135.1 of Pyxicephalus adspersus. Taxonomy (NCBI): domain Eukaryota; kingdom Metazoa; phylum Chordata; class Amphibia; order Anura; family Pyxicephalidae; genus Pyxicephalus; species Pyxicephalus adspersus. The sequence continues at coordinate 106,662,224 of NC_092862.1, read as the reverse complement.
AATAATGATACAGTTGTATGCCTGCTTAAATACTTCAGAAAGTCTTGGCTAGACTTTATTTGTTGTTTGTTTTATTAGTACATTTATATGTGGGGAAAATTACGCACAGAACAACTCAATGTGCCTCTACTCTATTTTGGGGTTTCGGCATAGTCTGTTAAAATGCATCATTGTAAAAATTATAGCTACTTTGGTTTGTTTAATACAACTGTTTCAAATATTGGGCATTTTGTACAATACTGTACATTTGTCCATTTCCAAAAAAAGCTAATGTAGTTAAAAAACAACGAAAAAAACTGTAATTATTTTAAAGTAGGCCAGAAATTTCACTGTACCAAACGGCCTTCTTTGGTAAATAGGAACAGGTATCAAACACTGAAATATCTGTATTTTTTTAGAGTAGGACAGAAATTTTGTCTTCGGCAAATTGGCTTTTTTTTTAGTAAATAGAAAGAGGTATCAGACTGAAATATCTGTATTTTTTTTACAGTAGGACGTACATTTTTCTGCAGCAACCTTGCTTTTTTGGTAAATAGCAAAAGGTATCGGATTGAGATCTCTGTATTTTTTTTAGAGTATGACAGAAATTTTTCTTTAGCAAACTGGCTTTTTGGTAAATAGCAATAGGTATCAGACTGAAATATCTGTTATCTGTATTGTTTAGTGTATACAGATATATGCATTTCCCAGTCTTAAATATATCCTTAATGTGAAAAAAGAGCATCTTTACTTAGTAAATCTATGCATTCTGTTATTTAAAGTATAGGATATAAATAAATACAAAATAGCTGAGATGCAAGGCTCAGATGCAAGGCTGTAAATTATTAAAAATGTTTTCTTGAACCATAACATTAACAATCTACTCTTGTTTCTTCACTGTCCAGTCTGTAGAGTAGCAGTATTCCTGACAAAGTTGTGTTACTTTTGCAGAGTAGGCTGAGCACCTGGCTGTACAATTTATGCCTGGATTAAAAATCTGGCAACACTGAAAAATACAAAATTCTTAGCGAGTGAAATATGTTCCACATGTGAAATTTTCTTGTGTATCTATCTGTTTGCCTGGAGTTCAGCTTTATTAACATTTAAAGTAATAATTCTATAATAGAAAACTCCTCAACATATACCTGATATTTTATAACACCAACAGGAAAGACATGGGGGCATTTAATGTGTGTCACTAAATCTATACACCAATAGCTGGATAGGTACTAATAGCCCAGTATTTTGTAATGTTGGATTTCCCGGGTAAAGCCAAGAACTATTTGTTTTTATCCTCTGCCACACAATTCCCGTAAACTACATTAAAAACAAATTTTGTGTGCAAGTCACTGGAGTTTGCATTTCAATATTGGATCGCGCTAACACGATCAGGGTTTTCCATTTGCGAATAAAGAATATCACAGGGTAGAGATGCCTTCTGTATGGGCTGTCATGTCTGTTACTTGTGATTTTATTTGTTCTTTGCCAATATTATAGAGTGTAAGATGTGACCTTATTGTATTGGGGTAACTGAACATACTCTAGTGAGTATCAGCCCTTTTATGGTACAAATCAGTTTATATTAATTGTGAGCCTAAACAGTATAGTGTATTCCATTAGGACAGTATTATGATATTATTATAGCATTACAAGCTTTTTTTAATGCCACTTACAATAAAATAAACTAAGCCAATAAAAACATGAATTATATTGCTGTTTACCAGTCCGTAGATGTGGTGGCTACATTAGTTTTCTATGTTCAAGACAAAGCACATTTTTTGTACCAGACCACATCTGGGGACTGGCATGCTGCAGCATATACACTTTGGGGGAATTTAGATATACCTAATACCGGTATGTAAATATTTGTAATTTACCACCAGTGGTGAGGTGGATAAAATACTAGCAGTACCTTTGCCTAACATGTAGTTGTTTCCAATGTTTCGGCTGACTTGCAATGGTTGATTTACTAAAGGGGTAGTGTGTAAATGTTCACTTTGCTTTCTTATTAAAGTGAATCTGTGTTACTAGAATCAGGAATCCAGCCTGCATCTTTATATACCAACTCAGCAATGGCAGCTCTCCTATTTTTAGGAGTTGTGTATTTGAAATATTAAAAAAAAACTACATTAAATATAGCAAAAAATGTGCGCAGTTAAGAAGTTATATAAATTTCATTTATTTAGAAGTATTATTTCAAAAAATGTTGCACTTTCAATTCCTTGAAATATAGTTGAAAATTTTAAATAGAATGTATTCTAAATTTCAGTATAAGCCAAACTTTACTCCATACTATATTAGGGATACTTAGTGCTGATTATCTTAAATATTATTTGTTCCCATTCATTTACAAATCCTTGGAAATATTATTTGACCACCAAGCTGTGTGTTTGCAGTGAAATACAATACTGCCACTTACCAACATTCTTTTAGCCAATTATTGAACTCTACATGCAAGGTTAGGTAATCTTTTCAGAGTCAGCTAAACTTTCACTTTTTCTATTAATTAACTTACCTTGCTTTCTGTCTTCATATTGTTTATGTTTATTGTTGGGCTGGCTTTAACCACCTGAGCGTTACACTGATTTCTAGATTTCTGTTCCAAAAGCGTCACAGGTTTTCATGAATTTTTTTTTTTTAAATTGTAGACCTGTAACTTACAGAAATATGTCCGAATAGGGTTCTAGTAGATATCATGAATATAAAAAATGTTTGAAACACACAATCATGTAAAAAAAAAAAAAAAACTTTTAATAAAATTAAAGGAAAAACACAAAAATCACATAATCACATCAGAACACATAAATAAATGAAAAATACTGAAAATGCGATAATTCGGTATAATGTATAGTAATATATTTTTCTAAAACACCTCCCTAGTGTCCGTCACATACCTATAGACAAAACCACATAAATATATTTTCTATTATTTTGTATTGGATTGGATACAGGACTTTGTATTAAATCCAATACAAAAAATTTGAATTTTCCGCTACGACCCTCATCGACGGGCGCACGCACGCGCATCGTCAGGAATCGCCGAGGGACGCGTACGCAAATGCCGGGTATTCTAATTCTTTCCAAACTTCCATGCAAAAAGTGTTACATTTTTTGCATGGAAATTTATTTTGGATTGTAGGCTCTAATTCACCGAATTACCGCATAACTCACCAAAATATGTCCAAAATTTTATAAATTTAATAATTACATTTTTTTTTTATAAAACATAAAAAAAACATAAAAAAAAAAAAATCTTTAAAAAAAACTAAAAAAAGTTAAAAAAAAAAAAGTGTAAAATGTAATGTACAGTAGCTTATATAATATATATATAATACAATTATATATATATATTATATAAGGATTTCTTTGTATTGAACTCAATACAGCTTTTTTGTATTGAGTTCAATACAAAGGAACTCAATGCAAAATTTTGAATTTGCCGCCCCGCCTCCCTCCCGCGCCGACGCACGCAGCGACGTCACCGGGAAACCCCGGTGATCGTCTCCGCACTCGCCGGCTGAACACAGAAGACACAAGACGTGTCCGGAGGAGCGGAGGGAGAAGGTGAGTATTTTTTTTTTTTTTTTGTCCAGCGATCGACGCTGGACAGGAAGAGGCACAGGGATAGGGACAGGGACAGGGAGAGGAGGGAGAGGAAGCCGGCTGGCTTAGAAAAGAAAGCCAGCTGGCTTTCTCCTCTAAGCCGGCCGGCTTTTTCTTTTAAGGAGAGGGACACCCGACGCTGGAGGACGAAGCTGGAACATGGACCCGACGCTGGAACACGGAACCGACGCTGGATTAGCACAGCGGGACCAGGTAAGTGGGGATTTTAGTGTAGGCGAAAAAATACGGGCTTAACCAAAAGAGCAAAAATATTTAGTGCGAGAAATTACGGGCTTAGCGGTTAGGGGGTTAATTAATTGTATGGTCTTACAAAACAATCATGTAAGCCTATAACGGGAGCAGTCTAAGGCTAGGTACACACGTGCAGTGTTTTTATCCGATAATCGGCACAGGACCGAAATCGGATGAGAATCTGGCGTGTGTTCAGCGCTGGTCGTCCATCATCCGAACGACTGTCCTATCGACGAAGGATCGTATTGGAAGTGAAGGGGGAGAGAGCGTAGCGGGGTGCAGATCTGCCATTCTCCCCCTCCCCTCTTCATAGAGCAGAATGGCGCTGTATGTACAGCACTTGATCATGCATCGTGCAGTCGTTGGAAAGGATCATGAAGGATCCTTTCCAATGAAAATTATTGCATGTGTGTACATAGCCTATGACCTCTATAACTCTACTTAAGTTGGTATTACCAGTGTTCACTTACCTTCATAAGCAAAATTGTTTAGGTACAGATATTCTCTTTTCCATTGATGAACATAGTTGTGGCGGTGTAAATGTCAGTTAATGCAAAAGACATTACTTCAGAGAACCGGTCTTTGTAGACAATATGCAATCTTGATAAATCAGGAGCCACAGGCAATGTCGCCTTTTCAAGAAGACCCCCCTTGCTTTCAAGTAATGTTGACTTCTTAAAATGTTTTTATTTGCATTTAATTTGTATTTTTCATCAATCCCACATACATTATGCCAGAAAAAGCCAGCAAGCAACCCCCAAGAACATGAGCATGTGCAATACAGGATGGATGCATGCATGTTTGCCCAAATAGTAGACATAGCTGTGTTTAGCTTTCATTATTGGTATTATTCATATACCACAGTTACAGTTACAGAGTTACAAAGCACACCCATGGTTAGTGAAATTGAGAAAGCCACTCTTATTTCTGGTTTTTGAATTTCCAATCTGATGTTTTCCTGCTCTGGTTTGAAAATACTCCTCATGGTGCTTTTCCATGTCTACTTTGGGTCTAAAAATCTCTTACTGGAGAATGTCTTTAAAGTTGTCTTCTTTAGATGTAAAATGCTTTATTCAATGATGTGTTGCATGACATTTCACCTAAGGGCCTCTGTTTGTCGGTTCTTGCTACAATGTCGGGAATCTTTTATTTATTTACCTGTTATTCATTGATGTACAGTAAAATGTCTTCTATGAAATTGTCAATGTAGTTTGACACTGATAGGTTCTGTTCTGATTTCAAGATTGCTCATTAGGCTTCTGTGTCTGTTCTGAACACAATGCTGATCTTTGCCTAGATGCAGATATTATTCTGAATATTATTGCTTACTGGATGTTCTATGATAATGACAAGGAGAAAATGTAATTTAGTTAATTTTTATTCTGCAGGCTGGTGATATCCATTTGACAATCCTAAATACATGTTAAATGAGCCTCCATCTAGTTTTTCTAACTTTACTGCCATTATATCAAAAGTTAAGAATTACCAGTATTTTCTCCAGGTTATTCATTGTGTACTTTGTTCTATGTACACATGTTTTTGTTGGGTGTTGCTGGTGGGTATAGCTATAGCTGCGTTCACACGCCCATCATCCGAACGACCGTCCTAATGCAAGGGAAGGGGAAGAGCTTGCAGCAGGGTGCTGCTCGGTCCCTCTCCCCTCCCCCCTCTCCATAGAGCACAAGAACAAATGTGTATAAATATTGCAGTATGGTGGATAGGTTGCGGGGTGTTTTTAGCCTTTTGGGACAGTGCAAAGCAAATCTGGAGACAGTCTCTGAGTTTTACTAACACCAGCATGCTATCTACAATATTTACACAAAAGTATCAAAAGAAAACATAAACAACAACAAAAAAAAAGCCTTGGTCACTGGGTGGGTGACTAACTTCAACATAAACTGGATAAACACTCTCAACTGGTAAAATGTTTGTCCCAAACACAACATAGGATAACGTTTTATTGTTTAACTTTTTAGCTACACAATATCTTTTTCTTTTCTCAGTCCGCCACAAACATGTCATTCCCACAGGAGGACAGGATGGACTGACCAGCTCAGTCTTTTTTATGTTGGCTGAGCGGTTACCATAGGGAAAACACCAGATCCTGGAGTGGGTTTTTAAAATGGCAGTGCAGAGAAGAGAAATCTGGGACATATGTATACAGCATCTACTACATTGTCAGACACTCCCCCCTGTATATATATATATTTATGCTGGCTGACAAAACTCATATTTGTTAAAGCCCTTCAGCCACAATCCGCAACATTTCAGAATTCCTAACCAAAAGTCATACTAAGCTTGACATCTTGTGCTTTATGGTTTAGAAGCCCAAATAAACAGACTATCTCCATCTTGCAGAAATGCCTCTAGCCATTTTTCCTTTTTCATGATGTGAGGGTGCTTTCACTTATGGGCCTGCAGACACCAGGTGAGCACATAATCACAAAAGTAACATTTGCTGCAAGTGACTGACAAGTTTACATATTTACTTTTAAAAATACCATGTATGTACACCAGAGTTTTATGTACAACAGGATTTTCACTTCAGATATTTATCACACAACATTACAAATGTTGGTGAACCCTACCTTTGTCATAGGTAAGATTCCCACTTCTGTAATTCCTGGCTCTTCTCCCACCCATGACATTTTGGGTTGTAGAATATGTGTCCTTTATACAGCTACAATGCTTTATTCTTTAGCATAAATGTGAAGAAACTCATTAAAATTAGAAACTATTACAGCACAGCAGGTGTTCAGGCTTGGGAACTCCATTAGAGAGGACCCATGTTTAGAGACCTTAGATGCACAAGAAACTGTAAGATGACTAAATATTTACTAGTCTTTGTTGTGCTGACTCTTTGAATTCAAGAAAAATGTTTTATGAATACATCATTTTTAAATGTGACACAATCGCATATTGTTTGTGAAACTCTTATAAAGCATACATTCATTTTTCATAAAAACAAGCATAAGGCATTTAGTATGTATATGCTGGGTACCATAGGCACATGGCCTTCCACAAATTAACTGCGTTCAGGAAAAAATTGCTTAGCTTTTATCAATGTTGTTCACAAGGATGATTACATTACTTTAAAAAAGCCAACTTTTTATTTTATTATGTGGTATTCTGTGCTTTTCTCAAAAGGACAGAAGGTGAAAAAAGAAAGACAATTGATTGGCATATTGACTGTAATATTCACCTTCCTGACATCACATGTTTTGGTGCCAGGCTTCAACTGTAATCTTCACAAGAGGAGCCTCTGCCATGCAGATGTCTGAAAAAATGTAAAATTTTCCTGTACAACCTTTGAAAGGCACAAGACATGAAACAAATAAAGGTCATATGATTACAAGTTCAGCAAGCTACAATGTTTGTTCCAAGTATTTAACAAGAATGATAAAAAAAAGATTGTTCTCTAAAGTCTCACAGGCTTCTAGCATTTGATGTCCTTTTTTTACAAATTGTGTACATCAACAGTAAAAAGTAAATTTAGCGTTGTAGATATGAATAAATATACACTATTTACTTAGCAAAGTGAATGTTTGTGAGGCCAGGAGGCTGCAAAGTAATTAACTGCTGCCTCAGGGTAGACACTTCATGTTGCTTTTTCCCACTGCAGCCATAAAAAATGAATAGGGTGGCAGTGAGCAGTACTAGTACTACCTCCTGCCACCAGCTGCTAAATGTGCAAGCGTGGGTTCTTTAAGAACCAGCGTTGCAGTGCGAGTCACCTTGCCAGCTGCTGGCAGCTGTGCAGGATTGCTTGTTCCTGAAGAAGGTCTGATGCTAACCTAAGGTTGTGATGTGCTAGAGTTATTGCAAGCAAAAATTTTTTTTTTATCATTTCTTTTTCTTAAAAATAAAAATAATGTTATATATTATATACGTTTTGTAAAGATTTACTTTGCCAGGTGAGCATTCTATTGCTTTAGCAAATCAACCTTATGTGTTTAAAAGAAAACAGTCATTGTGACTGTTAGCTCTATCTGCTATTTGTTATCTCTTTGTACTTGACATAATTTATCTGGGACAACATAAGGTCTTGGCCACCCTGGGAATAGAGCAAAGCATAAACACTGCTGTGTAGGTCTCATACATTCAGATTTATCCTATTCACAACCAAAGGCCAAGTCCTAGTACAAAACAGACTTTCTCAAGTATTAATTCAAGAACCCTCATCTAGTGACACTAGCCAGGTACTCCCATCCCCTACATGATGCAGATTAAGTATTTTTAGGTGCACCTTGACTGGGGTATATTCTACCTTAAGCAACATATTACAAAAGTAATCATTTAGAGCACCACACAGCTTACTTATTTATAGTAAACTTGCAATTTATTTGGGTATTTAAATATTTTTATATTAATAACAAACAGTAAACAAAAAACAAACTCACTGGCCTCCATGGCGGCATATATAGAGCAAATAACTTTCACAATATACAGCAGAAGCTCTGAAGACAAACTCTCAGAAGCTCAGCTCACCCTACGGCCTCCCTGGAGCCCCAGTATTTACATTGGAATGATGGAAAGAGAAGGGTGGTTTAGATAATTACTTAAGTGCTGCTGGTGTGAGTTTAGAGAATGAATTGCTCCACTGTGGCTGCGGATACAGATAATGATGTGTATCTGTTCTTTACTGGCTGTTTCCACAATTACACATTAAACTAATACAGTAAATTAATATTATTATTATTATTACACAGTACATATAGCGCCGACATTACTTTAGCGCTTTACAATGTCCATAGGCGTGTCACTAGCTGTTCCTCAAAGGTGCTCACAATCTAATGTCCCTAAGTCATATGTCTTTAAGACAGTGTAAGGTCAATTAAGGCCAATTGATCTATCTGCATGTTTTTCAATAAGTATATTTCACAAATGACAGCATGTTTTATATATATATATATATATATATATATATATATATAAATATATATATATGTATTTATATATATATATATATATATTTTATTCACAATGTAGACTCAAATAAACGTCTTTTTTTTTGTTATAATTTTTCTAGAAAAATACCAATAAATGAAAGGACTAAGCATATTTTACTGTCAATGTAAGCATTTTTTTTATTTCCAATCTGGCATTCTTGGGATACCACTTGTTACTTCACATAAACAGCATTATAGTTTTATGAGAATTGTATTACCCAAAGAAATGCATTAAAGATAATCTTTCTGTTAGACCATTAAATATGAAGTTTACAGGTCAATAAAAGAGAGTCATAACATTTTATAAGTTATGCTTTAATAATATGTCAATTTTATATGTTCATATTGTTTGTCAAGTGATGTATGTTATTCTGTGAATGTAATTACCTATATTGATTTTTTAGCAACAAAAAAGGAAATACAAATATAGAGGATTCAATGTAAATACCTTTGCTGCCTACAATTTAACAATTTTATTTTAGGTATAATATGAATAATACAGTCGTTAGCTTTGTTTGTAATGTATTCATAAAATTAGTATTTTTTTTGTTTGTTTTTTTTTACAGAATATAATAAATATTTGAGTCTTTTAAAACCTCATTAACATTCTTCTTTCCCTAGCAAAGTACCACATTTACCTTTAAGAAGAGGGGTAATCTCATGCCTAAAGTAAGAAATTCCAGGAAGATGTTGAAGGGCACCACATTGGTGTATGTTACCTCCAATTTAAAAGCATACATGTCAAAAGGATAATATAGGCTTTCCCTGCTGGCTGCTGCTAGAAGAAATGTTAGTTAACTGGCAGATGTACAACTTTTACAAATCTGAAAACCAAAAAACACTAAATGACAGTCAGAAATATAAAAAACCTTTATAGTAATTTTTGTTTAAAATTTGCTGAAGCTAATGCATGAGCATGGCAGTCAGTCAACTAAAACGTTCAGATCAACAATGGAAGGATATATGTTCTTCTTATGGAATATGGCATTCAACACTGGTGGTGCTGTCATCATACAGATTCCAAGGTACAGTGAAAAAAATTACATTTTGTAATATTTATTATATCATGTAATATGTATATTTTGCTGGAAACCCCTTTTTGGGATAGTATTTTAGGCAATATTATTACTAAATTATTATTACTAAAATTTGGAACCCAATTAATGTTCCCTGATACTTATGAATAGATAATTCTGAATGGATTTTGATGAGTTGACGCTGGGATAACTTTATGTTCAGAACCCAGAAAGGACAGAAAATCCTGGCAATGTGGTTCCTATTAGATATTAAAATAATGAACTCCAACCAACTGCATATGCAGAGTTTTGTTCTCTTCTACCAAAAAACTCTGACTTTTGGCATTTACACTCTCATTCTACTTGCAGGTAGCATACATAATTCTGACTCTAATTCTGTCTTTAATTCACTGTGGCTTCTATGCATAATCTTGGTCTATATTTTAGAATGAATATATCATGTGCACAGACCTAAATAATTGTGAAGCAGGCTTCTTCAGGTAGTTGACAGTCTGCTATAAGTTGTGAAATGTGAACACTAAGAAAGGCTTAGGGCTGGGTACTGCTCCCAGATTACAGCTCATCGACATACCACTGTGGGTAACGGTAGAGTAAGGTACCAAGACAGACAAACCTAGGCCAACAGTCTGAGTCGGTAGTGAACAGGCATAGTCAGGAACAAGCTAGTACCTAAGGAAACAGCAAGCAGGAATACCCAAGCAGAAAGGATCATTGGAACATGTGTTAACAGGTCACAGGAGGCATGGATGTCACAAGGGGAAACTGAAGTTACAGGAGGCACAAGGGCCATAGGAGGCACAAGAATCGCACACTGTAGTAGCAGTGGGGCTCAACACTAGCATGTTGCTTTAACTCTTTGCAGTACCTTAGAACACCAAGCAATGTTTTAATTTGCCTTTATGTGAAAAACAAATGAGGACCTGGCACTAGAATGCAGAAACAGTAAGTGTGATAGGCAAGTTATTTCAATGAAACTAAGTGGTTCGTTCATTAGTCATCTAATGTTTCTATTATTTAATAGGAGTCAGATACTACCCATATTACATGTGCAAAACATAGTGGTCAGACACAAATTCTAGGGGTCCTGGGACATTAGACTGTGAGCAGCTACTTTTAGGAATGATAATTAAATCCCTTAAATTTCTTAGCAGTTCTTTATTTTAACAGACCTTGTTTTTTCCTTATACTAGGATTCTTCTTTAAAAGGCAAATAATAAAGCTCTGAATTACTTAACTAAATTCCTTGGACACTGCTCAAAAGCGTCACAAATTACTTGGAGTGATTCAATGAATGGGCATCTCTTTTTTTTTTCTTTGCTCACAAGAAAATTCTGTACTTGTGAAGAATGTAATAGCACCGTTAAATTGGCCAATTTGTGTGTGCATGTTAATACAAAATTATCTCCTGGTACGGTGTTACAGCATGTCACTTAACGCATGAGTGCCTGGTTATCACAGAAGTGGGACACTTAGCGCTTTTTCGATGATTTATCTAGAACTTGCTTATTATTTGAGGTGCTCATAAGAGATTGTATGTAATTTGCATTCTTTTGTTCAATGGATTTTACCTTGCGGCTTTGTCTCTAAGCGGCTTTATGAACGAAAAGAAGCATGAAGGATAGATGAATAGACTAAGCATATGACCTTATTATCTATGTTAACCACATAAATTGTGTTGATTTCAAAATGTTTTGTTAAGAGAGAGAAATACTTACAAACCAATTTATGTCTGTCATTACAAATTATAGCTTATTCACTGAATGATTAAAATGAAGCCTGGTCCTCCACATACACATGATTTCTGCTTTAAACAAAATTAATCCATCCTGAAAACATATGTAAGAATATATTTATATGTTAATTATGACTATTGCATCACAGAATAGGTAACTTAGAAATATTCTCTTCCTAAACTACTTACTATAAAGCCCCTCTAAAGCTTATCCAGCCCAAAACTGGTATTTCAGTTACTGCTTCTTTTTGCCCCGGGACCGCTACCATAGGTTAAACGCTAGACCCATGGCAGCTCATAGAAAATGAATGGGGACAGTATGGAGCTGTTTAGTACTTTTAACTTCTGCCCACTGTCAAATGGGCAAATGCTGTTTTTTTAGGATCCATCACAGTGGTGTGGGTAGCTGGAAAGGTGCCATAGGAGCTGCATGGGAACAACTTTTCTTTAATGTAGCCTTACTTGGAATCCACTAGTATGGTCATTAAAAGGCAGAGCACAAAATGCCCCTATCCTTTGAATACATTATTTTTCATTATAAAGAGTCTAGCAGGGTAATGTAACTAAAGGGGCAGTATGAATATTTCCTACCAGTAAGTAAGTTTGAGATTGTTGATTTTTTTGAGTTTTTTTTATTTTATATTTTTTTCCATCGTATTGCGTTGTGTTTGCATTTTGTGATATTTAAAATACTTTTCTTTACGGAACAGACATAATTCATGTTTTCTTGTTACAATTGGTACAAAAAAATTACATAGTTCTCAAAATAGGAATCAATATATATAAATATTAGTATATATCTAATAACATGTTTAAACATGCATATACCACACATATAGTGCTCATAAAGATTTTTATTTCTTGTAGCTGAGATCATATGTTACTATATTAATGCTATGCAAAGGTGTCAAAATGATTATAACATACAGGTGTGAATAAATGATGTGTTCTTCCGTAAATATACATCCAACATTTCAATAGGAAAGTGAGTACAAGGGCCAAGTAATTACCTGGGTCTGTAAGATACATCTAATTGCTCATCTGAACAGACATTTTAGGAAATTTCAAGTTATAATGAAAATTGTAGAGAATAGACAATTAAAGTGTACTATATTTTAGTCATACAGGGGTTATACATTTTGTTATCTAAATTGCATCAAATAAAAGATCAACACAGTATTAGGAGTCACCAGTTAAGAGAAAAGCAATTAAAATGTAGCTTATTTTCTCTTGTAATTGCAGTGTTTAGCATAAAGTATGTTGTATATGCAACACTATAACATTTAGAAAAAAAAAGCATTATATTTGAAGAGTTATAAACACACATGAAGGCATTTAGGACTATTTGTCCTCTAAGCTGGCCCTATCTAAAGTCTGAAAACATGACCTTCTGTTGCTTTATCTTTGCTGTTCTCTTCCTAAAGCACTGTTTGACAATTAGACTAATTGGAGTTTGTTATTTCCCAGAAGGAAAGCAGTGAAATTGTTCTCTGTGACTTCAGACCAAATACTGCCGCTAACCTATCTCAATAATTAAGAAAGTCAGTCCATTTACTCTAGGTATTACACAACATTATTGATGTGGGGTTACCAATTTGATGAAGTACACTCAGAAAACATGTTCCATTAGGTTTTAAGTTTACTTGCTAAATTCCTACTGGGACATTTATGGCGCTAAGAGACCACGTAGAGGAACAATATGCTATCAGTGCTGGACTAGGATTTCATAGTAAACTGGGAATTCGTGTTTTAATACTAAATGTGTTTTGAACCTTAAGAGGACCGTTTCTCAAGATGGGTATCTATTTCTTGTACAATAACCTATATAATAAACAAGGTCAATATATTTGTATTGTATTGCTTGTTAGGCAGGAAAAGTAGTTCTGGTTCAAGTAAACACTTGTGATCAGAAGACCTTATTGAAGTCAGCTTATTGAACCCTAATAAAGGTCCTATGGAAAACTTTTTATAGCTATAGGACATTCTAAATTTTTATTAACCCAAAAACTTTCAAAGCGCTATATTTCATTTGACTGTCTGTGATTCTTATAATACATTTGAATGTCATTCTTTATATTTAGTGTGTTATAGTATAATATAAGGTGTATATATAAAGTGTTATAGTATAATATAGTCAATAAAACGTAATGTTTTTTCCTATTAAGTAGACTGTATCATTTTTAAAACAAATAAGCCCTGGTTAAACAAATTAAAGTCCTGGTGCAAAAGGGAAGGGTTTGGGTTTGGGTTTATAGAGCACTGGGCTGACTTTTTATTGTGGTACAACCAGTATGCCAGAGATGGTTTGCACCTAAATGAAAGGGGGTCTGCTGTGCTAGGGTAAAGATTTAGGTCAATGGTGGAAGAATATTGAAACTAGGACAGAGGGGGGTGGGACAGTAAATAAGGTGGCAGAAAGGTCAGACGGGTCAGACACCAATGGAGGGTGAATTGGGGATAGTTATTGGAAGGGTTATGGATAATTGTAAGGAGCTTCTCATGTTACAAACAAACATTGGATTGTGCAGTACTAGTTGTACTGAAAAACAAAAGGATTCGGCAAACAATGCTGGTAAATGCAGCAATGGTTTAAAGAGCTTTTTCACCAATGCTACAAGTCTAGCAAACAAGATAGGGGAGTTAGAAGCCTTAATGGGTGAAGAGCATTATGACTTAGATGGCATTGCTGAATTCCTTTTAAATATATTAATAGCAAAAAGATCAGATCTGAGCATGTAGGCTCCCCCCCTAAGGATGTCTCTGGGTTGGTAACTGGGAATAAAGAAAAGGCAGATTTACTAAACACTTTTTTTTAGCTCTGTGTACACAAAGGAAAATGGCAGAATGCAAATCCAAATTCATAATAGCAATGTCACTGCCTTAAATGAGTCACAATGGCTCAAAATTGATATGATTGAGAAACAGTTGGGCAAAATTAAGGTTGACAAAGCACCAGGACCCAATGGATTACATCCACGTGTCCTCTAAAAGCTGAGCTCTGTTATTTCAAAGCCATTATTTCTAATTTTAGAGACTCTTTAGTCACTGACATGGTATCAATGGATTGGCGTGAGGCCAATGTGGTTCCTATCTTTAAAAAGGGAGCAAAGTCATTAGCAATTAGTTTAACGTTCATAGTTGTAATAGTCCGAAAGAATTTGATAAAGAACCACATAGAGGCGTTTCTGCTGGAAAATATTATTATTAAGTGATAGTCAGTATGGCTTCAAGAAAGACCGAAGTTGTCAAACAATTTTAATCTCTTTTTATGAGGAAGTAAGTAAAGAGGTAGACAGTGGAGTAGCAGTTGATATAGTTTACCTGGACTTTTCTAAATCATTTGACACCGTACTCCACAGACGGTTAATTTGCAAGTTGGGGTCAATAGGTTTAGAAAAGTCAATCTGTAAATGGATAGGGAACTGGCTTGAAGACTGCATCCAGAGAGTTGTAATTAATGATTCATACTCCGAATGGTCCAAGGTTATTAGTGGTGTACCCCAGTTCAGTATTGGGACTTTTACTTTTTAACATCTTTATAAATGATATAGAGTTTGGGATTAAAAGTACCATTTCTGTGTTTGCATATGTAATGGAATTAAGTCCATGCAGGATGTCTATAATCTACAAGCAGACCTGGATGTACTGTGTGATTGTGTAGCCAAGTGGCAAATTACATTTAATATAGATAACTCTAAAGGTATGCACTTGGGGGCTAACAACATGCATGTTTCATACTGTCTAGGGGGAATACATTTGGGGGAGTCAAATGGAAAAGGATCTGGGGGTTATGGTAGATCATAGACCTAATAACAGCATACAATGCCAAGCTGCAATTTTTAAAGCTAGTAAAGTAATTTCTTTATTAAAAAAGGAATAGACTACAGAGATGGAGAAATAATCCTGCCCCTGTTCGAAGCATTGGTCAGACCACATCTGGAATATTCAGTCCAGTTTTGGGCACCAGTTCACAAAAAGGACATTATGGAATTGGAGAGAGTGCAGAGAAGAGCAACTAAACTAATAAAAGGAATGGAGGAGCTCAGCTATGAGGAGAGATTAGCTGAACTGAGTCTATTCTCCCTTGAGAAGAGACGTTTAAGGGGGGATATGATCACCCTGTATAAATATATATATGGGCCATATAGAGAACTCTCTTCCCAATTATTCACTTTGAGATCATTAAAAAAAGAACAAGAGGGCACTCATTGCATCTGGAGGAAAATAAGTTTAAGCTCCAGATATGGAAGGGATTCTTCACTGTAAGGTCTGTGAAAATGTAGAATCCGCCCCCTCAGGAAGTAGTTTCAGCAACTACTATAGGTTGCTTTAAGAAAAAAGCTGCTCTTCTTGAAGCACAGAATATAACTGGGTATTAGGGATTTAATGTAAAGATAACAGAGACTGTTGATCCAGGGAACATGCGATTGCCTAATGGAATCAGGAAGGAATTTTTTCGCCTGTTGAAGCAAATTGTACCAGGGTTTTTTGCCTTCCTCTGGACTAACTATGTCTTATAGAGTTTTATATCTGGGATATGTTTTTTTCCCTAGTGGTTGAACTTGATGGACTTAAGTCTTTTTTCAACCTAACCTACTATTTAACTATGTAACTATATACTATGTTTGTAATGGCTTATGTGGTAGTATTAAAGTAAAATTGCAACGAAAATAATACTAGTGCTTTGATTGTTGTTTTCTTTATAAACATTGGATGCATAGCTGTCTGTGGCTTCCAGTTGCTTGTGGGTAGGTTGTTGTAAGTAGTCTGATCTTGGTGCCTTTTCTGTGTGCATGCCAGGTGGCAGGGCTACTGATGGAGCCAGTGATATATTTTATCTTTTCAGGTAATTACCCACTGACATTTTTAGCCATCATTATTTCTGCGTATCAGCAATGTAAGGGGGCATTCTTTCCACTAGATACCAATGTAAGTGATATAAATCTTCTCAATGATCACCAGTGTAATAGGCAATGCTGCCCACACCAATATGTAAAGTATTTTTCCACTGTCCACCAATGCAAAAGGACTTTCTTCTACTCACTGACCACTGGTTTGATCCTAGAGGGAGTAGTAATATCATCATATGTGTCTGTGCTAGTCCTAGCAATCGACTGCCTAAAGAATAAGTAAACCCAAAACTTCCCAAAACAAACAGCAAAGGGAGCGTCAGGTGCCTCCATATTGTCCTTTCTTTTTCCTGGTTCTTCTGCAGGCGCAAGACCGGGTGATGTAGTTTGGGAAAAAAACTTGCCGATCTCACTGCGCATGCCTCCCAGGATGCATGGTGTAGGCATCCCGGGAGGCTCTGCACTTCTATTTTTCATCTTGATCGCCTAGGCGATCGAGAATTAGGAGGGTGGTGCTGCACCCTTTTTTTTTTAAACAATAAAAGGGTATTGCACTTAAATAAAACACAAACAAACAGAATTTGTGCTTTAAATCAAATTGTTGTCTACCCTTTTATGTAAAGAGAGTTTAGGTACGCTTTAACTTAAGTCACATGGCAGGAGTTTACATGCTTCCCTATACCCAGGTAATCAGCAGGATCCTGATGATAACTAAAGCTTTTCCACCAAGGTTCCCTCATACTGGTTATTGAACAATACAAATGCATAGCCATCATTCTGTTGATTTTTTTTTTACCTTTCCTTTCAGCATGTTGTGGTGAAGCAAAGCCTAGTTCACTCTCACTGCTGGACTTCTATCCCCCAGTCAGGGTAATGCTTTCCTTTTAATTTCATAAATACACTGCATACATACAGTTTCTGAATGTTGATTATTTTTAAATTCAGTAAATTGCATAAAAGTAGACAACCCAATCTGTTATTAACACTAAAACACAATAACAAAACCTACAAAAATATTTTCATATATTTACCTTTGTTAGGAAAAATTATCCTGCACAATTTAATTTTCTTCATGTTAAATCATTCTTTGACATCCTTATTTTTTAAGGGAGCAGTGATATTTCCTTCCTTTTTAACATAAACAGCTCCCAATCCCAGGCCCCCACACACATTCCACTGCCTCACATCAATAACTATAAGGCTATAGTAATATAAATCTCTGGGACACCCGCATAAACACAAAAGTCAAACATATTTTGTCCTTCCAGTTGTACCAGGCAATGATTTATATATGTGTTTCTGAAGTCACAGTAACTGTATACATTTTTATGGTGGCAATGTAGAAAAGTGCTCTTGTTTAGAAGAGGTGAAACATTTGTCTACAAGGGGAAATGTGGAGATTTGAAAAATCGAACAAACTGCCAATTTGGCATTGCACATTTCAACATAGAATACTATCTCTGGCTGCAGAAAGCTTTTCAGATGTTCACATTACAGAACTGTTGAGCCAGCAATTATCTGTTTAATGAGCTGTGGGTGGTGGAGGCATTTCAGGTACTTGGCCTATTACAGCACCATATTCAGGAGCTTAGAGGTAGAATATATTGAAAAAAGTCTAGCAAAAACTATTTTTAGAAATGGTATCCTAAAATATTTTTTTCTTTAGAGTTAAAAGATGATATTGATGCTTGTTTGTTGTTTTCACTGAGAAATTAAACATATAACAATTATTTTAATTGGTTTGTCTGGTATATTACCGAATCGGCTGATATAACTACTCAACCTGGTCAGGTAGATCCAGTGGCAAATTAAAATTATTATAGTCATTGAAGATAATGAACACTGCAGAATTCAGAGGTGTAATACATCTATTGGGTTCAATACATACTATTTGATCTGCTATTTGATTTAGTGTCTGTTTCCTGGAGCTCAGTACACTCTCAAGTAAGCATTTCTTTAGTTTGAAATGGTATAGGTGGAATGAAAACATTAGATGAGTGTTTATTGTAGTCTTGTAGTATTGTAGCTAGTACTTTTCATACTGCAACAGCCCATGGGATAATAAGGAAAGTGCCATTTAGTATATATATATGTGTGTGTGTGTGTGTGTGTGTGAAAATGTATGTTTATACACACGCCTAATAAATAGTATGAGAGTATGAAAGTATAAATAGTATGTCAGTATGAGAGTACTATTTTTTTTTTTACAGTATTCTTTTGTATTGTTAGACTGCTTTCAATTCTTCCATGTTGTTTTCCACAGAGGTAGTCTTTAAATAGTAGCGATATCTAGTATTCTGCCTGGAGAACAAGCAATGTAGTGAAATCAATTCCTGGCAAACGTTTGACTCTTGGTGGTGTTTTATACTATGACCTGAATTCACTGCAAGCTGCTCGATAGATGGAGAGAGAATGTTTCCTTTTTTTGTGAAAATGACTGAAGGTGATAACAATGCACAGGCTGCTTCTGGTTGTAGCAAAGGAGGACGTGTGTCTCTACTGTGAAAGGTTCTTGGGAATCCAGACTTGTGTAACTGAGAAGATCTGGAAACTTTGCAAATGCATTGGGAAGTTGTAGGATTTTTTCTCTCAAACTTCTGTGAGTGATATTTAAAATTCTGATAAAGAGAATAATATAGCTTTTTTGCTATATCAAATTACATGTCTGGGGATATTACATTTCTTTTTTTTATGGATGGCTGTCTGTTTACTGACTGCTTAACATTAGTAGCAGATACATTAACAGTGCCATTCCATTTATTTTATTTTTTTCCAATGACTATGGTTCCCTGATTGTTTTTAATCAGTGATAAAAAATATAAAAACAAGATGAAAATGGCATCCAAAAAGACCAAATGGCCTATTCATCAACAGCTATAACCATGGCACTGCTTTTCAATGAGTAACACTTCCTCCACAGGTGGCAACACTTCTTCTCATTTATAAATTTGACAAAAATCCCAATTCATTTTTATTGATATTGTGCAAAAAAAAGTGCTGTAAGGCAGTGGTCCCCAACTTTTTGCAGGTTGCAGACCACTAAATGCACAAACTCTGGAATGCCCATGTGTGGGGAGCCGTGTGTCACTCAAAGGGGAAGAAATTTCCCCCCAGAGTGATGTCATGATGCCAGAATGCACCTATTCTCCCATCGCAGGTCTGAGCCTGCCATGGGAGAGTGGACAGGTTGTGTGCTTTTGTAAAGGCTACAATGTACTGTGGACAGTGATTAGAATTATCCAAGCTCGATTGATATGAATTGATTATGACAAAGGTAATAAACAGTAGTGTGAACAACAAATATTGTAAAAAAATGAAAAGTTTTGTACTTAATGAAAATAAATCTTGGATTCATTGGCCCCTTAGAAAGCCACCAGTAAACAAAAGTCCAAATGTAGACAAAAAAATTAAATACTTTTAAAAAGTGGTAGACTCTTCTACCACTTCTACTGTCACTCTTCTGATTTTCCAAATTTGTGGTTTGAACAGACATATTTTTTTAAGGATTTCCTGAACAAGAACACCAATATCAAGTATTTACCTTTCACAATGCTATTTATTTATGCGTTTGTAAATGTCTGTCATCACAGAATCATGATCTATTACTTTCTACTTTGACCTTGTTTTGTAGATATAAAAACATATCAGAGATTATAAAATAAATAAAATTATTTTGCGCTCCTAAGTAGTTCAGTGGCATAGGGTCTGATTTATTAAAGCTTCCCAAGACTTGGGTATACACTTTCATTAGTGAAGCTGGGTGACCCAGCAAACCTGGAATAGTTTTCTTCAAAGTAATTTGCTATTTGCTAGCTAATGTTTTGAATCCTGGACCAGATCCATTTCAGGCTTGCTGGATCACCCAGTTTCACTGATAAAAGTGTAAGCTCTCTAGTATTAGAGAGCTTTAATAAATCAGGTCTATTGCCTCAACAGCCAAGGACATGGGGTAAAAGTGCTCATTTCTGTATTTACCAGGAACAACCCAGGAGCACAGAAATGGAACTGCTGATTTGTTTAATGTTTCTTGAGGGAGTGATGTTAATTTCATAACTTTGTTATGTGTGGTAAGGAAAGAATAATTGTTTTTATAATCACCTTTTTTATGGAAGGTTCGTTAAGCAGAAATAAATGCTGTGCATCCTATGACTGCTCAGTGCAATGACAGAGTTAGATGACTGTTATATAAAAATAGTCTTCAAAGCATTCAGTTCTTTCCAGGATCAATACTTCTGTTAGGAGACTGCACTGTGCCCTTCGTATAAGTGACACAAAGAAAGAAAGATAAATGAAGAAATAACTATACCTTGGAGAGTATCAGATATTTCAGGCAATCATAACTAATTACTTCTCAAAATGAGCTGAGTGGGATGAGCAATACTTGTCTTCCTCAAAGCTTTAACCTTAAGGAAAGGTAGAAAGTTTGCAATAACTATAAGAACAATATTGCTATCACTGTAGTTTTTAGCAGCTTAAACATGTCTTTCTTCCTAAATCCTAAACTGCCTTGGTGGATAACATAGAAGTTATTTTTATTACATATTTGAAAGGAAATGTGTGTGTTGACACTTATTTAGAATTCTGCATTGAATGAAACAAAGATAGGACAATCTCTGACTCGGGTGTCTCCAATGTTTATGTAAACCAGGCCTATAGAAAATACGTTGTACAGAATTGCTTCCCAAATAGTGATAAGCAGGGATGCTGCATTGCATCTCAAAGAATAAATGCATATTTTAAAGAAAAATGATCTCAGTTTTAGTGGAATGATTTGACATTGATGCAAATATTGTATGACTGCTTGTAATTACTGTATACAAAGCCTTTAGATTCTATGCTACATGCATGGAAACTGTCTGCAAACCATACCTTGAATAAACAAGGATGAAATTAGAGATTAGAACTGATCAAATTTATGAAAGTTCTTGAAAATCTGTTTGATCTGCTTCTTCAGTTATAATTGACTAACATATCCACTATCACTTAAGTGTTTAATTATATGTGCGTGAGGGCTTCCTATCTTTATCTTCAATCATGAGAGAGATTCCCCCAATGTCATTAAAAATGAACAATAAGACGTATGACACCTTTTGGTTAATGGGATTCAATTAATTCAACTTTGTTGCACAGTGACAGGGCAGAAATCAACTGTTTCAATTGGAAGCAAACTTCTATTTTCTTTTTTTGGTAATGACAATATATAAATCATCTATTGCCCAATGTAACGTGTACTTCCTTCTTGGAAACTGACAATTGACATAATTATGAAAGACAAAGGAAATTTGGAAGAAACTTTTAAGTTTCCCCACAGTGGCATTCATAAAGTTTAAATCCTATTCAATAACTCCCTGAGTCAGACAGCGAAGCAGAAAAGCCTGTGCTAAAATAAAATCAACTTCTAAGATTTAGCAAAAGCTTGGCAAGAGGTCCCAATGCCCTTTGTAGCAGCTGAAATCCCTGGGGGTGAATATATTATCCTTATTTTTGTTAATAAAAACTAAAATTGCAGGATTGGTTTACCAGGCAGTTTGGAAAAAATCTGAGAATACTTACTCTCTGTGTAGTTTATTTACCACATTCTGGTTTAGTACTTTACTTGAACAATCCAATTTATTCTCTATTAAAGACAATAGATGCTTTTAGGTAAGGTAAGAGTTTTATATCTTTCAAAAAAAAAGTCCTGCCATCAGGCTGGGCGGTGAGAGCAATTCCTAATTAATTTGCTGGCTGTCATATCCAGAGGGGTATGGGATCCAGGACCTATCTAAGTTATTATGTTTTCTTAGCATCTGCAAACAGCAAGGGACCTAATTCGATTTTGCTAGCATGTCAGTCAATAGCTATCTCGCAAGAGCAGCACTTTTGCGCAGAACTAAACATTGGAAGAATTGTTGTGTTTATGTAGAAATGTGCAGAAGGTGAAATTAATGAACCAATGAATGGTTAGCAAACTGAAATGGTAATGTCTTTACTGATGCATTGCTAAATTTCATCCTTTGAAACATTTCATTTTATTGCTTTTGTAAGAACTAAAACAAGGTAACATGTCTGTGTTGTTATAGCCAGTCAGACATTGTCATTCAGTCAGATATTTGCCATTATAGAATAAATGAGGAATATAGTGTGTTCGGCAGTTTTTTTTTAAAATTAAATAAGACTGCCCATATTTGGACATGGAAACCTGCTTTGATTTCAGTCATTCAGCAGACCTCTGCCACTCAGTAAAATGTTAGGGTTGCATTTATTTTTGTCCCAAAACATGATGTACAAACCTTGATTCTTGTGAAGAACAGTGTCAGGGATGCACCAAACAAATAAATAGCCCAATCAAGAATTATGATTACAACTACACAATATTTATATACTGTGCCAACATATTTTGTAGCGCTGTCCAAAGTCCATAGTCATGTCACTAGCTGTCCCTTAAAGTGGCTCACAATCTAATGTCCCTACCATAGTCATATGTCTTAAATACAGTCTAAGGTCAATTTTTGGGGGGTAGCCAATTAACCAAACTGCATGTTTTTGGGATTTGGGAGGGAACCGGAGTACCCGGAGAAAATCCACACAAACATGGAGAGAGTCTGCAAAGTCCTGGTCAAGATTTGAACCTTGGACCTAGCACTGGAAAGGCCATAGTGCTACCTCTGAGCCAACATGCTACCCACCTGAATAATTCTTTTTCAGGTTACAAAATAAAAAAAAAAATCTTTTTTGCTGCCCACGAATATGTCTGATAATTTTCCCTTCCCCTTTTCCTGTTTTTATCACACTCATTATACATATTACCATTTTGAATTATTTATATCACAACATAAGCAGATGTGGCATACCAGAATATTGCAGGCTACTTCTGTAACTGAACTAGCATTAGGGCAAACTACTTGTCTCTGTTTCATTCATCCAGTGTTTGCAAGTTTTCTAAGGTCTTTTCACAAAGTTGTCTGCTTGAGGAAGGCAGATTGAAAAGCTCTGCCTTTTTTAAATAGCACATCGCGTTCGTTGACAAAACTGCAGAGCTTGTTATTTATATAACAGTCCAGACAATGAGTGTACTTGTTAATTGTACAGACATGGATAACTGCCATTCTCTGTTACAATTCCTTTATATTTTGCTCTCAGCTTCTCATTTAAAATAGCTAATTACACAGCACAAGCATATGTAGGATTCTTCTCTGCGCTCAGCTAGATGAGGGCATTTAAGGAGACATAACTTTTGCTTCGAAGACTAATTGGTGAGAAAAAAGAGGAGACAGACTGCATGGGTGGTCCGGGAAGAGAAAGATTAATAGAGTAATGGCAGTCAGTTCTGCTCTGTCCTATATGATGTACTGTCAAGGACAACTTGTCAAGCTGGAAAACACAGTGGATGTGAAAATTCCTATATAACTCATTTTCTCAGCTGTTTATGTTGCACACTAAAATTCTATCAACTTGGTTTTTATTTTGTGATCTTTTTTTTTCATTAACACATTTTACACACATCCTGCAGAATAAAGTTTTTCAAAATATTTAGATGGAATAATTCCTATATATTTAAGTAAAATTTACGGTCCTGACAATTGTTGACAGACATATTCCATGCAATGATTGTCTTATCGCTCCAGACAACAATGTGCTCATGTGTCTTAGTATAAAGTAACGTAGTATAATAGGGTTGACTTACTAAAGCATTATAGAATTTTCACTTCGCAAAGTAAATGTTTACATTTTCAGGTAAAAAATTATATTTGTTATTTTACTTTCACATGATTGTGTATTTAACATGCACACAACCTAACCTTATTTGCTCAGTGCACATTCACTTTGCTCAGTAAACATTTTTTAGTTCTTCAATAAATCAACTTATTGTATGCGTAAAATCAGAAATGTATTTTATTGCAGCTTTGCAGTTTATAGATGAGATGGGTCTATTCATTTTCCTTATTCAGGCTTTCCCCCCCTTTTTTATCTAGTTAACCTATGAATAACACATTCCTGTTTCTAATGAAGGAGTCAGGGTTGTCACCCAAGCTGAACTTGTAACATTTTGCTATTTTTCTGACAAGATCAAGATGTATTTTCTGTACTTTGTGAAAGTGGAAACAAAGGACTGCCAAGCTTTAATATATTACCATTGTTTTCTTGGATTTAGAAATATTTTAAAGCAGGTTTTCAAGCATTGTAAGCTGTTTGCAGGTATGTTATATATATAAAAATATTTTATAGTGGCCACAGCTTAACTCAGCATTAGTAATGGGCAAACCTCTCCATATTTCATTTCTTAAAACCTCTCGCAAATGTTCTTAAAATGATTTGTACATTCACCAGTGAACTTTATTGAAGCCTGGGTGGGGCAATTAGTTGGGGCCAATATGCATGGCCAGGTACTGCCCCTGGGGACATAATACTAATATTAATGGAAAAAAAGGGCAGAAGGTCTTTTTATGCAGTTTAGAGGGAAGCATTGCAAATGTACAAATAATTTAAATAACATAATAGGAAGGGTTGCCTTTCAGCTGACAATTGTTTTTATTTCTTTATTACAAAAAAAGAGGGATTCCCTATTAATAAACCCTTGGCTGTCGGTGACCATCACCAGAGCTTTAGGAGCCTAGATGGCCAGGACAAATGGGGGTAGCAAATTCTTTTGACTATATTAGGTAATCGGTGGGGCTTATTTGAATGTGGTGTTTTTTTAACACTAGGAACACCAAATGGTTTTATTTTATTGTTTTACACCTACCTCTCTTTGACTGTCATTTCTCCCTAACTGCTCCACCCCACTAACAAAATAGCCACAAAAAACACATGCCTTTATAGGGAGAGGACTGGCACATAGCAATTTTGATGTATCTACTATTCACCCTATTTATGCTGTAATGTAGACATTTTATGTCTTTACAGTGGTATATCTAATGTCAGCCTGTTGTAAAAGTTTAAATTAAATACAAGTATATTTTGGAGAGTTTTTCTCTGCTTCAAATTTAAAAATATCATCTTGTTGAATGATTCTACTTTTAAACCTAAAGAAGAACTAAACTTAAAATCAAAAAAATATAAAAAAATACAAAATATATTATAGAATAAAATATTAACCTAAAGCTGGTGGGTTTTTTTTTATTATGCAAAGGGCAGTCTATGTTCTTTCTGCAATAAACAAACTTACTTGCCTGTTCTCAATTCATTGCATAATGTACACTAAGCTTCGCATACCCAGCGAAGTGTATGTGTATGACCCTGTGTAGCTGGCTGCTGGAAATGTATAGTTGTTGTAAACATACTTGGGTTTACAGTTTACCAGTTAGAGATGGCTGAAGATCCCAAAGAGCACTAGGTGAGGATGTCAGCAAATAGGTGATGAGATGTGAATTTAGTGTGTTTTTTTAAAAGGAGAGTTAAGAAATGCACTTAACATCTGTCCTTTCTTCGGAGCTATGGATTTTTAACTTAAGGAGAGTGTAGAACTTTTGTTGAGCGTTGACCTCAATGTGCCCAGGAGGTGGTGTTGACAAGGGGTGGCTCATGTGCTACCCACCTACCTGCTTCCTTATGGGGGCAACTTGTTGGTCCCCCTCCCTCAGAATTCTAACCATTCCACCAGTATGTAAGCAAGATGTAGAAAAAGACACAATACACTAAATGAAAATACAAATAAATTTTCTTTTTATAAACTAATATTTTCAAGATCCAATTTTGTTCAAAGATGTCCCATGCCATCACCTCCAGGGTCATTTACTCCCTGCACTAGACACGGTATTACGTGACCAGAAAACTCTGTAAATGTAAAAACCCTAAATATGGGCAATGACATCAAATGGAATTCCTAATGACATCACAGCCCATATATGATAAAATATGGATGATAATATTAAGGGAAACCCCTTCCCCAGAGTACATTGGTCACATGCTCATCTGAACTCTGACTGACTATCGGATGGTGCAGGATATCTTCAGACATCTCTGGAATTAAGAAAGTAAAATGTGAGCTAACAAATTTCACTTACCTGAACTGAAACCAGTTCACTGCGACTGGTAGGTGGAATATGAGTTTGCCCCTTCCCTTCTTGCTGATCAGAATCAGGCTGGGGCTATTTGTGGAGACCCTTGTTATTTTGGGGAACCCGCCTCAAACAATTTCTATACTCCCCCATAGCTTCAGGACACACTTTCAGCACCACGGAAAGCAGATTGGCTAAAGAACATATCTGTCTAACATATTCGGCTAAAACATAGCCACTCAGATTACTTAGAAAATACCTACTACTGTTTTATCACGATTTTACCTATCAAGATTCGCTGAAGATATTACTGCAGATAGAGGGGTGAATACTGCAAAGTAATAGGCAAATTCTGAAAAAATCTTACATTTTTTTGCAGTACGCAGATTTTTTCATCATAAACTTTATGCTTTCATTGGCACCTTTTATCTGGCAGGTAAAAGCACTAAAAATAAATATTTTATCACAGAGTCTGCTTGTGTATTGGCTATATATTTAGCATTTATATCAGTTTTCTTAGGCAATAAGACATCTATTTTCATGCTTACAATATTAAAGTTCAATAGTGTCTGTTGTAAAATGTTAAGTCATGTGTAAAATAAATATTTTGTTATTGTATAGTTTAATTTTCAATAGGACTAGACTTACACATCATTTTTTTTATTTACTGAACTTTTTTTATGCACATTCAGATCGGGCTGAATGTGCATATTGCTTGCCTGGCTGTACTTTTTAGCCGTGTGTTTTGGTTAATGTCCTTGACACAGCCATTTTAACTTAGCTGCAGCCAGTATGCAAATTGTTGAAAAGCTCCATTAGGTTGTTTGAGGCTAAGGAAACTCATCTGTCAGTGTCTGTGAGACATCACGGCTTAGCTGAACGTGAGCCACTGTCCTTGAGACATTCATTTTCAGATTGATATCTCTATTCAGTTTCATAGTGTATCCTCTGTGGATATCACTTCGCTTATATTTTGGGAAAGCAACAAAGAATATATAAGTATCCAGATGAAAAAATGCTTTTTGCTGTAGCAGAATTACTTTTTACTGCTGTAATCCAAAGCACTGACATCTATTGGTCTATCTATCTTTCTATCTATCTTTCTATCTATCTATCTATCTATCTATCATCTATCTATCTATCTATCCCTCTATCTATCTATCTATCTATCTATCATCTATCTATCTATCTATCTATCTATCTATCTATCTAGCTGTTGTCTATGGCCCTGATTTAATAAAACTCTCCAAGGCTGGAAAGGTGAAAGTATATCCTCTCCTGCCTTGGAGAATTTTAATAAATCAGGCCCTATATTTTAAATCGTATCATTGTCCTGCTTGTAATTAACCTAATAGGGTAAATTAAATTTTAAACTAGATGGAAACCCTGATCGAATGGCATTTAGTTTGCTAAAGCAGCAGTTGGTGTTAAACCAAACCAAAGCAGAAAGTGAAAAATCCCAAGTTTTTCCTCAATTTTATATCGTTTGTTGCATATCAGTGCTGCTATTTTTCTTCAGACACTTTGGGCCTTATTTATGAAAGCTTTCCAAGGCTGGGGAGGATACACTTTCATCAGTGAACCTGGGTGATCCAGCAATCCTGGATTAGATCTTATCCAGGATTAAAAACATTTGCTAACAAATTGCTAAAGACTTTTAAAATATTCTTTCCAGGTTTGCTGGGTCACCCAGTTTCGCTGATGACAATATATCCCCTCCAGCCTTTGAAAGCTTTAATAAATCAGGCATTTTTTAAATTGTTATAACAGTAGCCAGTGCCTGTATAATTTCTACTGAAATAGCTGTATGACAAAGTAGGCACAATTGGAACAATGCATTGCCACGCTAGGCCAGGAAGGGTCTTTTTGCAGAAAAAATATTATTTTTTAATTTAATTATTTTATTGAAATATACACGTTTGAAAAAGTATTTTGAAAGTACTGGGTTAGAAATTATTTCAAGCTAATAAAACTACTGAACTTGTATTTGGGATGATTTGGATGAAATATTTTTATGTTGATAACAGAAGTAGTAACCGTTAAATAGGAAGTTAACCCAAAACTACCCAAAACCAAAAAATCACACTTACCTTCAATCCTGCAGATCAGTCGATCTGTCGGGAGGTTTCTTCCATCGGGTCCCGCGTCGACTTGGTAATATATTTCACTGATGTGCATGTGAAGGTCATTTCAAAAGGAACAAACACAGCAATAAAAATGTGGCGGAGAAAATTTTTTTTTTATTCCTTGCCTATGATTTGGTATTTAAAATGAATACAACACTAATCAGAGAACAGCCTATTTATAAATCAGCCATCACATTTCAACATGTATCTTTACAGAATACAGTATATGAACAAGGGTGAAAAATTCCTATTAGGTAGGTACTTACCTAGTAATTATGATCTAAAAAATATTAGCACTGGCATATGTCTAGGAAAATGCTGGTGGGATTCAGCTATAAAAAATGAATCCTTTTAAACATTATCAACTATTATTGCTAATTCTGGACAGGTAAAGATTTATACTGTTACACTATAAGGCAACTACTGATATTATGGAATGAGGTCAGGTGACACACTGGAAAAAAATGTGCTGATTTCACTAAAAAGCCACTTCTGTCTACGTCTGATATAAAGAACAGGTCAGACCCATGTATCCCAGGGAGCTGTGGGTTTCCCATTCAGTCTCTACAGCCACAACCTCCCCTTTAAATAATAGGAAAAAGAGTAAAAAAAACACTATTTAGACTTATTTTAAAGGGCTATGTGAAAATGTGATCATAGGTCTGCTTAAAAATGTTTTTCAAACCTTATTTTGTATTATTGATTTTTTTAATACATATATTTTAATGAAAACAACATATAGGGGAACTCATTGCAGAGTGGAATCGAGATTATAAACTTATCTCTTGACTTGGCAAAAATGCAATGATGGCAGTGCAGTGACAATGACGCAGAAAGAATGGTGGTGGTGGTTCTGGGATTGATGATCAAGGTTTAATTAAAAATATCCAGGAATATCCCCGCAAATATGCCAGCTTTGCCAGAAATGTTTTGGTGGCAAAGCTTGCAATGAAAGATTAGGAGCTACATTATCAGGAAATACTAAAAATATAGCATTTGCAATCAAAACATCTCATTGACTTTACTGTAAGACTCTGAGCAATGTACAATATCTGCTCAGACTACAACATCCTGATTGAAAACATAATGTAATTGAGCATTGGCAAATTTAATATGTTTCCATATAATGAGATAAATTCTGACTCATTGTACAGATGGCCAGTATTTGGAGTGTCCAAGTTATTATTTTTTTTACTATTTTGAATTATCTTCCATAGGATTATCCAAAATCTTTTAAAATGTATTTCCATACAAGAAATGCATGGTGGTAATTTCTTTGTATAATATTATTACAAATTTCTTAAATAACAGATTCAAGACACAAACAACATTTTGTCTACGTAAATTACTGTGTACTTAAAGCAGTGTAGTATTTACTTAAAGGTGGACAACCGTAAGATTTGGGTGGGAGGGTTATAAACTTATTTAAAAAAATGGTAAAGCCCCTCTCTTTCTGTCTTTATTACCGCATCGATAAAGACAGAATGGGAGCGAACATATGTCACGCGTCCCAGGAGGCTTCTGGCCTGATGCTTTTACTTCAGTGGGGAAAAAAAATGCCAATTTCTTGCATACGCTTTTTTTCCCCATCTACTGCAGGCTACATCACCTGATCTTGTACCTGTGCAGTGTGAGATCAGGTGATGTAGGCAGAAGGCGGTGTCACCCAGTGCTTCCTCTGCGCTGGGACAAAGGAGGATTCCAGGACAGCGCAGGACCCGATTTAGGAAACCTACGGAAGTATCGACAGTCATGTGCAAGTAGACGTGGGTGATTTTTTTTGTTTACTTCCGCTTTAAATAAAACAAGAGAATTGATTTGCCTATTTATACTTTGACTTACATTGTTCATCTCCTCTTGGATTTCACAAAGGTTTATTTAACAATACCTGGGGAAAGTGCATTAAGACAATAGATTGCACAAATATTAGGGAGGGCATATAGCGCCAATAACCCCCCCCCCCTCCAAAAATAAAAATGCTCTCTCAGAGGGAGCATCCGTGAGACATGACTAGCCTCCTAGCCACTCCTTCTAGCACTGTTACAGAGACATCATCTTTTTCAAGTAATTTAAGGAATCCATAGCATTTGCATGTTTTTGAACAATTAAAATAAAAATTTTTATTCTATATCAATAAAGTGTTTCTCAACCAGGTTTCCTCCAGCTGTTGCTAGTAGCAATATACAGGTAGTTCCCAAGTTAAAGACATCCAACATATGGATGACTCCTAGATATGAACGGGGCTTCCCTGCTCATTTCTATGCAGGACAGGGGCTTGATAGGGGGGGAGGAAGGGGGCGGTTTGCATGACTTGCAGAAGAAATCTTTTGCTGTTCTGCAACCTCTTGTAACTCTTTAATGACCAAGACAAACTCTGCAGTTGTTTCTTTTTGAATAACAAAGCACAGTTTGCTCCAGAAGTTAATGAAAGTCTAGGCTTTATTAGGTTTTATTTTTTTGTATTGCGAATACCTCACAGTGAGGATTTTATACAGTAACTGACACCACACTACCTAATAATATGTTGAGACAAACATCTGTCCTAATTGCATTTAATAAAATAATGTACCTGTTCCAACTTACATACAAATTCAACTTAAGAACAAACCTACAGTCCCTATCTTGTATGTAACCCAGGGACTACCTGTATGTTGTCCCAGCTTTACTGGATCACCCAGATTTACTGATGAAAGTGTATCCTCTCCTTGGAGAGCTTTATTAAATCAGGCCCATTAGATCGGAAGTACAGTATAATTCTTCTTTAATGTTGCTAATATTTAACAGTACAGGCATGAATAAACACTTAACCCTCCTAGCGGTAATCCGGAGTGTGACTCGGGGTGTATTTTCCATGCAAAAAGCGGTAATCCCGAGTCACACTCGGGGTCGCTAAAAACATATTAAAAACCCACTTACCTTGTTCTGTTGGCATCCCCCAGTGTCCTGCTGGTCCCTGCGATCCTCAGGACACATCTTCTTCAGAGAGAACGTCTGCCGAGACCTTCTCCGGGGTTTCCCAGTGACGTCGGTGCATGCGTCAGTGCATGCGTCGGGAGGAGCGACGGGAAATTTAAATAATTTTGTATTGGATTCAATACAGAATACCTGTATTGAGTTCAATACAAAGAAATCTTTAAAAAATATATATGTAATATTTTATATATTTATATTATACATGCTACTGCACAGTTATTTTACAGGTTTCTGTGTGTATTTTTGTTTTACCAGATTCTTGTGTTTTTTTATTTAAAGTTTATTAATACATTTATTAAATATTGGACAAATTTCGGTGAGTTATGCCTAAGAATTATGGGCCTAAAATGTAAAATAAATTTCCATGCAAAAAAATGTAAAGTTTTTTGCATGAAAATATGAACAAAATTAGAATGCTAGGGGGGTTAAATCTATAGAGTTCATTGGTATCAGAGCTTATCTTGGCATGCATTATTTTCTGGAAACTTTCAATAATGTATTGCTTTGTCACTCACAGAAATATTGATTGTTTTCACTTACAACAAGTCAAAATGAGAACGAAATTCACCATGGTGTCATGAGATTGCTAACAATTCCCCAAGGGAGTGCCAGGACTATGTGCCTATTGTATTTTAGAAGAGATGTGTTTGGTATTTTTTTATACATAAAAGAGATTGTAGTTTTTGTTTATCTCTCACCTAAACAGCAATATAAATAGACATGTCTATCCAGCTGCTTTAAGCTACAGTATTTACTGTGAACGTTTGTCATAGGGTAACATGTAGTGTTGGTCTAATATCTCACTATTCAATTCGACAGCTATTCGATTGAATAGTGAGATACTGCCCCTGATTCATCAAGCAGAATCGGATTATCGGTCGCGCATTCGTATTCGCGATCCGAAATCGTATGCGATCGCGCTATTCAGCAACTGAAAAAGCTCGCGGCCGGAGCCCCGCATCTCCGGCAGCTTTACACTGGCGAGCTTGTATTAAAAGTCACTGGGGAGAGCGACGGAGCGGCACCCTGCTGCGCGCTCTCCCCTTCCCTTTCATTAGGATCGGCTGTCGTCCATCGTCCGTGGATCCGGGAGGTGGGTCGTCCGGACGATGGACGACACCGACTGTACACACGGCAGATTTTCACCCGATAATCGGCCGATGCCGATTATCGGGCGATAAAAATCTGACGTGTACGTAGCTTTACAGAGTAAGATATATCATGTCATTGTAGGATAACCTGTAAAAAAAATAAACTAAATAAACACAAACACTCAAAAAATTAATTTAACATTCATTTTTATTTTTTACCACATTTTTTACCTGAATTTTTGCCGTCGAATCTCGTTTTTTCTTGGACCGGGTCTATCGGAATTCGAACAGCCATATTCGGATCGAATATTAGGACAACCCGAATTCGGACACTAACACTAGTAACAAGTTTTAAAATAAAGTAGTTCTTTGCTTCTTCTCCTGTGTTTTTGCACTAAGGGCATCTTCAGATTTCATTGTTTAACTGATTGCCCCATATTCTGAAATAAAATTAGCACACCTTTAAAGTTGTGAAATTGAAATAATTGTAGGATTATTACAGCCTTAAAACTATGAACGACATGATTACATTATTACTTAGTACAAGCTATTTCTTTCCCTTGTGGATGTTTGGGGGTTTGTGTTTAACACAAAGATTTCTGTTATAAAGGGTGTCTCTGAGAGGTACAATAAATATTCAGAAAGTCCATTTAGAGATCAGCAAACCTTGCCAGAACTTTTTTTATTTCTGCTTGGAAGTCTTTGTTACAAAAGAGCATAAACATGGAGGGTTGACAGAAGTTTACATTTCAAGCATATTAAGAGCTACAGACATAACAAATGAAAAGTAGGTGCTGAAATTGCATTCAGTTGTGTGACAGTTTGGAAGTTTTTCCATCACATGGAAAAATGCAAAAAGGGAGCTCTTTCACTAATATTATTGGTGGCTTTATATGTAAGTTTAGTGACCTTAATAACATTAATTAAAAGGATTAGGGAAGGTTTAATTTTAGATAGATAAGGTAATGAGTAAAGTAGTGATGGAAGAGAAAGCTAGACTTTTCTATATGTTAATTTTGTCAACATTTGTGTTGTGTTTAAAGAAACATCCACCTATATACATTTCTTTATCTTAGGCCCCATCCCTAACATTCATAGGAAGAAATATGCGATGAAAGACTTCAATTTTAAGCGGGACTTTTAAAGCCAATACCATCAATATTAAACACAAAAAAACCAAATTTTAATAATATTAAACATTAAAAACAAACGTCATTTCAAATAAAAAAACACAATAAAATCGTAGGTGTATATAATGACCTCACCTTACAGAATACCCCCAAAGGCTTTAAATTCTGAATTACTTCTCGACGTGTTTTGCTGGAAAAAATTCCGCTTCTTCAGGAGAAAGTAGAGGAGAAGTCTGATGTTTGTACTTCTAGCAGCCTTCTTATTTAAAGTGTTGCAAGGAAGGAGGTGGTTATGGCGCCAATGGTATATTCAGATCCCGTTTAGCTAATTAGTGAGTAATCTCTTTCAATTTTCAATATAAATCACAGTGATCCTAAGTTTCATGCCCTCAAGTCCTCAGCCCAACAGCACAACCATGTTCCTATTCCATTGGCGTCCCTTGCAAGTGAGTCAGCACTTGTGTTGTGCTTTAGACCCCTTAGACTTGTCAGAGTTTACCTGATAACCCCACAAATTGTCAAACATTATAGACACTAATTATAGACACTATAGACACTAGAAATCTGTGTTTATGATTGCAAGGGGTCTACTATCCCAACAAGCTTATTTTGTACATATGAGGTCCTGTTTCAAATAAGTAATCATCAGACAGTAATTGTCTGAAAAAGGTGAATACTACAGTGTTGGATTAAGAAATTGGCATCAGGCAAAGCATCAACACTTGACTGGAGTCTTACATCATCGTTACACTAAAAAATGTAAAACTTCATATATAAAACTTAATACAAGACTTCATGTATCCAAAATAAGTTTGTTGAGATAGTAGACCCCTTACTGTCATAAATACAGATTTCACTCAGATTAGTCTCATTTACTGTCTATGACGTTTGACAGTTTTTCAGGTTAACTGATGGTAAACTCTGACAAGTCTAAGGGGTCTATACCACCACACACACTACTTGCTGGAACAATGCTTTTACCCTTATTATATGTGTGATGCTGCTTCTCTTTTACCATGTAGTCAATTTGAACACATTTTAACAAAATTAAACATGTCATGCTCTTTAGATTCATAAAAATGAGTAAACAGATCACTCTTAAAATGGAAGTGAACTCACCATATAAAAAAAAGCTTTTGGCAGGTAGAGGTAAATGAAGCAAGTTCTTTTTCCCCCAGTTTCTCGTGGCTTTTTTGTTCTTTGTTTACATAGCACAATGAAGGAACTAAAAACTAAACTAAAACTTACCCACGCCAGTAGGTTGATTTCCACCTTAAGCTTTGGCATTTCTGCTTACATTTCACAGATCAGAAAACCAGTTTTGGAGCATATATTTAAAACTTTGCTTACCAATATCTGTATTTAATTACTGTTGAATAGATTTATGTTTTCTGAGCGATGCAAATCCCACTTTTTTATGGTCTATATTAATATTTCCTTGTGTCTTAACTAAACATTTAAAAAAACATTGCAAACAGATGTTTGGCAATGGACTGTATGAAATTCCTAAGCTTTGCAAATTATAAATTGTATCATTTTCCACAAGTTACTTATTATTATTTTTTTTATTTTCAGAAACAAGACAATGTACTTGTTTGTTGATCTTTATATTATTGTTCAGTGCTAAAACACATTTCCTAACCAAATAGCAATTTGTTTCGTTGGAACAAATGTGTGCTTTGACCTAGATGTGCTGAACAAACATATTTTCTTTTTTTTAGAAGACAAATAAAGTTTAAGATCCACAATTCGTGATACACTTATCCAATTTCCCCTGGGAAAAAGCTGGGTAGAGCCGGTCATACTATGTACAAAATAAGCATTTATTTTGCTGTGTGTGTTCTGAAGTTTCCAAATAGCTAGGAGGTCTTGATAAAATGTATTAAAACTTGTTTTGCCTTATGATCAATTATGATATCTCATTTGATTGTGTAATGGGAAAATTTGGTAACAAAGTACATCCTTTCAGCAAGTGTGTAAAACAATCCCCTTGACTGTTTTTTTCATGTTTTATCTGTATTAGTATATTATAACCCAGTCCTTTTTCTGCTCTTTGTAGCATCTGTTTGTAATCAGAATGGGAACTTACATCATTTGTTAGGAATGCTGGCAGAACATTTTTTATATTCACAGCTTTGTTTAGTTATGTTAAGTGCAAATTCCGAGATATTATAAATGAGAGTTATAATATTAATTATTGTGACTACACCACATGGGTAGTATGTTGACCACAGGTGTCCCATGTGTAGTGTTTTTACACAGAAAAGATCTCCTTGAGGATTACGCTCTTTGGAATTTCCACAGCTTGTGACACATTTGAAGCGTCAAAGCAGATGTTTAAAAAACCCTTTTATAACTGTAATTTATCAGAGGTTCTTAGCAGCATAATCATTTTGTGCTTTCATTTGTTATCTTGGTAGCAGTATCTTCTTTGTGCATCTTTTCCTTTTTTCCCATGAATTTTTATTTATAGATTTTATACTTCACATACTAAGGAGAAAACAAACCCCTTGGGTTCTTGTCTCAGCTGTCAAGCCATTTTCCCTCCAAACCAAAATTACAGTTTATAATGAATATATTAGTACTGTACATGCTTTGAATGTTGGCAGGTAAATAAGTTAACAATCTCTTTATACATGGTAATTTTTTTCTTGTATAAATAATGATATCAGAAAAATGAAATTACCTAGAAGATTTTACTAAGGCTGGACTTACATTGTAAAATACCATAACGTAGGGACCACTAAGCTTAGTGAAAGGGGCTCCTGACAGTTGGAGGCATGGCACAGATTCAGTGCTACTTGATATTTTTTCTCAAAGCGATGCATTTAATTTCGGTTGACTGGCTAGCTAAGCTGGACTGAAGGGTTAGTAGAATGAGTACTTGCATGCATAATCAATAAAATGTCTAATTTTTAGGATTTGCAGCTGGTCTTTCCTGCATCTAGAACTTTTGAAACCTTCCTACCACTCAAATCTGTCATTCTCTGCAACTGCATTATTGGCTTTGTTTACCTTGCCAATGAAGAAATTGGTTATGATTAGGCCAATTGTTGGCTCAGACAAACTGATGGTAAAGATATACCTTAAGTCATGTTGGGAACCTACATTTTATCTGGGGCTAGCATGTTTTTTGTTTCTTGTTATCTGAAAGTCAAATTATTATTGGTATTGCACACTTTTAGTTTTATAAATATCCATTCAGTGGTAAAAAAAATGTAGCCTCGTCGTTACAACTTTAACAGTACAATGTTTTATTAGGTGTTTTATTGAACAGCTATCAATATTGGTGTGTTTTGTGTCTATGCTTTTCAGGAGTTAGGTGCTTTTTGCACTGCAATTCTCAGCATGTGTGTATGTGTATGTTCTGTCCTGAAAATTAAATACAACACAGCCTTAAAATTAACTGTATTAAAGTGAACTGTTACCCTCTGTTATTCAATAGATTGAAATAAATATTGATACAATAACTACATAGCATATTTTTTTCTCCTTATTATATTACATTTGTATAATCCATTAAAGATATAAAACATGTGCATTTTTAAATCTTATCATTCTACAAAATTCTGACTGCTTGTAAACTGATGAAAGGTGAAATAGACTGATTGGAAGCTGTAGGCTCCTGCTGTTTGTACATCATCATTCTTCTTCATACTAATCAAAGATCTCCACTAAGCACTATTTATAGATATAAAATGGCCCAATTACATCATATTACTAGAAAATTACATCAATCACAAAACTTTCTATGGGCAAAACATATCAGTTTACAATTATATCTGTGTGTTAGGAATATGTGTGTATACTTTAATTTGAGATACTATATATGCATTTTTTTTTTTCATTTTCATGCGGTAACTGATTGTGTTTGAACATTTTATATGATTGAATGGGTGAAAATGGTAAATCAATGTAAAAAGCACAAAAAAGTTTGTGTACTGTGTACAATTTGCTGTATTTAGTGCACAGGTTGGTGACATATACTGGCATTAGAAAGATATCATCAACATCAAACTTATCCCCTAAGTGTGCAATAAGTAGGTTAGTGGTATGTAGCAATGTAAGCCTAGGAGACCCCTTTGTTTGAATGTGAAATCCCAATACTTTCTGTAGAGAAAGCAACATTCATTGTAAGGAGGAAGATGAAAGCTTCTGAGCCTGTACAATTAAAAGCAAGAAAGCCATTGCAGCTCCAATATTTCTATCCTGGCAGGTTCTCTTTGAGCTAATAAATTCTACATCTTTCTGTTACAGAGCTGTGAGGGTACATATGCTGTTTAATAGGGTTACATATTGAATTAGTTGTTACCTATTACAAAAAAGTGAAGGAAGATCCCTCTAATGGAGCAAAGGATTGCAGTAAAACATGACAGGAGTTCTAATCATTCTCTTTTCTACAGAAAACTAAGAAAACACATTTTGGGTATTGATACAAAGTGTTTGCAGCACTTTGGAGTTAGAAATAATAGATTTCACAGTGGTTGCTTGTTAGATACATTATAGTAGAAAAATAATTGCAGGTAGGCAGTGGCATGAACTATGTATGTTGCTTTTATACTGTATTTAAAAGTCCATTTTTATATTGTTGACTATAGCTATTGTGATTATAGTATACAATGAAAAAGGCACAAGTTTTCAGTCATGGTTGGCCACATACTAAATGAACCAATTAGTGCTAATGCTATGGGTCTGTGACTAGCAGCTAATTACACTGCTGGATAGTGAAGGAAATCTTGTCTATTTGAAGTCAGATTAACATGTTCAGCATTCTGGTGTATCTGGTAAGTGGTAATCGTAAAGTTACCATGGTCTTAGAGAAAAATGGACCTTGGCAATGCTGACCTTTCATTTGTAAAATGCTAGTTGCCTGGCCATCCTTGACTTCTTTGTTTCAATATGTTGAGCTAATGACCCACATGTAGTAGAAAAAGGCTTCTGATCATTCTCAAATTTTTCTAATACATATTCCCGCTCCAAGGAAAAGAAAGAAACAGAAAGTTAGCATACAATCATTACAACCGGTCAAATGCCTTTTTCAAAAGAGATTAGCATCCTTTTTTCTCTTTTGGAAGGTTTACTTAAAATTGTCCTATATTACTATAAGGATAGGCCTGTGAAAGCTGTAAATATGTGTAATTCTATTCCCTCTAAAAGTACTTTTTTCATTATTTTACTGAATTTCTAATCTGAGAGATACCCTGCATGTACCTTTTTATTATAAAGGTACTTCAACTTCTTCTTCATAAAAAACTCATTTACAACACCTTGAAATCAAAATGGCTATCCTAAAAAATGTAAATTTACAGCATTGAGAAGAATACAGAGAGACAAATAATGTTGACTGTCTTCCCACAAGTAGATAATACTAGTGTCCCCTTTTGATTATATTATGGATTTTTTTTTGAACGTCTAGTTATGTTCACCCTGCAGGTAGCCTTTATAACAGAATTATTAGCATGTTTGCCTTTATTCTGACATATAGAATGTGTTCAAGGCTAAAATGAATAATGTTTGAGGGTTTACAGCAATTTAATATAAACCAATAAATTATTATTAAAACAAAATGTTTATAATTTTAGACTTTTCTTGTAGAGTGAACAATTCAGCAAGTCACGATCTGCCAATTGATGATCGCTAAATAAAAACTTGGGGTTCTATTTATAAAACGGATTCTGATATTCCCTCAAAAATTTCCTTGTGGAAATCGTTCAGGCTAATGTGTGTTTATGGTAGTAATTGATTCCCCACATGGAATGCTTGAGGGAATGTCTGGTTCCCTGTTTTATAAATAGAACCTATAAAATAAATGCATGTGAAATGCTTTACAAGGCAAAATATCATGCATCTCTCCAACACACAGTTATAGGGTCTTCTTGAATAGTCAAGCATAGCCAGGTGTAGAGACATGATATCAGTGCTGGTGATCAGGTCTGCTCCACTCTTGTTAAATGATAGGTGGAAGTACAATGGAAGCTATACTATCCAGAGCAAATAAAAGCAAATTTTATTCTGAATGAAGTCCAACATGAAATAACAAACAGCTACTACTCTCTAAAGCTTATTATGCAAGTTATGCATTGGGTTAATTAATCATCATGATGGCCTATATACATATAAAAAGTATAGAATATACAACTATGTACATACATGAGGGCAAAGCATTGGTATGCGTCTGATGCAAGCTGCACTTTCTCAGAAAGCAAGTCTGTAGGGCTGCAAAGTGTGGATAGTATGTAGGTAGGAGAACAGAACTTTTTAACATGGGGGAACCCTTGAAAAAACTTACAAATCTTCAGGGAACCCCTACTATAATTACTATATCCATAGCTCCTGATGCATAAGTGTGGTGGTCATTGGAAAGAATGCCTCTTACATTGGTGGCAAGTGGGAAGAATGTCACCCTTACAGAATTTTTAGCGTCACTTGAACTTTTCTGACTTTTATAAGTGTATTTTCATTTAGTTTAAAAGAATATGTATTGAAAAAGCAGCTTTCCTTTCTTGCACACAATTGACTGGTTGAGAATGCTTATCGAGGAGCATTTGAAACAGCTACCAAATCATAAATCCAAGGTGTTAGGTAAGAAAACAGCAGATGGCGCCGTATAAATAGCAGGTCTCGTATAATTACCAGCACAAGATGTTGCTCAAAAAGAGCATTTAATTATCACATGAGACAAAGTGATGTTTCTGAACCTCAGAGGACTCCTTCATCAGTCATCATTTAACACACGTGTACCTTATTTACTAAGCTAAATAAACATTCACTTTGCACATTGGATTTTCAGCTTGCTAAGTTAACATCCTCTACTTTTTTAGTATATCAGCCAATTCATTGAAAACAAGGCTATTTTTAGGAGGCTGTAATTTTAACATGTTTTAAGTAATGTTTACTGATTACAACCATACTCCCTAAAACCCTGTGTTTTCAATCTTTAAATAATGTTTCTATGGGGAACAGTACCCAATACTGTAACAAAAGTCCCTATTATTAAATTGTTTGTATGTCTTCCCCAAGATTTTTAAATAAATTATTCATCACAGAACTCATGCTAATTGTTCTTTAACAACCCTGTTCTAGATTTTTAGTCTAAAAATGATGAAAAATCTTACCTTGGTTTTAAAGAGGGTGCCAAACCAAACTTTCTGGAGTCAACAAGCACAATATTGCCAGCATATTTTGGATGGAAACAACAATCACCCCAAACAGACAAACCCACTACTTGTTTCTTTTTTCTTTTCTATCCAACTGTGCTTCAGTCTTCCAATTTTAGTCATACCATTCATTCATCCATCCAAGTTTTTCTTATTTCTTTTAAGTCATACTTGTCAATCATTTTCAATTCCATTGTCAATTAGTTGTCTATTGAATAAACCTAATTGCTTTTAGCAAGGAGCAAATCTGGGAGTTGGTTATTTCAAAATCCTTGAAGGGATACCATAGTTTACCATAGATTCGGTAAAAGCTATGATATTTTTCACTCAAGACTTTGAGAAAATGGACAGTACAGTATACATTACAGCTACAGACCAGTATGCTCAGTTTTAAATTGTAGCCTAAAGCTTAATCCCATGGAACTACACTTCAAGAGTTAAATGCTCGCTTTCATCTAGGGAAACACACAAAAGCATTTTTACTTACCTTAGCCCTCGCTCCCACAGGATTTATTTTCTCATGTGGTTTGTTCCCGAAGCTTGTACTCTTTATCACTTCATTAGTCGCAGGCCTCAGATATCCTCCCTTACAATGACGGATCAGCAGTTCCCTATTGTAGGTGAGGACAGTGAGGGTCCTGCCAGAGT
This sequence comes from Pyxicephalus adspersus, assembly GCF_032062135.1. NCBI lineage: Eukaryota > Metazoa > Chordata > Amphibia > Anura > Pyxicephalidae > Pyxicephalus > Pyxicephalus adspersus. Next base: position 106,620,717 of record NC_092862.1, on the reverse strand, counting down.
AGCAGAGGGAGGAAGAGAGCACCAGGGGAGCAAAGAATAAGGTATACAGTATGTATGTGCTTTTTATTATTCCCCTAGATGAAAACAAGCATTTAAACCTTGCAGTGCCTCATTCCATGGACAATTGTGTCCTTTCTCTGGACTTAGGCTTTAAAAGAAACCTGTCATAAGAAAACATGGAGAGTGCCATTACTAACATTTGCTTATGATAATGCCAGCAGCTTGGCTGTCATGCTGACGCTCTTTCTTTTGCCTGCCTGCATATTTGGTACAGAGCAGAATATCAGACTACTGGCATTTTCAGTAGCAATAACAAGCCTTGTTTTTTTCCTATGACATGTTTAATTTAAAGTCCATAATATTAAAATAGAGGTAATATTCTGAAGCTTAGCACATGTTTTTATTTACAGCTATATAAAACTTGATTTTCTAAAATAGGATAACTTGAGGACAAAATATGAAGGAGAAAGTTTTTTGGGGATACACACACATTTATGTACAGTATGGACATTATCATAGTCAAGAAATTAACTTGCTTCCCCATTCTACTACTTGGTTTTATTTCAACAGATCATCTTAGTTATTTTTCTATGCCTAAAATGCATTGTGTTGATGCCATGTGATTACACATACATTGGTGGTATTAAAAATGCTGGGTTATTTTTATATGTATTTTTGCAATTGACATTACTGATACAGTCATATTTTACCAAATCAATAATAACTTGTTCTTCTTTATTAATATTAGTATTTTTATAGTATAATAGTTAAAGATGAAATTCCTACCATTCTCAGAATGCAGGTGGTATGGTTGTTCGAAAAAATTAAACATTTTTTTCCAGATGTCATCTATTGAATTTTCCTTGGTGCTTTAGCTGCCAGGTTCCATCAAGCTGGTTTTTGTAGAACATATAAGCCTATGCATTATACCTGTTTTCCTCTCTTGGGGAAAGCAGATGGCAGAATGCAGGAACCTTTTCCTCACCTTAGAGCCAATTCTTTCCATGCTTTCCATGCCATGTCTCTGGGAAGCTTAAAAAAATAACTTGCAGTGTATTGTGGGAATTATTTTATAGTATAAATGCTAATACAGTTAAAAGTTTTTACAAAAGAGAATTTCTATCATATAGAATTATTCATTGCCACGTGGAATCTGAGCCTAATATTAATGAAACATTTTACAGTATTACAGCAGAATCTTTGTGTGAATGTATGTTTTTTGCACGTTTTACTCTGGATGCAAATAGCAGAGTAGATGTAAATCATAACTTGATGATGTTTAGAATGCTAAAGCATTGTGTAATATAAAATACATATATACAATATATTTGTCTTTTAGACATTTTTACCTTTTGGCACATTCCTATCTATGTATACACTCCATCCAGTGGCTATTTCATAACATTGCTAGGTGGAAGGAGGGAGCAGCTTTCATATAGTGATGATCATGAAATACCCCTGTACAATAAGCATTGCTAAAGTTGCTTTTAGTCTCCACCAGAAGTTTTTTTTATCACCCTTCAATGCTGAATTTCTTTCAGTTACAACATGCTTTTTTAAATGAAATACCTGTTTCATATCTCTTACAATCTATCAAAATGGTTCAAATCAGGCTTCAATTAAGACAGTCCATAACCCAGCATTTGTTTTTGTTTTTTTTTACCCATTCTTTGGAGGATTTGCTAGTGTGTCTTGAGAAAAATCAACTTCTGCTTCAATTTCAACTTTTAGACATCACAATATCATCAAATACACTTTATTATCATACAAAATTCATAGTTCAATCAATAGGATTCAAAATTCAGAATAAGAAATCTAAGCTATTCACTTACCAAGGTGCATTATTCTTTACAAGGGATAATTCACTTAGCTTAATGAATTTGGTGAAAATTAATTTCCCAACGAATGCCTAATGAGGTTTTAGAAAGTCTAAAAAGACAACGGAATTTCTATTCACATGATTGGTGGTCATGTCAGGGGGAAAAATCAGATTGTAATGTGAACAACTTTGGTTAAGTAACCTCAATGACTCCATGCTGTCTGGGCACTAAACCAGAAGCAAAGCAACTTTAAATCATAATACATCACTATGCTTTAAAGTTGGCATGAAGTTCTTTTGAATTGTTGTCCTTGGTTACATGGCAAACTGTGGTCTTGCTTGTGGTCTGTTACATAGAAAAGTGTAGTCTTCCCCCAATGTTCTTTTTGGACAGCATACCTTTTTTCTTAGAATAATTCCCATCAAGTTTTGATCAGTTAAAGGTAATTTTAATTGTAGTTGGATGCACTTTGACACCAGTAGAGTTACCACAGATCTTGCAATGCTATTTGGGAATGCTTGGAGACTTCTTTCAAAAACAATTACTTGTTGGCAAAATGTTCCGGGCTGGCTAGTACTAGACAGGTTAGCAGGCATTTGAAATAGTTGCCACTTGCAGACTCTTTGCTATGGAATCATGGTATTAAAATATTTTGCTAACCTTCATAAATCCCTTGATAGGCTAGCTATCTACAACGTTCTGAGGGCCTGAGAGAGTTTTTTTTTCAATCTCCCACACATGATTAGCAAAGACAGCACCAGACCCTACGTTACTAAATTTGAAATAAAATAGGTTCCATCTGAATACCCTTCCATGGAGATTCATTATGGCAGTTAATATGGAACACCTTAGCCTCATCATAATTTCATGGATTATGAAGTGGTGGTAAATGTAGGTAAATGAGTACTTACTTTTTCCACTTAACAATCATCATTGCAATGTCAATTTTTATGTGTTATTTCTTTATGTATATTTAATTTATCTGTAAGCACTGTAAGCATCCACTTATCTATCGTATATCTATCTCACAATACTTCACACAAACAGGTGACTCCATATGACATTTATTTTGGAAAATCACTCTTACATTTTTTAGCAAATACATAATATTACCAATATATACAACTGCCTATTTTAAATATTGTCATACAGTACAAAAGTAATGAACATAAATTCCTTTCACTTAGATATTATTTAATTAATGTTGCTTTTTTTATATATTTGCAGCAGTCTTATGCACCAGCTCCTCACCCCATGGCTCCCCCCAGCCCCAGCACAAACAGTAGTAACAACAGCAGCAACAGCAGTACGGAGCAGTTGAGTAAAACAAACCTGTATATTAGAGGACTTCCACCTGGAACGACAGACCAAGATCTCATTAAACTTTGTCAACCGTAAGTCAAATTGAAAATTGCATAATATATGTTCTACAATACATACCAATGATTTTACTAGCTTTGGATGTATTATTAGTTGCTAGCAGCTTGGATTTTTGCAGAATGCTAAGCATGGTAGAGACTTACTGATGAAATATTTATGTTGCATGGAATGTTCACTATTTGTGACTTGAAGTTGTGTGTGGGATGATTTAATAACTGACAAGAACAAGATACAGACTGACGTTTTTGCAAACTTCCCTTAATTTACAATTTACGCCTGGATCAAGCCTCAATCCTTTTTAATTTAGTCACTTACTTTCTATTATAATCCAAGTCTGAAGATTAATATTATTATCATCATTATGTACTTGTATAGTGCTGACATTAGGCAACACTTTACAAATTCCATTATCATGTCATTAACTATCCTATTTTTGTTTTTTAAATTAGCGCAGTCCCCTCCCCTTCAAATCATTAGGTGATCCAGGGGTGAATTTCTTTGCTCTTGGACTTGTTCTGAATCTTGTAATCCCAAAACTCAGGGTCTTCCCTCAAGGCATACAGTCTGATGGTAATGGGCATCAGTCTTTTTGTGATTTCTAGTGCTCTGGAGGAAATGCCAGCAAAGGAGGCTTTTGTTACCCCTTCCTGCTCTCATGAACTAGTTTTAGGGTCCTTAGGTAACACAGCAAAAATAAACAAACCAGAAATACATTTTTTGTTTGAGTACAGCAATGTATGCAGACATTTCCTGGCTGTCAGGTGGCAGGAAGCATGCACCTCTGGAATGGAGTTACCTGTGACATCATGGTCTGCGTTTTTTCCACAGCTGAATATAGCAATAATTGTGTGACATTCTGCCTATTGTACACCACAGAAATAACATCACCTTTGTGCATCCTATTATTACAAAATATAATGTCACGTGATTGAATGTTTAGACTGTACAGTGTAAAACTGTAAAGGTCCTTTAGTGAGTTCTTTCCTTTGGCAAATGTAAGGTTATGATCCCAGGAAATGCTGAGTGGCTCACATTTCAAGAAAAAATTGCTTTGCATTGTTTTGGAGTGCCATTCTGCAAAATGTGGGCTTCTCAGCATTCATTAGAATCTTGACAGAATGATAGTGACGTCACACCCTACACCAGAAGCCCGGGGTAAGGTAAGTATAACTTACTTATATGGTAAGAAGGCTAATGGCTTTCCCCCCATTTTTTTATTTATTAGCTTTTCATTTTAGTGCAGTGTCTCACAAAATAGAGAGGAGTCCCTCTAAATCAGCTAAATTACAAATGTAAAAAAAAAAAAAACACATTTTATAGTGTATATTTAAAACATTCTACTTTGTGTTGAAATCGAATACATTTTGTCCCAGGTCACCTTCAATGTCACGGCTAGAGACATTTAAAAGTAATAGTATTAGTATGGATCCCACAGGTACGCCACTAAATTCTGTTTACCACAACAACTGCTTGCCTTCTCTCTTGAAACCAATGTCTTGCAAACTGTCAATTTACAATCCAATCCCAGTGCATATAAACTTGTTTATCAGTATTCCAGGAGAAATGGTGTCATAGGGTTAATTGAAAGCTTAGTAAGCCACATCTGCTTGTCCACTCTAAATTATCGAGTTATCTGGTCTCTGTTCAAGTGCTCCTATTTCCAGAGAAATACATAGTGCACTACTGCCTAATATTTCTGTAGCAATATAACAAAGTTGGAATAACCCTAATAAGTTGGGAACTCATTGTAATTTGCTTTGTATATATTTGTTTTAAATTCTGCTGTTTTATGGCCCTAATAGCCCCAATGGTGTGCATCATATGAAATATTGGTTATCAGGTGGATTGTTCAGTTAACAAATCTGCATGAGGAAACTGTTAACATGGTAAAATGTACAAGAGTAGTATATATTTTTTTTAAAAAACCCTGTACCTTTTATCAGTATAAAAACTGTGTGCTCAAGAGACTTTGTCAAGGCGCAAATAATGTAGCATATACCTATACTCCTATGCCCTTATAATCAGATTGCAACTTTGTAGCAAGTCATAAAGTAAACAACTGTAGGAGAGAAACACATGGACACCGAGATTTGCATGTTTGTGTCTTCTCTTTTCTCTCAGTCTGGAAAGTTGATGTGACCTTTCTTAACAAATATAGCATCATCCTTCAGGAAAGTAAAGCAAAATTATTATAAGGAAGAGATAGAGCAAAAAAAATTACTGCAGATTTTACATTAAAAAAGGCAAATAAATTAGATAACAACACAACATATATTAAAAAAAGATCACATATTGGTAATATGCTAGTCAGACATGTAGAATTTGGTATTGGGGGTGGGGGTATAAGAAAACAAGTCCAGGGAAAACATAATTCAAAATGACAGTGGTTGTTCTTGGTCAGTCGTTTAGTGATCCACCATGGATGATTATTAACCGGCTTTGGGGACCAATGTTTCGTTCATTTAGGGGGGACAATTATCTAGCATGTGTACATGGCTTAAGAGAGCTTCAAAATATCTATATATAAATAAATTTGTGTATATATACATAAATAAATATATATATATATATATATATATATATATATGTAGGGTCACTGTAAGGACATATAAAAGGTATCGATAAATGTTTTATAGTTTACGTGGTATTTGCACCTCTTGTAAAAAGTAGACGGCTTCATACAATCACAGCTTATCTGAGTTGGCACAATTTATTATTTCAATTTTCAAAAGTATTCTTAAGCACAATGCATACATTAGCTAGAATACAATACATTTATACAAGTGATTGAAGATGAAGGTAGGAGTAAAACAGAAGAGTCAAATGACAAAGGAATTTATTACTTTATTACTAAAAAAAAGAAAAGATAATTGAGAATTAAATATAAAGACAATAAATGTGCATTTAAATGAAATATATTATTTTTATATATACAGTTTTTTCTCTGTATTTTTCATTTTTGTAATATCTTTCTATATACACTATGTGCCTTTCAGCAGTAGCTGCATTGCACTTGTCAGTGAGGGGTTCTTGGTAGCGACAACAATGAACTATACTTGTGTATTTTGTGTTGACATGGCCATTCGGTAGTCTCCATCCAAATTTCATAATACATGGACAGAACATTGCGACATTGGAATACTGTGGGTGCTTGAAATAAAGGACTTATTGATGAGAGCACTAGGGACCATTAAAATGTATAAAGAGAGTCTGTAATAGTACTAACACCTAAGGTCTTATCAGCCCTTGCCTCTGTCCCTACACATATATAGGTAGATGCATAGACGGAAGAATAATTCCAGGGCAATTAATAATCAGATTTAGTACCATATTTGGACAATATTGATTATCATTTTTAGTATCCATTTACTCAATTTAAATTTAATAAAGATGTAATTGTAACTGCGTGCACAAAAATGTAAAAATATTAGGTTTCATAAGCAGTATCACAAATGACATAAAAATTGCAACTGCTACCATTTTATTCTACAGAATTTTTGCTTTTGGAAAATATGTAATGTATTTGATATATGCATAGTAGGTAATCTTTAAGTCTTAAATGTTTACCTCGTTAAGAATAAATTATAAACAAGCCTCATCCCAAGCCACCCTTTTTAACGTCTTCTATCAATCTTGTCACCACCCCTCTATCTGATGTGATCTATATTGATTGTGATGAAGTGCCTACCCATATTTTGTTACTTGAAAAAAGAGGACTGAAGCACTAGCTGTTATGGAAGGAATTAAAGCAAATAATACTTAAACATCTTCCCCTAGCCAATACAGGCTCTTCATCTATTATGGGAAGGGCACATGTTTAAGGCAGTGTGGTGTACTTTAAAGCAAAAGTAAATCATCCATACATTGAAGATATTATTTAAAACTTTACAGTGTTTTACTTTATCTTTAAATAGCTTCCTTATTCCCCCCTATTGCAAATGTCCTGCTGTTTATGATGTAATGATAAGGAAACATCAAGTTATTGTGTTGTTCATGTGTTTGCTGTCTATTAAACATTAAGTTGGACAGTTCTGACAAATTGTCTAATGCTACAAAACCCCTTATCAATTTGTGAGCGACTTGTCAGTGTAATCTGTCAAGCTGCTGTGAATGAACAGGCGGAATAGAGGCCATCATTAAATCATTTCATATACAGAAGCCCACTGCTGATACTGTTCGGGTATGACAATGTATTCTTGTCTCACATTGACCTTGGTTATTTATTATTTCTAGAATGGGACAACTTGAAATAAAAAATGTTGAAAAGTTAAAGTTCCTACATTATGTTTGAATTATTGATGTATTATCTGTATCAACAAAAGTGAGAGATTTTTTTACTTTAGGTTGGATAGTTACTTTAGGATAGTTTTTAGCTGATAAATACAATTGTTTTCTCAAGTAACAGAATTACAAAATTATAGAATGGTTGGATAGTCATACAAAGAGTCACATGGTAGGAAATTCTAAACCAAATGTATTGTGTCCGTTTGCACACAAAGAGGATATATGTATAAAGCAGCGAATATGACAGTTAGCAAACATTCACTGCATGTGAATCAACCACTATAATTTAAAACACATGTATCAGGAAGATTCCGGCAATAATTGTTCTGTGAGTGTAACAAGCTGTCAGCTCCGCTCCCGATTGCTCTTACAGTTCTACACAGTCAAAAATATAACCCAAATTTTCCCCACATAAACTTTAATGGTGTTCGAATTTGGCGTTCGATCACTCGAAAAATATCGGGCTATTCAATCGAATAGCCACCGCATCGAACACTGAGCTATTCGACCAACACTAAGTGGGAGGCTCTGGCTGCTCCTTCTGTGCATGCCCTCAGTGGCGTTGGTCCTTCTCTCGATGTTGTCTTGTGTTGTCCTGAAATTCCAGGAAGAACGGGACCGGATCGAGGGAAGGACCAGCGCCAACGAGGGACCTGCAGGATTAAAGAGAAATGTAATTTTTTTGTTTTTAGTTTAGTTCCACTATAAATAAAAAAGGTTTCACCCATACGTTTTGACTTATGCTTTGTTAAATAACAAAGATGCTGATTATATACAGCAATTATTTGTCTTTTGGTCTTTTACAACCTTTAAAACTTCTGGATATATTTTATGTCATCGTAGCATTATTTCCACTGTTGCTTCACACCGCAAAACATTTTAGTCTATTAAAAAAAATGAGAAATAAAAAAGAATACAGAAAACGAAAGACAAAAAAGCCAGTCTGCAGCACTGCTTCTTGATATACTCTCAGCTGTATTTAGATGTATTGGATAGGAAATTATTTTGTACTTCAGCTCCCCTTGAGTGTTCTGAAGAGTAGAGTAGGCTACCTCCAACAGATGAGTGGATTTCAGGAGTCTGTATTAAATTATGCATGCACTTCTCCTCTGACACACAAGCTCTAACAAGAGCATATCTCATTACCACTCTGTATGAAGACATCTGGATTTTATGGGAAATTCAGAGGCATGATAGCATTTGCAGGAAAGTAAAGAAAACATGATTGACAGAGTTGCTGTTGATAAATGATCCACTGATATTGCAGTTAAATAAATATCCCTTGGTGCAAAATACTTGTAGTAGTAATGTGGAAGTAATGTGAAAGAGACTGTAAAATAAAAAGAAAAGCTGTGCATGCGGATAATTATTTCACTAAATTTTATATTTAAAAAATATGCAGCACTTTCCATAGACCATAGTTTTGTCACCAACTGTCACTCAGAATTACGCGCAGTCTAATGTCCTTATCATAGTACTTTGTTACAAACATAGCCCAAGTCTGATTTTACAGGGAAACCAATGTTTTCTGATATGCGGGTGTTAGCTGAAAGTTCAAAGTAAAATTCGGGCAAGCAATGGTGAAACATAAAAACTAACTAAACACCAAATTTTTTGGCTGTCTGATCCTTTCTGAAAATTACCACCCACTGAAGCTGGTGACCATTTTTTGCAGCACGTATGAAAAGGTAAAACACAAGTTAATTGTGAATAGTGTTTAATAAAATGCAAAATACAGTATATATAAAAGTGACAGCAAAAACAATATTAGTCCAGCTACAGTGAATAACAGTTTTGGCTATATAGAGTGTTGGCTATATAGCATGAAATTTATTTGAGAAAGAGTTGACATATCTATATGTGAAATAAAAGAATCATGTAAAAATGTGAAATTTATTTATTTTTATTTTTTTGTTAAGGACTTACAGTGTTTGTGTTTTTTAAAATTGGCTTATAGCTAATCTAAAGTTGTTAAAAAAGATTTAAAAGAGAAAAAAACATTCCCTTACTCTAGTGGGAATCATTTAAGCAGCACAGTTCTTTTGCACTAGATGTGTTTTATTTTGTGGTTAAAAAGATATTGTAAATAAAGAGTATTTCCAGTCCAGAGTTTGGGAATCAGGAAGTGGTCCGGGAGTTATGTACCAAGATCTAACCACAAATGCAAAACTAGAGTAACTTATCTGCATTGGACATAAGGGTAAACATTTGGCATTTGAAAAAGTCCATTAGCAAAGATCAGTTTCCACTTGCTTTATACAAATATTGTTTTTTTAGACAATGCGAACAATACAGCAAAGTAAAGCTTGGAAAGCTGTCATGTCAATATTTACAAATTGATTGATTTACAGTAGAGGCTGTTTCCTGTCAAAAAAGGGAATGGTTTGAAAAAAATGTACCAAAATTAGTAAATTAAGTGAAGATATATATTTTTTAAAATACCCAAATATATGCAAAAGAAATAAGAAAAAAGAGAATTTTGTTGTATAATTGAATGGTTGGTGTAAATGTCTACTAAGATCAGTAAACATTCGCTTAAGCTGCTTACACACGTCCAATTTTTATCGTGAATGAACGACGAACGACTGATTGGCCAAAAATCGTTCAAAAAAAAAGTAACCAACGACGCCGACGAACGAGGATAGTCGTTGGAAATGAACGACCAGACCAGCAGATCCGTTTGGACGACCATCGTTCACCATTTATCGTGTGTACGGTCGTTCAGTGATTGTGCATGTTCTGAGCATGCGCGATGAACGAACGTTCGATACTGGCTGTAGGAGTTCTTCATCCCGTTCCAGTGCAGTACTTCATCCTGTTTAGTTCAAATTTAAAACTTACCTGCAGTCAAGTATAAATAAGTGACACACACACAATTTTTTTTGTAATACATATTTTTACCAAAAAATGTATGAAAATAAAATATAAAAAAATATAAATATATACACATTTTTTAAAAAATTTTTTGACAATTTTTTTGAGTGCATGCAGGTCTCTTCTCGCCTCACTCACTGTCTTTGCCACTTCCTTCTATTTCTGGTCCATTGCCTCGAGTTTGGCCATTAGTTCTTTTTTTTGTGAAACAACATCTGTGTAGAAATAAAAAGAAGAATATTAAGTGGATTTGAGACATTTTTGCATAAACAATATATGAATGCTTACCAACACTTCTCGCCATCTGCCATGACGTGCCTGGCTCTTGACCTTCTCGTTCTCCCTCTGAAACTTTAAGAGCAAACAAAAACAAAAAGTTAAATTACACACAATTATATGCAACCTACCTCTCTAAAATTTTGGTACATACCTGGCTCAATTTCCACCACAGATTCCACTACCTCCTATATCCTACCTTCCACCTCTACCGGCTCCTCTGGACGCCCAGCCTGGTCAGGGGACCCCAGAATGCACTCTGCATAAAAAATAAATTATTAACATATTTGAACAAATGGAAAAATAATGTATTTTTCATATTTATAAAGTTATACATTTTTTCTTATTAAATATATACCAATATCCTACCTTCCACCTCTTGCTGCTCCTCCGGACGCACCTGCGGCTGTTCCTCTACCTCCCGAGCACGTCGTCCTAATGCATAAAAACAAATACAGAAGCAAAAATTGTCATTAAAAAATTTTTTTAAAAAAAATTGCAATAAAAAAATGACTAATAATTAAAAAAATATATAAACAAATACAAATAAATTAAAAATAGTTTCCAAAAATATTACATAACCTCAAAAGAATAATTTTCCAAAAATTAAACTTCTACAAACTGACAAAATTTTTGCTTACGTTTTCTGGCGATACGACGCCTTAACGTATACAGCATGTCCCTCTCTCGGTTCTTGAGATCAGACCACCTTTTCCTCAATTGATCCTTCGACCGTTCCACAGGAAATTTTTGCTGTAATCTCCTCTGCAATTTTTCTAAAATTCGATTTTTCCGCGCATTCTGGGATCCGACCATCATAATCGCTTTTCTCCAGGACCTCCACCAACACCTCCATCTCCTCTCTTGACATAGGTGTGGCTCTTTGTGCCTCTGACGTCACAGGCAAACATTTAACAGGAAGTGGGTGGGTGGATTTGCAAAGTGCTGTGGGAAATCAGAAGTGCAAAGTGCAAAATCCGGCACGTGCGGTCGTTCGTACGAATATTCGCCCGACAATTCGATTGACAAACAAACATTATTAAGGTGGGTGATGCTGCATATTTTTATATGTTTTTTTAAGTTATATGTTTATAGTTTTGTTATATTTTATATTTTTATGTTTTTCACAGATCATGGCCTATGATGCATTTAATAATCCTGACTTCATGCGTGAGTTTATTGAGGCATACAGGTCCCATCCCTGTCTGTGGAAGGTAAAGTCTACGGATTATTCAAATCGTCAGATGAAACTGAAGGCGCATACCGCTATGGTGGAGCTCAGCAAGACCGTTAATCCTGCCGCCGACATAAAATATGTGAAGCAAAAGATACAAAACCTGCATACCGTTTTCAAAAGAATGACTATGTCATCCTGCCATTCTACTGCTCCAGTAGTGTTGAAGTACTCCAAGTACTTGCTTCTGCTTTCTTTAGCCAACACAGAAGCATTCAGAGGTACTGCAACCTGTACATCCACTAGACCCGTGAATTGGTTACTGCTTTCACCCGGTGCGGCTGGGCTGTAGTAGAATCTTGCTCCATTAGAGGACCAAATGATGCACTGCAATTATTGGGGCGTAGAAAATTATGTAGCAAGCAGCAAGCATAAACTACCTTGTCAATTTTGTTCATGTGGAGATTGATAGCAGTATGGAATATTCTAAAGCGATTTGCTAGAATACCGAACGCATTCTCAACCTCCCTCCTAGCACGAGATAACCGGTAATTAAAATTTTTTTCTGTTTGTCCAAGTTTTTTTGAGGATAGGGTTTTAACAGGTTTTCATGCAATGCAAATGCTTCATCTGCAACAAACACAAAGTTCAGTCCCTCCACAGTTTGGCTGTTTCTAGGTAGCTGCAGTTGCTTGTTCATCAGCTTCCTGTGAAATGGCGTACCATCCAGAACCCCTCCATCAGACATGCGCCCATTTCTTCCTATGTCCACTAAAATAAATTCATAACGGGCATTCACTATTGCCATGTGCACGATGCTAAAAAACCCCTTATAGTTATAATATTACGATCTACTGTCTACCGGTGGGGTAATTCTTACATGCTTCCCATCAATTGCTGCTCCACAATTTGGGAAGTTCCATAAATCTTGAAATTCTGAAGCGATGGCCAGCCATTCCTCTGGTGTATTAGGAAATTGAAAGAAGAACATAGAAAGGATTTTTTATGCATAATAATATGTTATGTTTATATGTTCTATTTATTTTTCTTGCAGACTTCCTCCTGTAGTGAACCTGCAGAGAGCTCACCTGCTGCCACAACATCCACTCCTATGAGTTCCAACCAAAAAAGGGGTCAAAAAAGGAAACATCAGGAGATGGAAAAACAGAAAGCTTTCAAAAAAGCCATGGCCATAATAAATGAAAAAGAGGATCATTTGGATGGCTTTGGCTTCTATATCGTGTCAAAACTGCTGCAGATGAGCCCAGAACAAGCAGGTGCGGTGGAGATTATTATGACAGATTTGGTGAACAAAGGCATGATGAATCAACTAAACCCACAATACCCTACCTATTCCTACCCCTATCCATACCCACAGCCTCACCCTTCACCTGTACAAACTCAACGCCTCCCTTATGAGTATCATCCCTACCCTTCCTCCAGTACACCAAATCAGTACAGTTTTGGCAATGCAAGCCTCCATTTCACTAATTTATAG
>NC_092862.1:106560510-106607347 GCF_032062135.1 Pyxicephalus adspersus | reverse complement strand
TTGTTAATTTTGTTTTGATGGTTTTGTTTTAATAAAGGTTATTTATTGTTATTTATACTTTTTAATTAGCACATTGTTACATGCACTTTGTTAAATAAACTTTATCTTTTGGTTATGAAGCAAATGTGTCATTTTGTTTTAATGATTGTATGGGGCCTCTACCTTCATGTACTCATCTTTCAAGCAGTCGATAATTGCTGCACATGTCTCGGGGATGATACGACTCATTGCTTGCGGTGAGATCACAGTGGAGAACTTCATGTCCTGCAGAGATCTTCCAGTGGCAACGTATCTCAGGGTGGCGATCAACCTCTGCTCAGGTGTAATGGACTTCCTCATAAAGGTATCTTGTTTCTGCAGGAAAGGTCTAACTGCAGAAAGTAATTGCTGGAAACAGACATCTGACATACGAAGATAATTCTTGTAGTCATCTGGGAATGAGTGGCGCAGTTCCCGTAGCAGATTCTCATGTGAAATGTTGTCTCGGTCCAACAACCAATCCTTGCACCACATTCGCCGCTTCTTCTCAACGTCCTCCTCTTCAAGCAGACATACCAAAGCAAGAGCTGCTTTCTTCTTCCTTGAGAACACTTTGAAGGGCATATTGCACATAGGGACCAAGGAACAGTGTGGTGAATGTCATTCGTTTGATCCGATCGTTCGTACACAGTATTCACCTCCTGTGGTGCACGTCACTTCCTGTATCGTGCAAACGATCGCATCTATTGTGTGTACAATATCTTTGAACGATCGTGACGTTATCTGTATGTACAGGATCGGTGCTATACGATCGTTCAAAGATATCGTGCAGGATCGTTCGTCGTTCGTTTACCAACGATAATAATTGGAAGTGTGTACGCAGCTTTAGTATAGTGAATATTTCATGTGCACATGGTTCTAAAATTTGTAACCAACAACAAATATAATTGCCATGGTTCAAAACACATAAATCCCTAATTATCCAGGCACTAAGTAAACAGATACCTACACATCAACCTCGATATGACAAGATAGTCATATTAGCAATAAAAAAAAATCATGAACTAGAATACTTTTTTTTATCTAAAATAGTTGTTTTTTTGATATAAGAATATGTGAAGCAAAATCCTTTCTATTGGCTTCTCTAAATTAAAGTGGTTATTGATCAAATGGAATGTTTTGATAGGATAGTTTGATTATTTCTAATTTTTTTTCCCTTTTAGTCCCTTTACTGAACTGGGTATTTTTGTTTTTTAAATTGTTTCTGTTATTAAAAACATTCCTACTGCCTTTATAAGTGTTAGTATGCATATTTTGATTAGTGTTTTAAAGCTTGCCTTTAAAACGCTGAAAATGCTGGAAAACCTCTATACCGTGTTTTCTCACGTTTTTAAGTGCTTATAAACATGGGAAAACGCCATATTGAAATCAATGTAAGCGTTTACCCACGTTTTGTGACTCTTTCCAGCAGCATTTTAGATGAGGCATTTTTGAGGCGCTTATAAACGTGCCTCAAGGAAACGTCCTGGTGTAGATTATCCAAATGGAATGCATTGGAATTTCAAATATAGGCTTTTAAAGCCTCAGGTTAAATGCTGCGGAAATTGTCTGTGTAGACTAAAGCTACGTACACACTTCCAATTTTTATCGTTGGTAAACGAACGACGAACGATCCTGCACGATATCTGCGAACTATCGTATTGCACCGATCCTGTACCTACAGATAACGACACGATCGTTCAAAGATATTGTACACACGATAGATGCGATCGTTTGAACGATACAGGAAGTGACGTGCACCACAGGAAGTGAGCGAACGTTCGTTCACCGCGCATGCTCAGACCATGGACGATCACTGAACGACCGTACACACGATAGATGGTCAACGATCGTCGTCCAATCCGATCCGCCGGTCCGGTCGTTCATTTCCAACGACTATCCTCGTCAGTCGGCGTCGTTGGTTACTTTTTTTACGAACGATTTTTGGCCAATCGGTCGTTCGTCGTTCGTTCGTCGTTCATTTCCAACGATAAAAATTGGAAGTGTGTACGCAGCTTATGTCTAAATGATTTATATGTATTTAGTTAGTTACCAGTATGGCTTGATTTGTAACTGTTTTGAATGTAAGAATGATTTACAGTTTTGAAATGCATTATGGCTATAATTTTATTGAGACTACATGCTTGTTTAGGCAGCTATACATTTTGTACAACCTAGTTTAGCAATCTTGTTATTTTAAGTAAATTATCTTTTAAGTATTTATGTTTAGTAATTTAGTTTACTTTAGTTAACTTTTACAGTTTGCCAAATTCTGTTTTAATCAGTCAGACTTTGAAACTATCATTATTATCTCAGCACATAAAAAGACTGATATAGATCATTGTGTATTTTATTTGACAAGTAGAGATTAACAAGAATGCCCCTGGCATTCTTGAGAAAATTTCCTCGAACTTCTGATAGGTCCGCAAAATTTCGGCGAACCGATTTCCCGAAACCATCAGAAGATAGAATGCCTCTGGCATTCTTGAGAAAATTTCGTCGAACTTCTGATAGGTCCGCAAAATTTCGGCGAACTGATTTCCCGAAACCATCAGAAGATCGAGGAAATCATTACGATCCCTGGCACTAGAGGTTAATTAATGATTGCGACCGCAAAGTTCCCACGGTCATCGGGCTGTACTTGTCAGCCCCGGGACCTTGGGAACTAAACTGCAGATGAACTTTCAATGGAGAAAGTCCACTGAGAGTTCATCTGCAGTTCCACTGCAATCCCTGGGCGCTAGAGGTTAATTAACCTCTAGTGATCCGGGATCGCACTGGACTCTCAGGGCTGCATTCATTCATGCAGCTCTGGGAATCCTGTGTGTGATCCCTTGCAGTGGAGTTTAAATGGGGACAAGTCTTTTTTTTTTTTTTTTTAATTCGATCTCGTATGGAGAATTTACACCGGACGTTCTCGCATACAATTTTGGTAAGCAAGAACGTCCGAATTTGCTGCGAGATCGAGTTTTAAAAACTCGCTTGCTCATCCCTATTGATGAGTAAACAAACAAGTATCTACTATATGTAATTCAGTGTTTTTACTCAATGCTATGATTTTAGGACTCCCATTGTTTTTTTTTAAGTTTTAATTATACAATTATGTTCAATACCTCTACTGTATATTACCTACAAACTTAATTGTGTTATCTTCACTTAACATAAACATTAAATGCATCCATTTAACTTTAGAACACAAATAGAATTTATGCTTCACACTATTAATTTGTTCTTGGAATGTATCATCTTGCATCACTGAATTTCATGAAAGTTTGCTTCATTTTTATCACCTTTCTCTGTCTCTAGAATAATCTTTTCTCTAAGGTATCTTCATGTTTCTAAAAGCATTACCTAATATACCCAACTACTTTAATTACAATGAACTGTTTAAATGTCTTTCTTTATTATTCTTGAAGAAACATTAAAAATATGACAAATATTCATAGCCTAAATCTTTACAAAAAATATAATAAATATTTATAGAAATATATTTCAAAAATGTATTACATGTGTTATTTTTTAATAATGTCTATTATTTATAGCTCTCATTGCATGCCAATGTTGAAAAAGTAATAAACAATACTTATAGGGTAGTGAAATAAACTTATTGCCAAACTAGCAAGAGGAAATGCAAAATTATTAAAATTTATATGGTTAAGAAATAGCCCAACTGTAACCTCTTTGATTTTGAAATTGTGCTATGCATTCCAAAGTAAACCTTTATTTTTAGTAATTTAGTAAGTTTACACCAGTCAGTTAACGAAATTCTGATTTTTTTTTTATGACACAACCTAAATCTATTAACCATAAAATTTTATAAGCATTGATTTTACAAATATTAGTACAATTGGATTTTTTTATATTATATTATAATTTTAGAATTATTTTTTGAATAATCATTATCCATAAGACATAAATAATTCAATGTTATCACATTTTAAACATACAAAATATAAGCTTATAATATAATACAAATTATAAAAATATTTTATTTATGTGATCCAAAACATTAAAACAGGCACAGAAATTAACCCATTTTTTTTTATATTTAGCACTCTTTTAACCCTTAAATCTGGGAACTGGACCAGACAATTCCCGTTTCTAGTTTTGAGCTCGGGGTTCTGCAGTTTCTCCATTCTTTGTCATGTAGCATCCAAAACCATTAAAAAATAACATCATTATATGCAGAATTCTTTTGTTTGAGCTATAAAATATACCCGTACAGAACTATGATGGTCTTGTGCATTAAAAATGACCTTGGGCCCTGAGCAGACATCTCAGACCAGTCCTGCTGATGACTCTTGTTTTGTACATTTACCATTTTTAGTGTTGGAATGTTAAAATTCTTTAAAGGATTCTTTTGAGGTATGTGCCCACTTTAGGAGGAGGATCATCATAAATGGATTTCAGAATGGAAATAAGGAGAAATATTATCAACAGGGACACATACAGCAAAAATAAGGGGTGAAGATTTTATACTGACACCAAGCTGCCTAATAATATGTTGAGACAAACATCTGTCCTAATTGCATTTATTAAAATAATGTACCTGTTTCGACTTACATACAAATTCAACTTCAAGAACAAACATACAATCCCTATCTCGTATGTAACCCAGGGACTACCTGTAGTATTATTTTATAGTGTTTCCTGGCAGACTTTGCATTGTTGTATGAAAGTCAATTTCAGGGGGCTTAAAATATCTCTAAAATGTAGACAAGATATTAGAAATAAGACTGTTAAAGCTGCATGTTGCCCAGTGCTCTATTAAATACCATACTTATTCCCATAAATGTATTACTAAAATATATTTTTGTTTCAAATTAATTTCTACAAATAACAAACTTACATTTTACATTGGTAATCTTTGATCTTTTATAAGCTACAAAAATAAATATTTACACACACCCCTTCGCTCTTTATTTTAATTGCTTGGATAAATTAATACCAATAGTAATTAGTTATATTTTATTTTAAAAAAGATTTAAGGGATTATCAAAATTGATGCAAAAATCCTGTTTTAGCAGTTTCAAGCATAAACTTCAATTTAGTTATTTTTCCCTGAGACATGTACAAGTTTAAATTGATTACTGTATTTGGTTTACTTGCTGCACAAATCAGAAGTCTAATCTGCTTTTATTACTAAACTTTCACCCTCATAGATGGGTTATGTGACTGTATTTTTGAAATACGACTGCGACAACTTTGGAAATACGGTATTATGTATGCAACCCACATCAACCAGGTATATTGTTGTTTGATTGTGTTAAAAAAATGCCTACTGGTTACAAGTAGGGATAATATTCGCGTTCACTGCTACCGTAGGTTCAAATCTGCACTTTTGATATTTGTGGTCCCAGTGAATTTACATGAAGATTAGCCCAGGATATTATTTTTAAACCAAAATCTACTGTATGGCCCTTGAAATATGGCAAATAGGATTAAAAGAGCCAGTATTGGGGCTTTTTGTCATGCCACCTCTACTTATTTAAAGGGGAGACACAGTACAGCCATGTTGTCAGTGATTTGTTGCAGGGAAATTATGAAGAAAGCTTAGGGAGAGATCAGGCTAATTAGGGAAATCTACTTGTATTTATTTTGCATGCTAACTATAGACAATTAACACCTATTTTCATTTTTGTTCTTTTTTGGGATTTTTTGGCTTACATTTTACTTTATGGTTTATCCGAGGTCAGCAAACGCTTTTAACTTCTTACCTGTCTATAGATGTAACCCTTTAAACAAATAGCTTCTGTTTCAGTAATATCTTGGTGTTTTCATTCAATTTGTATGTTTTTAATTTTTTTTTATGTGGACAGATACTTTTTTAATGCTTTTGCTGTATTGTTTGGATTAAAGAAGAACTAAGTGCACAAACAGTTTGCAACCAAGCCACCGTACATTATATTCTTCATACCCCTATCGCTATACTACAATACCAAATTACCTTTCTTGCTGCTGGCCAACTTTAAACCACTGTAAATCCAAAAATCTCTCTATCATTTACCATGTCCTTTCAATGTAGCTTGGCTTTTGTCTACATTTTCTTTCACACAATTACATTTTTCTCCAGTTTCAGAAATTTGATAAGTGATCATTTGAGCTACAGGCTGAGCTATTGTGATTACATGTATATGTAAATATTATTATATAATACTGTTCACCATTAATATCTCTTTTATAAAAGGTCCCATGTACCTAGATATTGTTCTTTTATTCAGTCAATTACATTTAGAATAGGAAATTACCCTTTCATATGCAATGTCTGTGACCCCTGCAGGAATTTCTTGGCTGACCAAATGCATGGGAAGAATTGATTAACTAGGAAGAATTTGTGCACTTACATCAGTTGTTCTTCCAAGATAAGGCTTAATGTATACATATGCAAGGTTTTAAGCTATGAGCAAGAATGGATTTATACCCCCTGCCTCCTGAGAATAAGTGTTTCGGGCCATTCGTATGCCATTCTTGTTCTAAAGATGCTGTACATCTACAGGCAACTTATGGCTTTACATGCAATGAACTTTGCTCCCAGTAAAATTATGATGGAGCTCATGATGATATGATTGTGTATTGTTTGATTGTAACTAAAATGTTTATTCCAAAAAGTCCACTAAAACCAAGGAGGAAGATTCCACTTTTTTGAAAAGAATACTTAAAAGTTGATTCAAATGTAATAATAAGTAGTGTTTTTCAAATTCTGGTTGTTAACAAATTTGACAAGAACATCAGCCAGTTTGTTTTCCAACAGGAATATATTTTTCTATTTTGCAAACACGTGCTTAGCATTGTGGGCTTTCTATTGCTACTAGTAGTCAGTCACTGCTGCTGATAGAAAACACTAGAATGTTAGGATGCCAATGCTGTGATTTTCTTCTACTGCTCTGGGAAGTAGAAACTTTATTTGGACTGGAAGAGTTCACAGAACAAAGGCACTGCACTCATTTTTCTTAATTGGTCACTTCATGTAGTAGGTATGTCACGTTTTCTCACTGAGTGCTGAAAAACATTGCAACAAGAAACTACAAATGTCTTCTACACTGAGGAGTGATGCCTTGGAACTGAGTGAGAGTGGGAGCTAAAAAGTTTTCTGCAAGCAGGAAAAGGTCTTATTGTGATGACACACGCTCACTTTACAACTGTGTCACTGTTGCAACTGTGTATATTTAAAGCTTTAAATTTCAATGTTTTTACAGTTCTCAAATTGCTATTATTGGTAAAGGAACAAGACAAGGTGAAAGAATCAGAGGTGTAGAAATAGGATGATGTAGAGCAGAGTTTCCCAACCAGGGTTTTTCCAGAGGTTGCTTGAAGTTCCTTAAGCAATGAGCAATCTGTGCCTCTCAGGTCAGTTTAAGTAAACCCCAATTATCTTTTTGGCTGTAAGGGTGGCATTGGAATGGCCAGCAATGTAAGAAGCAGTCTTCCTACTGATCACTACGCTAATTTACTGTGGGTTATGAGTATAGCAATTATAGTAAGGGTTCCATGAAAACCTGAAAGTTATTTCAAGGATTCCCCCCATAGTAAAAAGGTGATGTAGAGGGTGTACACTTGATGGGTAGGTCTCCTACAATTCTTGATAGCATTTACCGCTTCCTCATGCCAGTAAACTGCTGTCTCAGACAGCCACATAGAAAATGAATGGGGGTGGCAGTGAGCAGTACCAGTCAAATGGGAAGATGCTTGCTCCTTAAGAACGGAGAGGCTAGCAATAGAACCAACTCTTAGAACCATGCAAGATTGCTCAATCCTGAGGCACCTGCCTTTACAAATTCAGTAGGTATACCCCTTTCAGCTTGCTGCCCAGCTGCCACAAAATAACATAGTGGCCCTGATTTATTAAAGGCTGGAGAGGGTAAACTTTCATCAGTGAAGCTGGGTGATCAGGCAAACCTGAAAAAAGATTTGGTCTAGGATTAAAAACAGCTGCTAGCATATAATTAATGACTATTCCAGGTTTGCTGGATCACCCAGCTTTGCTGATAAAAGTGTATCTTCTCCAGCCTTAAAGAGCTTTATTAAATCAGGCTTAGTGTCTCAAGGACACTCCTGAATTTAACAACTGGACTCCTGGGACATAGAAATCGAATGTCAAATATACCAAAAAAAGATGTAAACTTTTATCTAAAACAAAACATTATAGGACCCAGTTCTGCTCAGAACAATGTTTAATAATAAATAGTAATATAACACTGCACATAAAACAGTAACAGTTTCTATTAGTTTGCCATCATGTTAAATAGGCAAGCAGCTCCTAATAAATCCAATGGTTGATTCCCAGAAGTAATAACCCTATCTATTTCAAAGAATATGTATATTGCCCTACACTATGGATCATTTAACATACTTTGCTTACAATATAAGGAGCCAATAGAACTTCTTCTCCTTAATTAGATTTTTTAATGATGTTCTTGATTCAAATGGATAGAATGTGCTCATTAGGAAAACCCTTTTAGTCTTCAGTTAAGTGCCCTGCACCCTCATTACTAATATTCCCCTGTTGACCCATTCTTAAGAGTAGTATATAATATAAAATTGATATGTTTCACGGTGCATCACTTATTCATACTACTACCACTTGAAAATCCCTGGAATTTCATCATAGTGTATGAAAAATAAATTCAATAAAATTCTGATGTTTCTAGCAAATGTTTTGGTATTTTGCAAACCTTTCCAATTTAATAAAACTATAAATAAATCTGTTGATGAAGAGTTAATCACAAAGTTCAGAAACCTACATATATATTTATTGGGCATGTTTATAAAACAGTAAATGTCACATTCACCATACATGCTCTACAAGGTAAATCTTCCCAATTCAATGTGTTTGTATACACAGATAACAATTTACCACCAATAAATGTTTATCAACTATTATTTACAGGTAGTCCATGGGTTACATGCGAGATAGGGACTGTAGGTTTGTTCTTATGTTGAATTTGTATATAAGTTACAACAGGTACAATATTTTAATGAATGCAATTAGGACAGATTTGTCTCAACTTATTATTAGGCAGTGTGGTGTCAGTTAAGCTACGTACACACTTCCAATTATTATCGTTGGAAAACGAACGACGAACGTTCATGCACGATATATACGAACGATCGTATAGCACCGATCCTGCACATAGAGGTAACGACACGATCGTTCGTAGATATTGTACACACAATAGATACGATCGTTTGAGCGATAGAGGAACTATGTGCACGACAGGAAAGTGAACGGACGTTCGTTCATCACGCATGCTCTGACCATGGACGATCAACGAACGACCGTACACACGAACGATGTTCAACGATCGTCGTCCAATCCGATCCGTCGGTCCGGTCGTTCGTTTCCAGCGACTTTCCTCGTTCGTCGGCGTCGTTGGTTACTTTTTTACGAACGATTTTTTGCCCAATCGATCGTTCGTCGTTCGATTGGAACGATAAAAATTGGAAGTGTGTACGCACCTTTACTGTATAAAATCCTCATTGTGAGCTAATCACAAACAAAGCAAAAAAAAACTTTATGGAGCCTAGACATTCATTAACTTTTGAAGCAAGCTGTGCTTTGATATGCAAAACGAAACAACTACAGAGTTTGTCTTGGTCAGTAAAGAGTTACAAGAGCTTGCAGAAGTGTTTAGCAAAAGATTTCTTTTACAAGTCATGAAAACTGCCCCCCTCCAAGCCTCCATCCTGCTCAAGAGGGAGCAAGGAAGCGTTGTTCGTATCTAGGAGTCCGTATGTCGGATGTCCTTAACCCAAGGACTACCTGTATTGCCAATTTAAACTGCATATTCATTGAACATGAACGGAAATGGAAGGTAAAATGTTGATAAATGCACATACCCATAGCAAGACTTTTCAGATGCAAACAACATTAACATTGAAAAAAAACATCTTTCACTAAACTTCACAAAAAGCTTAAAGTATTTTTGTCAGACATCATACAGTACTCTTCTAAAATATCCATGCAAGTGAAGACCTTCTGATGATGGTCAGTGTTTACATCACAGAAGAAATATTTCTCATGTGACAATGATCTGCTGACGGTTCACTCAGGCCACAGGCCAAGGTATGATCCATGTGAACATACCTTGTCTCAGCTATTAGGAAAAAGTAGACACACATGACACATTGACTGGCCTTTGGAGTTTCTGAGCTGTGGAGACCCTCAGAACCTTGTGCTCCTTAACATATCAGGGGAGATGTCCAAAAGATCATGTCTAAAAATTGAAATATCACTCTACGTTTATATTGTAAGCTACATTGTATTGTTTTATACAAAGCTTTGATTTAAAAAGCACCTGTTCTAAGATTATAGGCAAAAATCTGTTTAAAACTTGTTAACAAACAGTTCAAAATATTTAAAAAGCCATCTCTGACTTCTCTTTGTGCTTTTTGTAGTGAATATATGTCATCCACGATCACCAAAGTAACTCTAGTAGAGTTGCTTTATTTGCCTTGGTTCAGTTTGTACTCAGTTTGTTAAGCCAGACTAAAATATTTCAGCTGGAGGCAACTATTTAGGGAATACTCAATTCTGAAGCGTTGTACAATAAAGCGTACCTAAACTCAGAATTTTAATTTTATATAAAAGTGAAGACAACCATTTTGCGTAAAGTAAAAATTAAGTTTTTTTTTTTCGTTTTATTTTTAAGTGCAACACCCTTTTTTCAAAAAAATACTGCCCCTAGTTCACGTTGGTGATTGGTACTGAATGGGAGCGCAAAGCCTCCCGGGATACCTATGTCACACATACCAGTAGGTTCTTGGTTGCTCAGGGCAGAAGGAGCCCTTTTTTCAAAAGGAAAAAAAATTGCTGATCTCACGCATGCGCAGTGAGATTGTAAAGTTTTTTTCCCATCTACATCACCTGATCTTGCGCCTGTGTCGAGTGACATAGGAAGAACCTGGAAGAAGAGTAGAAGATGGCGGCGCCTGTGTGCCGATCTGAAGACCGATGCCGGGACGAGGAAGGACCCAATGCAAGAGACCTCCAGCCCGATCGACTGCTCTGCGGGATTGAAGGTAAGTGTATTTTTTTTGTTTTGGGTGAGGTTTGAGTTTACTTCCTCTTTAAATACAATATACATTACAATGGTTGGAATAGTTAACAATACTTGCTGATCTTTTAACTGTGCACTACCCACAAATTTACTGTCACTGATATCCACTGTAAATAACAGACTACAAATCCAAAATATATTGCCATGAGCATAAGAACTCTCATCACTGTATACCTTTACAATGATCTGAAAGCTGGTAGTCAATGTATGCAGTACTGAGCATTCCTATTAGGTGGTGGTTGTCACAGTTTAGAAACGTGCACAGTGTGTACATTGATAGCTAGCATTCCGCCATCATCTGCTAAGATTAATGGTTAAGAGTCCTCAGGCATTCTATTCAAATGCTGTATTTGCTATTGAAGCTAATTTGCAATACCAACATATTTGTGTTTAAATAGAAAATAAAATAGCATTTGGATTTCTAGATAAACACAAATGCATGTGTTTCAATAGTAAACAGCATTTGGCAAGGAAAGGGTTCCTTGAATCTACATCACCATGTTTGTCATCACCATCACCATCACACTTTATTAAAACATTCTGTGTTCAAAGAAACACAATGCAGTGCAGGGCTAAGCAGGTCCAATGCAACATTGAACTGGTTTGAGCTATACTCATTGAAAGTCAGATTTTGCTGCTCTTCTTTTGAGGTGCATTCCAAATAGAAAACGGTATACACTACAGAGTCTTTACTTGTGATTAGTGTTGGTCGAAAATCTCACTATTCGATCGAATAGGCTGATTTTTTGGGGGTGATCAAATTTGAACACTATTAAAGTCAATGAGGGGAAAATTTGGGTTATTTTGCGGGACTGTGTAGTTTCTACAGCCTCCAAATACATTTAAAAAGACATGTCAAGACTACCACAGCTCTGTACAACACTTAACAAGGCAAGAAAACAATCAGAAAGGCGTACTGAACTCATATGACCTCTCAATGGAGAATCTCCATTGAAAGGTCATATGAGTTCACTACGCCTGCAGTCTCAGCTGATTGGAGGCACATGTCCTGCACCCACGTGCCTCCAATCGGCTGTGACTGTAGGTTCCCACGGTCAAGGTTCACACAGTCCGTGGGCTGTACTTATCATTGATAAGTACAGCCCATGTACAAGTCACAGCTGATTGGAAGCACTGCCCTGCACCCACGTGCCTCCAGTCAGCTGTGACCGCAGGTTCCCAAGGTCCCTGGGCTGTACTTATCAATGATAAGTACAGCCCAGGGACTGTGGTAACCTCACAATGAGTCACTGTGAAAAAATGTAAGTAATAAGTAAGTACACACAAATCACATAATACTATTATGTACCCATGTACCTATTCCCCATGGTTGGACATCTGGGAGTCACCTTGTTAAAGGGGGCTTCCAAAATTCAAAGCGCCGAATTTGCACCATTGAATCCCGTTTTTCGGGTCGGGTCTATCCGAATTCGAATGACCATATTCGGGTCAAAAATAAGGACAACCCAAATTCGAACACCAACATTACTTGTGATCCTGAGATTGTTTTGTATTTTTCAAACTTTACAGAGAAAAGGTATAGTGCAATTGTGATCCTGAGATTCTTTATTCCCACAATCAAATAAAATTAATCATCAGTCACAAGCTTGTTAATCTATTTTTTTATTTAAATGCCAGTTACCGTGTTATTCAATACATTTATTTCTATTTTAACAATGACCAGCATAAAGTTCCCTCTACTTCTTTAAGATTTAAAAAACAGTTAATGGAAAAGGTTGTGAAACAGCCCTCAGCAGGTAAACGGACAATGCAGCCCACAATTTTTTTAAAAAAACTTTGCAAAAAAAATTTGTTTTGACACAAAAATAAAACAAAAATTAATGAAAATGTCAATTTCACTCATCACAACTATTCGTGTCCTACAAAACTTGACAATGACAGACTACATCATTTTCTTAATATTAGCGTCTTAAAACTTAATAATGTTTAAAGTTAATTTGTTTCTTCATTGCTTAAGTTAATCTTTTTACAAATATATAATAATGCATTTAATGTATGGCATGGTATTGAGTTATTAGCTGACCAATAAAGTCAAACTAAGTAACAAGAAAAGCAGATGGTTGATGAGGTGTATAACTACAGATAATGGCTTCTGTCATGTTTTAGAACCAAAGTGAAAGAGCACAAATGTATTCTTTGAAAACACTTTGTATCTCTAAAATAACAGAATGTGCAGATTTGAATTTTTAATTTAAGTTTAAAGTTGCCTTTTATATTACAAAGGTGACATGTCTAAATGTGCAGTATCCGTTGTAATGTGGTCATACTTGAATAGAATTACAGCAATAAGATTAAAACTGCAAAATATAAGTACCAATATCTTTCTGATGCATCATTTCTGAATAAGCAGACTAGTTCTGCAAAACCTGTTTAATTAATAATTCTGTTTGTCTGGTATGGGTGTGTAAAAGGGCTGTATACATGGTATTTGTGTGGCAGTAGTACTTTGGTTAGTGGCCATAGGACCTCTGATGAAATTAATTTATATGTGTGATTTATTTATTATTGTGTGACTATTTACCAAATTTTAAACAATGTGATAATAAAAGTTATGATTTTATATGGTGATTTTGTTCTGTGTATTAGTAACTAAAAAATCCCGCTTTTCCTGAAATCACTCCATTCTTGTTGGATTTACATTTTAAAGTGTGTTGTATAAGCAATCAAATACATATGGGATGGGGGATTCATTCATTGTGGTAGGATTTACTCATCATCAGTTTTTAATAACCTCATCCAATAGCAGAGTATATTGTTTTTCCATTATGAATGCATGGAGTCTGCATAAAATAAATGAAAGAACAGATTCTTCCTTTATGATAGAGGCACACATGAGAGTGACAAATAGGTGACTAACTCACTGTATCCTGTTAGGATCATAATGATGTAGCAAACGCTAGATGATATGTTAGTTCCATAAACAACATTTTCAAATAATGTGTGAACCCCAATTGACAGCAACCAGCTATTCCTTGACCACATAAAGAATGCATCCTGAGGTCAATGTTACAGCCGTTAGACCTTTGAAACCTGTCTGTTTCAGTTTAAGCTTTTGAATCCCCCTTTACACTGCCAAACATATATATTAAATAATTTTTAGTACAGGATGCAAAAATATTTTGTTTACATTTTTTCCATAATTGACTGGAGTTGAATGCAGAGCATGATAATTGTATCAGAAAAAATAAATTGTTGAAACTGATGTCATTTACATTTCTGTGATGTATGGATTTCAGTAGTTGTGCTTAATACATTGACATGTAGCCATTAAATTCTATTATATATCTGTGTATAGATGACTAAACTTGTAAACAGTTGTCATAAAATGTCATGACTAGAGATAATCAGGTGATTTTTGTAAACCGGTTTTGCTGTTATTTTTTGCACGTGGCCAAATGCTTCTAAAAAATTATGCTTATTTTTACCTTGCAATAAAAATGCATCCAAGGGGTGTCCACTGCCTACGTAGTCTGTTTTTTTAAAACAACAGAGCTATTGCAGTTGTCACTGCAAGCTTACAGAGCATGTAGCCCGTGCTCCAATGACACTATGTTTTCCAGTGACCCTGTGTGCTATAATGATCCTGCATGTTCAAGCGACCCACTATTGTTTGCTGACCATTTTTGCTCCAGAAAATTCTTTGTACTTCAGTGACCCCTTGTGCTGCAGTAATCGTATATACCAGTAACCCCCTCTGCACCAATGACTCCTATGCTTTAGTGGTGTCTGTGCTCCACTGGCCATTTGTACTTCAGTGCCCTGTGCTTCAGCAATCCTTTGTGCTCCATTGTGCTGTAGTAAACTTTTATTCTCCAGTGATCCTTGGTGCTTCAGTCACCCATGTGTGACAGTGTCCCCATGTTCCAATGACCCTGTGTGCTACAGAGATCCCATAACACCACAACCCTGCGATTTAGTGGCCCTTTGTGCTCTAGTGACCTCTGTGCTTCATGTTTTCTGTAAATGTATTTTTGTTCAAACATTTTTGTGAAGAAAAATATTTTCATACAAAATCTTCACAAAAGTTTTTTATTTAATATTATATTTGCTCATCTCTAGAAATGGGCTGGCAATTTATGTGAATTTGTTTTTACTTTATTTGTTGTTAAAATAACTATTTCACATAACTAGGCTACTTTCATGAATTTACACTGCTGAGTTTGGAAATAATTGTAAAAACCCTTTAAAATAGTATTGTCACCTAAATTGCTGGAAGAGGCAAGGAAGACCTGTGGGATCATGTTTTATATTTTTTAACATGTAGTTTTTAGTACATTAAACTGAAAGCATAATCAGGAAATCGGCCTAATTTAATAAGGCTCTCCAAGGCTGGAGAGGATACACTTTCATCAGTGAAGCTGGGTGACCCAACAAACCTGGAATGGATCCGGTCCAGAATTGAAAACATTTGCTAACAAATAGCAAATAATCCATTCCAGGTTTATTGGATCAACCATGTTCACTGATGAAAGTGTATCCTCTCCAGCCTTGAAAAGCTTTATTAAATCAGGACCAATGTGTTTTTAGTGTAAGCTGGAGTTATATTTTTTCAACATTCTTTATTTAAACATATGTAAAGGGTACAAATACAGAATAAATAAAATAAAAAAACAAGTGAAACCATAATTAGGAATTTACATCAAAATGGAAGTGCAAACCAATGGCAGAAATAATAACAACAATATAAGGCACTAATTATTTCATGAAGGGATTACCAAGGAGAGGGCAATCGAAGGGTAGGTGATACCATACCCACAATATAATACAACTAATAGGTCTATTGCAATATATTAACAAACAGGTTGTGTAGAAAATGAGTCAATGGGAATCTGACCCAGGGGTTCTGTGACTGAGAGACTGGAAATATCAAGATTTAGGAAATCATTATATTCTAGAAAATCCAGAGTATACTGGATATATACTAGTATATGCTATGACACACACCGCCCAGTGTGTGTATCACGTTTGCTAGATAGGTCCCCTATATTCTTAATGTCATTTACCTGGTCTAACCACAGCTGCACAGGGGTGGGGGGCAACACCACTCAGATACTACTGGTTGCATCTTGTGGATCAGCTTCAGTGTCCTGTACTCACAGCTATCTTGGACCCCAGTTCTTTAAGCCTGCTACAAATAAATGCTTTACGTGTCAGTAGGATAATTTTGTCTCTAAGTGCTGGTGTAAAGGAGAGCCCCAGCTCCAACTCCCACTTTCCTATATGGAGGAGTAAAATCAGGCAGGGAAGTATTAAGCCAGGAGTAGAGCATGGAGAGGGCATGGGGCACCAGAGGTTTATATTTTTATTTTATTATCACTTGGGACACTTTCCCAGAGGTTTCTCTGACCTATCTAGCAATTGTAATGACATAGTAAAAGATGTTTTGTTTGGAATGTACCCGCATGTTCTCCTGACGCCGGACTCCCATGCCCATCCCCACCTTGTCAATTTTGTCGACAATGTCATGTTAAGCAATATGATAAAGAAAAAAATAAATTATGGTTACTGTAAACAACTTCAACATTTCTAAGGTTTTTTTTTTTAAACAAGAAATGTAGTGCTTACTTATATTATCCTTAAGAAAATTGGTAGGGAACTCTAGGAAATTCAAACATATTTTTTTAACAGATCACATATACTTAGTAAGTTGCTGTGTGTTTGTTGGACCCCTTTTTGCTACAATGGTCTCTCACTTCACAAAAAAACTGTAATGGTTTGGGGTAAAAACTGATCCAAATATAAACAAAGGTACTTATTTTTACATACAAAAAACACACAAAAAAAAATCACTTAGCCTGTATATGTTTCCATTTTACAGGTCAAAGTATTTCACTTATGCTGGTTCACTGGCTCTTAAATACAATTTGATTGTCCTGTGCGTTAATGTGATGTCATCCAGGGAGCCACTTGCACCTACCTCCCTGCTTTAACTCTGATTTGTTCAACCTATGGTCTGTAGGCTGCATTGTGGCCATTTCTTTCAGCAGCAAAAATGCCAAGATTTCCATGCGCTTCTCACAACATGCCATTACCTTACACACTTCCATTACAGTATGCCACTTTTCCATTGTGTCCTATGAAAAAATAACGTAAGAATACTGACTGCACAGCTCATCCTTGGGGTCTGTGGGCCCATGGAAATCTGACAGCATTGGATGGCTAAAACCATAGTTGGGACATAGTAGCAGAAGTGCTGGAACTGACCACTATCCTGCGGCCAACATGGGCTTTTTTGTTTTGTGTACTGAAGCTGGCAGAGAGGTGCTGCTTCATGTAATGTAGCTTTGCAAATATAAATGCCTTTTCAAGCTGGGGTGAGGGATTTGTATTGGTAGAATAAGTGAATTTTTGCTTGGACAGAATTTTGGCTTGCAGAGGAAATTTGTGCTGGGTATTGGAGGTGATGGAGTGGCTTACAGTGTTTTACATACTCCTGATCCCTGCATTTTGTTCATTATGTACTTCTAACCTTAGTGCTCCAATGAATATGGGTTTCCAGTCTATGCACTCTATGCCTTACTTATGACTTACTCTGGTGTTCTGGGTGTGTTGTGTTCTACACACCCCTGTGCACTATTCATTGGCCTTGCCCTCTACTCTCTATTAGGACTTCATGTCGCCTGTGAACTACTAAACCCTGCATAGTAATAAAGTATATTCTGGGGGTACAAAGACTGTGGAATATTTGTGATATGTATACAGCAGATAGATTTACTTCTTTTTTAACCATGCTTGTTTAAAACAATTCCCCTATTAGCCCAGTGTACCTACCCTTACCATTACACACCACATAATTTGTGGCCCCTGGATGAAAAAGGCTGGACAAGTCTTCTTTAAGTATTTAATTTACACATGTTTTTTGAAGATCAAGAGCATGGAGTCTAACCTAGAAACCTTGTGGGATAAGGGAGACCACAGCATTAGAGCGTGTTGGGGACAGACATGTAACCAATCATGGTTTACCTTTTATTTTATTGTGAGTAAGATTTCCTTGGGTATTCAACTTCAAGAGAACTTTTTACAATTTGAATCATTTCAGAAACCACATACTGCAAATCTAGCTGTCTAGTAAAGCATTCTTTTCATTTATCAAATACAAGTTCCACCACGAAACACACAAATTAAACTCTTAGAGCCCATATTGGATCCTACAAATTTTACCAAAACATTAAATTACTTATTGATGAAAAGCTTAATCCCCTATGAACCATAAATGTATGCATGTGATATAGTGTCCCAATCCTGTGCTTTAGCAAAGCCTTTTTTAGCCGTGTGACACTTTATCAATGCTTCTGTGTGTAGTTGCCATCCTATCTCTATACTTAACACACACATATAAGTCTTAGGCTCACATTATGTTAGGCAAATGGTAGAATTATAGTGGTGTATGCAATTCAAGGCAAAGTTGATTTTCTTTCTCATCTGTTTATCTCTGTTTGTCATGTAGAGAAATAAGTCGATCTCTTGGGTATAATTTAATTGCATCCACTGAATTTCACAACAAACAGCATTAAAAGGTAATACATATGCTTGAAGCATTTCTCATCATTAAGTTTTACATTGCAGGCTAACTATGAGAGGAAATAAAGCTTGTTGATTTTTATGTTAACAGAAAATGGTTTGCAAAAAACAATATTGAAATCCAAATGAAATATTACGTATTTATAGTAATTTAATGGTGTTTCCCAATTTTATTCTTAAAGGGACCACTTTTTTAAGACCACTCCAAGTAGCTACAAGTATCCAAGTACATACTGCAGCCTAATTTCATCTTGTCCACTTAGAATATTGGTGCCTCCAGAAGATAGGGTGAAAGATGTTCCTCTTCCACCCTGGTGCTATGGTGCTAAGCCATGTCCCATAATGTTTGCTCTAAGGCTGCTTGGTTTCTTGGCTTGTGTAGATTGATCAGTCTAGTATAGTTGCATTGGATTTAATTATTAAACATTATTAATATTATTATTAGTATTTAATTATTAAAGCATTAAACATTGATCTAGCAGTACTGTAGACCCCCAGTATGGTGGGTAAAGTACTTTATCAACCTTTTTGTAACTTTGATGGAATATATTTAGCTTCAGTTGGGCTTTAAAGATTTTGGTTAGTGGTGAAACCTGGCACATGTAGTTTTTAAGTGGCAATATACTCTATCCTACGATTCAACATGCCACTCTATATCAGATACTATATCTCTCTAGTTATACGTGAGCTTTGTGGACCATCTACAATGCAGTTTGTAAACCAACTGCAGATGCTCTTTACCACCAATCCCTATTTGTTTCTCTGGAACCACAACTGTTCAACTTATACTATATGTACCTAATTATAAGAACTGTATACAGTAATCCAAAAGCTAGTAGTCATCTTGTTTGTTGAGGTATTTTCATGAATTGCTGTTGAATCAGAAATGCACCATGTCATGGTTGATATACTGATTTACAAGAGGTGTTTTAGCCTTTTAGTTTATGACAGCATTCTCATTACTTTATTTACATAGTTTTTTGAGTGGTGGGAAAAAGGTCAATATGCCTTCTTGTTCCTTATTATCTGTCTTGATTTATGGACAAGCTACTTATTATACCATTTTTTTTGTGGCGGTTAAATAACCAGATGATGGAAGGGCACACAACATGTACCCATGTATTTATTAGTTACTATTTACCAGTTAATGCTTTCCCCATGCCTTGACATATTGTAAACATAGTCATATTCCTTTTACTTGCTGCCTTCATTGGAATCACAAACACATATTAGTACAAAGTACAGTACATTATAACATACCAAGATATAGTAATGTATATACTAAGGACGAATACTAAGGATCAGCGAGCGAGTTTTTACAACTCGATCTTGCGGCGAATTCGGCTGTTCTCCTTTACCGAAATTGTAAGCGAGAGCGGCCGGTGTAAATTCGCCAATTGAAATGGAATTTAAAAAAAAATAAAAAATAAAAAAAAAAGATTGCGGGCTGTGCTGACCAATGAAGGCAACGTCAACGTCAGTGTGCAATCCCTGGCACTAGAGGTTGAATGAGGACAAGTCTCCCAATTTAAAATTCCCAATTCCCAATTTAATTAACCTCTAGTGCCAGGGATTGTAATGATTTCCTCAATCTTCCGATGGTTTCGTGAAATCGTTTAGCTGAAATTTTGCCGACCCATCGGATGTTCGAGGAAATTTTTGTGAGAATGCCATCCCTACTGAATACCACTTTTCATGTATTTAGTGCTTACTACATTTCCTCATGTTTACATAAACTATGTCTATACCAAAAAAAAAAAATTCTCTCATCATGTTTTGGGTCAGTAACCAAAGCATCTGAATGACAGGCATTTCCTGAGGAAAACAATTGAAACCTATGCATTTATCTTATGACAGGTTTATTTATATTAGCTATTCTTAACCACGCTTTTGTCAAACATTAGGGTTCCTTCAGAAGTGGCAAGGGGTTCCTCATTCTGTGTCTGATCAAAATCCTATAAAATGTTACCTGTATAGTTACAGGACCAACACCACTTGGCAGGACCAGTTGCATGAAACCAAAGATCTTTTTGTAAAGCTGGTATTATGGCCACAATTATATGGGGGTAGGGGGTATTCTTTCCACTAGACACATTTTTGCTATTGACTGATTATAACAAAAGTTCCCTAACACCTAAAGATTATTTTAAAGGTTCCTCGGGGATAAAGAGTTGCTGATGCTGATTTATACTGTTCAACTTGGTAATTTGATTTTAATATTCTCACCTTTATGGTTATCTTAATTTTTCACTTTAAAATTGGATATTTTTTTGTATTGAAAGCTATGCTTTCAATGGTCTACATGTTCTTGCATAGTTATTTTGTTTCTTTCTAAATGATGTGCTGCCCATATGGGCAAGCAGTATTCTGTGGTCTTTTTTCTGACAATGTATTGTATATCATGTTCCTTTTCCACATAAATGAACTTCCTCTGCAGGCCTTTTACAGGGATACTCACAAAGGCAATCACTAGGAAGTCAGAAGGAAATGAAATAGGATTACTTTGTTTTCATGGCACATAAAGAACTACGTGTCCGGTTTTTCTATGAGCTGGACTTTGGGAAACATTCTTTTGAGTTGCAATAAAGTTTTTGAAGAACAATGCCAAGATGCTACAAAATGATTTTCTTACTGTAATTTTGTTCTATGGTTAACATGTCATTTATTTAGTAAGATGCACCATGCTACACATTTGCATCGACTGTTCATTTTTTCTATGAATTTAGTTTCATTGCTTTCAATTTTTTGCATTGCTTTCACCTGAGTGCAGGAAGATGTCCAAATGCATTACCCAAATGCATTACCCAAATGCAGCAATCTAGAATCCAGTTTTGTTCTTAAAAGTTACTGCACTTTGCAAATCAGATATACAGGACACACAATAATGCAGCTCAGTGTTCATTACATATCATTAAATATTATTTCTATATGTTTTAATTTGAACTGAAAGCAGTGTAACCAAATAATCTTACTTAGTGTCAGCCTCTTCTACAGCAACCCTCAGAGTTAGATGGAAAGAGGCAGCACAATGTGCCAATAAGTTAGCTGTTCTAACGGGGCATGCTGGTGAGAGGAGAGAGCAATATGAAATAGAAATAATCCCATTAGTTGCTGCTTCTCTTGTTTAGTCTTAGACCAAGGAAGGAGAACACATTTCAAGTGTTATTTAATTGAAGACCATGTAGAAACTTCCCTTCTGTGCAGTTAACTAGCAGTACCCCAAGCTGCCTTTTTTTTTACTGCCTTTGCAATGTCCACATCCCTAACAGCCCTGTTTCCTGGCGCATTTAAAATAAACATTAAGACAAATAAAAATTCTTAAGCAACTTCCCAGGCTTCCAAGTAGTTTTGGATGATGTCAACCGGGACAGGAAATTCCTCTTTCGGCAACCACCGGCCCAGGCACTGGAGGTCCAGCTTTGTCCGTGACTCACACGTGTTTGCTTTCTTATTTCTGAATGTTCTGGTAAAAGCACTGTAAGTGTATTTACCAGGTAAAACAGATGTACTCAACCTTTTTTAAAACGAAGAGTCAGTATGCTGTCTAATGATCATCATCATGAGATTTCCTTTTGCTTTCTGTCCTGTAGATACAACAGGTAGTGAGAATAAACCTTTCCACAGTCTGGTTCCACAGACAGCTGTGATCAGTATAAGTGTCCCAATGGAAGATGTCTACACTATTTCTGTTCTTTCCTATTCAGGCCACAAAGCTATTATCAGTGATATATATTCGGAAACTAACTACAAACCCCTGAAACAATGGCCCAGTGCATCCACTGTTTTAGCCGGAATGTATCCCTAAATTGACCTGGTCTGTTGGTATTGTATTTAGGGCCTAGGTACTATACCTATTTTCTGGAGCTGTCCTGTCCTTTTTTTGGTCTGGCGTGGTGTGACTGCTAACTTGTGAGGTATACTGTGGCCATATTTTTAAATATTTACTAACTAAGCTGCCATTTTGAATGCCCATATGAATTATACATTACCTATATCATATGAGATATGTTAGTTGATTGTTTAGGGTATTTCCAGTTTAATTGCAATTCGTCTTCTTCTAGTGACACAATTTTTAATCAAATCCTAAACACAAGATTAATATACAGAATGCATACTGTACAGTGCCAGTATATCATATCAAATATCATTGTCTTTTACACTGTGCGTATTGAATTGTATTGTAATATATATATATATATATAATTTGTTACTTCTTCATCAGAACATAATTACAAAAAACTAGAGCCAATCTTTGTGTATTTTTGACATTACAGTCTGACCTATGATTTCCCCACTTAAAGGGAATTCCTTGTCGGGTTGGTGTTATGGCTTTAGATTGTTTGAGCTTGAGACCTTAAAGTGGAACTAAAGTTCTAGTGTGATAAAAATTCACTTGAGCTAATTAAAGTTCTAGTTTTATTATTTCATGATAAGGCAGAGAGTAGAGTCCCCAGTGGATAATAGCTAGTTCTGTTGTAAGGATTGATAAAGCTGCTTTATCAGATTATTGGACTATATCAGCCCAATTCTGATCTTGACTGCCCATAAATATACATTTACAAGAAGACCTGGATGCTGGTGCCAGTTTTCTGGTTGTGGATCTGTATTGCAGGTTTTTTTTCACAACTAGATTATTCAGAATAATTGATTCCTAAACATTGCCACTATAAATTTATGATTGTATGACAGTTTTGTAGGTGTTTATACAGTTGACATTTGCCATTTCAAGTCTCTGTAAAACCTGAAAGCCTTTTCATTTAGCCTTACTTGGGTCACAATCTCCTGAAGTTTTGTCATTCATTTAATTCAGTTTTTTATTTTCAGAAAGGAAATCTGGTATTAAAATACCAATGTCGCCAAAATAGATGTTTGAAGACAAATAAGCACAGATACTTTTTCTAAGTTCGGTAGTACTTAAAATTAGGAGTAAGTACAGAGTTACACAAAGAGCTATGCTGACATGCCTTATACAAGTGAAAAATGAGAATTAACTTTCCAGTAATTTAAATAGCCTAAATTCTTTAGTATGTCCCTTTAGAATATTCAATAAAACATAAAGATAACATATCTAATAATATAACATTTAGTAAAATAAGCATATTTTACATCTTATACAGCTTGTCTGTGATTTCACATTGCTTGAAATGATGCCAAGATTTATAGCCAAGAGGTGTAAACATATAGTTGCACATTCATATAAGTGTATACTTTAAATATGACTAATTAATAGAATATAAAACCCTTAAAGTCTTTAATTTAACTTAGTGATGTTTTTTTTCAGCAATGTCACCTGAGATCACCTAAATACAACGGCCTTTTATGTGTTCGTTGATGGAGACTGCAGTAACAGCCTATTACTGCGTGTGTTCTTTGGATGTCTGCCCATGCACATGTCTGAATATATCTTTTTGGCATGACCCATTCTGTTAGTAGGTTTAGCCAGTTTATTTCTTTGTCAAAATATTTCAAGTCAAACAGATTTATACAAATGAACCAATTAAAATATTGGTAGATATCTGATAATAGTATATTTTTAGAAGATAGACAAACACTTAAACACAATTTTTTAGTAATAAGCTCATCTACCTGTATAAAAGGACTGGTGTGCTCCAACACACTCCAAAAACTTGCAGTATAATATACAATATACAGGTATACATTTGCTTTTATACTTATGTATAGGATCGGTTATAGTCATAGCCACAATAGTGTATTTTATTAGACACTTGACAGCAAGGATAACCAAAGGACCCCCTTAAGGACTGGATGTTTACATTTTTCTTTGTGACTGATATCTGTTTAGTGAAACCAAATAGGTGACTGTTGGGTAATAACCCAGTAATAATGGCCAGGTTATATTTTCGATCACCCACCTCTATTAACCTTCTAAGCAGTCCATTTGTGTCTGGATTTATATGTCTAATAGCGGTACATTTTTTATTTTATTTAGTTTACAGTATAATAATAGTTTTAGTATTAAAAAAGTTGGAAACACAAATCATGTCAAAATAATTAAATAAATATAAAAAAATATTTTTAATTAAAAAAAATATATATATATACTCATACTGTTATACTATACTGTAAAATAAATGTTCATGAAAGACGCTGTATTGCTTTTACACATAAAAAAAAATGTACTCATACTGTTATACTATACTGTAAAATAAATGTTCATGAAAGACAATGTATTGCTTTTACACATATAAATTCACTGTATTGTATTCAATACAGTTATTTTGTATTGAATGCCGGCAACTTACACATGCACCAACGTCACCGGGAACTCTCCAGTGACTCATCGAGTGCAGAAGACGCCGGAGGATGAAGAAAGAAGATGCAAAGTGAGAGAGAAGACGTGAAAGATGACGTGGGACGCCGGCAGATCATGTAAGACTCCATTTACTATTTTTTCCCATAGGTTTACCTACCCTGAGTGTGACTCAGGGTTACCATTCAGGGGGTTGAACTGTTGTGACAAAATATTTTCACTTTTGCCACTTCATTTGCAAAGTTGAATCTACTGCATTCTGTCCTCATGTAACCTCCACTGCCAAAATATGAAGTTGCCACTGTCCAAATAAAAGGATGACTTCTTTCCTAAACCATAAACAATTTAATTTATATATAATGTATTTCCTGTGGTACGTTTGTTTTTGAAGGTAGCACTAACTTGTTCAGGCTTAAAGTATATTAAAGGCTGAAACTTTAGTGAAAGTTTCAGGATTAGAAAATCCCCTGTCAAAAAGTTTTGGCTGTTTTTGTTGCATTGGTTATATTTGCCTTCTTTTCATGTTCCAGGATCCCAAGTAAAGCTAGCAGCCATCACCCAAATAGGAGGGAGGATTTACCCTCTTATTCTGTTCAGACAACTATTTTAAAATTCTGAAATTCCCATTTCTTCTCTCTAAAAAAAAATGGCATGGTGACATGGTAACAGTGCTGACTCAACATTTTAACTTGCACTCATTTAGTGCATGATGGTAACTTTCTGAAGAACCACCAATAATGTAGTACAGGTTTTCTTAACGAGAATTCTGTGGAACCCTAAAGTTTGTGCAGAGGTTGCTATGGGTTCCTTGAGCCATAAGGAATCTGTGCCTCTCAAGTCAGTTTTAATGACACCAATGATCTTTTTGGTTACCTGTAAGGGTGAAATTGTTTCCACTGTTCAGTATAGTAAAAGGCATTTTTCCTTTGACCACCACACTAATGTACTGTGAGCTGTAGATATAGTAATTGTAGCAGGGGTTCCCTGAAGACCTGAAAATTATATAGAGGGTTCCCAGTGTTAAAAAGGTTGAGAAAGGCTGCTCTAGAAGTACTAAGAGTAGCTCTGCAGCAGGGCACTAGTTGTTCAGTATCACATTAAAAATACAATTCTTGCAAAATGGTTACTGCATAAAAAGACACGAAATCTTCATAAATATAATTAGCAATTTTTTTTATCAGCTACATGTTGTGTGCAATAAATAAATACAATTTACCAGTATCTATAAAATTCTGAAAAACAATTACTTTTTTTGTTTACTTTTGTTTTCAGCTATGGAAAAATTGTATCAACTAAGGCAATCCTTGACAAAAACACAAATCAATGCAAAGGTATGTAAAATATTTATATAATATATAAATATAAAAATAAAATATAGTTTTAATGAACATCAATCTGTTTCTGAATAAATGTATGCTGATTATAGAAATGCTAAACAGTACAGCATGTTAAATTTTCAGTTAGCATGGTATTTTTTGGCATGCAACCAACACAGTTTACATAGAAAACACGGTGGTTATAAACAAAAGCATTTAACTATGTTATGCTAGCATTGCTTCATTAGGAAAATGATATGTTGCTGTGACATTTTGTTGGAACGAGTGGTAAACCTTTGGTATTTATAAAACGTATGGTTATGTAACATCATTTAGTTCTATTGCAAAATACCATATAGTAAAATCTGCTTGTAGGCAGCATGACTTTGCCTTCTATAGAATACTATAGAACTAGTTTAAAGTATTATTAAACCTGAACAAATAAAATTGAATGAACAAAAGGAATAAAAAAAAAAAAAAAAAATCAGTAAATCTAGAGATATAGGTAGGTACATTTTTTGTTTCATGAATACTCAAGGATATCCTTCCCACTTTGTTCCTCCCTGTTGAACAGTGAATCTGTCCTAATTTAATAAAGCTCTCCAGGACTGGAGAACATAGACTAGTAGACTTGGGTAGAAAGGCCATACTATTGCTGGTTGTTTAAAAATATACCCGTTTGAATATATATTTTATATCATCAAACCACCAATACCCCCCCTGCCCAGAAAAAAAAACACCAACATTTCAGTTTGTGTTTATGCAACTTGATTGAATCAGCCATGGTTATCTATATACCTTAAGGGTCCAGACAGCAATTCCAGCAGTCTTGGCCTCTCTGTTAGACTTTTAATTTGCTTAAGAAGCATAGAGCTGAGGGGCAAACCTTGAACTCTGACGAACTCTGATATATATCACTACCAATAAATAAATTCTCTTAGACTAATAACATATAAATCCTCTTAGTGTCAACCTATTACAAAAACATTATTTTTTTAGTTCTTTCATATAGTACTGGTAGTAGCACATCCCCTAGAGCTTACAAGTGGACATGGGACCATTTTTATCAATACTAGACTGTCTGAAACTCCCACTGACTGATATGTAATGTCTAAGGCAGCAGTCTCAAAGCAGGACTTGTCTCTCAGCTATCTTTGATATAAATGCATTTGCATTTGTTTCTTAGAAAGCATTACCAAATTTACCCTAGCGTGGTACATATTTTTTCACAATAGGTCTTAATAAATTACCATGCTGGTTTTCATTATTAAAAATATATATATATATATTTATATATATATATATATATATATATATATATATATATATATACACACATACACATATTTACTGCTGGTTGGTAAATAAGCATGTGACATAAAACTGGAGTTAAGTAGTCCACAAATTCCATGTTTGCATTTACAATTTTGCCTCAGTCTCCTATATATTTAAATATATAACTACTTTTTTATAACTATGTAAATACATTTTAGTTCTAGGAAATATCAAAGAGCATTTCCAAAATGTTTATTTTTACACATTTATGTAAAAGCTATAATGTAAAATAACTAATTTAATAACTCTTTCTATTTACTACACAAACGCAATTTGATTTAATTAGTTTTATACACATTGACCTTTGCGTTCATTAGTGCCTTTATATTATAATTATACATACATTACAGTGCATATCTTATGACAATCAGAAAATATGGGATTAATAATTTTTATACACACATATATATATTAAGTGGCAAGGAGGTTTGATCTCCAGCGGTTCCTAAGTTACTTTCATATCTTTGGGTGCTGGCAGAATGAGTAATCTATGTCTCCCTGAAAGGGAATAAAAGGAAGTTAAAATGCCAAACATATAGGCACATTTCACTGAACTTGAATTACTATCATTTACATCTGTCCCCACTGACTGTTTAATTATGTGCATGCAGGTTTACTTGCAGTTGAATGAATACTTATTGCCATCTATATTCCATCCTGATCTTCCATTGTGTATCATAAAGCAAACCGAGCAGCCGGCGGATCATTACATTTGTCAAACAAAATATGCTGCAACTATCATATATTTACTGTTCAATCGCCAGGTCTGGCTCATTCATCCATGTCCAAGTGCCTATGTGATCTTTGTTGAATAATGCAGCCCATTTAGTTGAGAAAGGGTCAGCTTTTGCATTTGTAACCTATAACACACAAATAAAACAAAGTGATGGAGTATGTACTTAGAGGAGCTGGGAGAATAGTTCTATACCTATTGTTTGTCTTTTCTTATTAGTTTATTTATGTGTATAGCATCATTATAATATTTAGCAGTTTAAAGAGTGCATACAACCATTCAAATCAAGTCACTGGGGCTTTTAGTACATAAAAGGAATGAACTAAATTTTAATACCCCCCTTTTGTAAAAGTTTAACATTTTTGCCAAATTTAGTCTTTAGTCTTTAAATAATCAGTCTTTATTTAAATAGTTTAAAAAAACATTGGGGAACGCTTTTTTGTTGAGTTAGATCTTACACTTGTTTTTTACTAATTTTTGTGTGGTGAATCCAGAAATGACCCCAAATTTTTGCTATCACATCCAGTTTTTAGGACACAGGGTACCCTCCTTTTTTGTCAAAAAACATATGCATTTTACATACAATAAAAAAATAATGAAATAACTTGAGTGTACTGTTTATTTACATTTCTTTTGTTCATTCAAATGATTTATTGTTATTCTATGACATTTTTTTTACAATAAGACATTTGAAAATTAATCGGGTAAGCTGTTAAGGTAAAAATTTACGCTTATAGCTTTTCCTGGAGTGTTCAGTGTTAGGACGATCCCGCCGGATGCTCCAACAATAGTCAGTCATCAAATGTACATCCCATCTACCCTGATACCATCCTTCCATGACCTTCAAATCTTGGTGAAATCATTTACCTTGCTCATCACTGACTGCACCAAGGTTTTACAGGAAATTAAAAAAAATGGCAATGCAGAAAATGCATGTTGATGCTCATATTGCAACCAAGCATTTTGTAGCTCTCCAAGAGTTTCTGGACAATTTCTGTGTAATTATTTGCTCGTCTGTTTCCAAGAAAGTACTTGACAATGGCTTTGAATGATAACCAAGCATTCTTTTCGACTTCTGACATTGTCCTCATAAAATGTTCATCTTTGATAAGCTGCCGAATCTATGGACCATCAAACACACCAGCCTTTTTTTTTATATAACGATATTTTTTATAACGACAGGCTAGGAAATGCCAAAATGAGGTAGTTGAAACAGTCTCCTTCAGTTAGCAAAGCCTTAACGAACTGCTTCATCAGACCCAGTTTCATGTGCAGAGGCAGAAATATGATATTCTTTCTATCAACAAGTGGCTCATGTAGAGATTTTGGATCACCTGGTTTTAGGGCAGATCTTGGAGGCCAATTCCTTTCCACCCAATGCCTCTTCTGTCCCAGATATACAGATAACAGGGATACTTGGTGTATCCACGTTGCTGACCAAGAAGGAAGCATACCATTTTAAGGTCAACACAGATGACCCAATTGTGTTGGTGATATTGCAACAACTCAATGACTCTCTTTATGTCTGCAAATTCTTCACAAAGAGAAACTGAATTGCCAGTTGGGACTGACCCAAATATATTGCCATTGTGAAGGAGGACACACTTTAAGCTCCCCTTTGAGCAATGGATGAATACCCGTCATTCAGTTATAGATTGGAATTCCCAATTCCTCCAATAAACTAGGTTTGCTATGACAATGCACAAAACCACTGTCAGTTCTAAAGTACTGCAGAAATGCAATTTCTCTGGTTCGAAAGTACC
This sequence comes from Pyxicephalus adspersus, assembly GCF_032062135.1. Lineage (NCBI taxonomy): Eukaryota > Metazoa > Chordata > Amphibia > Anura > Pyxicephalidae > Pyxicephalus > Pyxicephalus adspersus. The sequence goes on along the minus strand of NC_092862.1, from coordinate 106,577,312 downwards.
TTCGTTCCTTTATCAAGTAAGTTTTTCTTGATGCTAGGAGTTCTGAAGCCTTTTTCGATAGTCCCAAATAACGTGCCAAATCACTCAACTCATGCTGGTCAAATCCCTTACAAACAGAGTCCTCTTCAATTTCAAACTCTTCATCATTATTGTCACCTAGTTCATCACCATAATCATGTTCTTTAAGAGAGGGTAGTGTATCGAAAACCTGCGCTGGGAATTCTCCTGAATGAGCCACTGTGCAAATAGCTGATTGTAGACTAGGAGACTCTATGTTACATTTATTTTTCTTGTTATATCCTGAAGTTTTCACTATACAAAAGTAACAGTCACTGAAATGATCTCCTGGCTCTCACCAAACCATAGTTATACCAAATGGCATCTTATCACGTGTTCCGTTTGTCCACATCCGTAAACCCTCGACACACTGTTTGCACACCTTATGAGGGGCCCAAAACGTATCTTGACCACCACGTTTAACTTTGAAATATGCCAAATAGGCTTGCTCTACAAATGTGCTGATGTTTGCCCTTTGACTGGGAATGGTGAAACTGCCACAGATATAACAAAATGAATCAGGGTTGTTTAGGCACTTACGACTAGAAACAGCAGAACCAGACATGATCTGAAAGAAAGGAAATACGTGTGTAAGTAGAAACATAAAATTTGCTTATTCACTACGTAGAGCAGCACACAACCTCTGATTACACTGTCTTGCAAATGAATAGCCTATACAAATCCACGCTACAGTAATCGCATTATTATGAGCAGTAGGGAAAAAAGCCGACCTGATAAAAGAAAACTAACTGCACTTTTAGAATCAGCATACATATTTTAGTGTAAATAGGCCTAAAAAATGAAGTCAACAAAAAATGGGTTCAAAATTGTTCCCCAGTGTAACTTGTGCTTCAGTAATTGCAGCACAGGTAAGGAAGTGCAGTGTCAATAAGTAAAGCGTTGTTGGGCTTGAGCAGCATGTTGATGCTACAGGTAGGTTCAGTATAGAGATATAATGAAGTAGAGGTGGTTGAATAGATTATGATTCCAATTTTTTAACTACTCTGACCTTGGATGGGGACTCAGGGATTGAGAAATCTGAGTTCTGATCCGAGTTCAGAAGTTAAAAAAAATTGAAAGGATACAATGGTATTTACAAAGGTGCCAGTTTCCACTACTGCTAGGAGAGCAGAACCCAGACCTAAGAGAAAAAAAAATGTTTTACATTGTAAACCAAGTAAAATCACATCAGGTATTTCCAGTTGTACGCAGGTAATGTTTTTTTCCATGGTTGCTAAAAAGTTCACCTGTTTTTTCATATTGTGTGTTTGTAATTTGTTGACTTGTCAACGCATTGTGCTGGTTTTTAAATCTCATTATCGGGTAAAAAAAAGACTGGTAAAAGAAGTAGGCCTTAATAGAGATTAGCAGCCACCAGTAAACCCTCAACTCAAACTAAATCTATTGGGCCTTGATCCAGAATTCACCTAACTATGGGTAGCAGGAAAGAGGGCACCAGCACCACTATCAGGCACACCACAAGTGGAAGCAGACAGAAGTGGATCCCATTATGCATGATCTAACAATTTAGCAAGAAGCAGATTCCTCCTAATCTCCTATGGACTGACTGGCTTGTTTATTATCCCAGTCACAGTAGGTAGTTGAAGACAAGTGAAAGTGATACATTATCCTGGCGTAAACATACCTCCCTGTTCCTAAGGAATTGATAGAGGAGATGTGAGATTACACACAACATTTATTCAATCTGAAGTAGCTGCAAGAGAGAAGTACAAGGAGTAGTGCACTGATAGTATCACAATTGTTATGTGTTGTCTTGGTTCTGCAGCTATTTCTGCTAGTGGTGGTACCTGTGGCAGACATGGTGATGCGGGTAGCAGTAGTGGTGTTGATGATTATGTTTGCTGTGGTGCTGACGGTAGTGGTGTTGATGAATATGCTAGTGGTGGTGCTGGTGGTAGTAGTATATTACAAAAAAAATATCTTGGAAAACAGGTAGATGAGCTGAAGCTGGTAACACATTTTTGGCATGCCCTGGGTCAGCAATAGAAAACTATGATGATATTGCTCTGGACAAAATGGAAACTGGATTGGAGTGATGAGAAGTACGGTGATGGGGATAAAAAAGGAGGTGGATGTAATAAAGGAAAGTTTTTGAAAAGTTGTCCTAGGTTACTAAAATTGGAAAAAGAAAACATTGATTTTTTAAAGATTCAAACTTTAAAAGAAAAAGCTGAACCCCAAGTCACAATTTGTTAATGTTTCAATCATATTTGTCTTGTTTTGGGCACCTCTATAGGGAGGTCATACCATGAAATGTGTCAGTGGAACATGAATTGGTCATACCAAGTTTGTAATGTATCAGGATGAAATCAAATTTATATGAAATAGTGCCATTGTCCAATGAAATCACTGTTTAAGATCCCATGTTGTCTGCAGGTACCTGTAAATTAACTTTGGGGTTAACTGAGTTCAAGTTTGCAGACATAATATCTGCTTGTTCAGAGTGGACAATAAAATGTACAACTTTGTTAAGGCTGTTGGCCCATACTTCAGCTAAGATCTTTATGGATATGGTTAATAGCGTGTGGCAGTTTCAGGATAGGGACTGTGTGTGCCTTGGGTATAAAGGGTACTGGAGCTTGACAGTCATAGGCAATATAAAATGCTTTCAGCATTATTGAAAGCTGGATATCAGCATACCACTTTTACAGCCCATCATGAAGTCAGCTAATAAAGGGTTTTTCTTTGTTCACTAATCTTGTGGAGAGTGAGAGGGAAGTCTAATGTGAGTAAGTACTATGTTTAGGACTAGAGCATGATAGAGTTATCTCTTAATATTGTTGAAAGGCATCAGTGTTCTGGGTTGGCCAGAAAGACTAAAGATTGGCATAAGAGATGATGTTTGATAAAGCAGACTTTCAAGATCATAAAATGCTCCTGTATGAATGATGGATTAGAAAGTACCACAGAAACGTAAATTCTTCTCAATAACTCCTTGAAGGTGTGAAAGTTTCTAAACTGATTTAAATGAAACTGTGGGATGTAATAAGTTTAGGCATGAAATTTCCATGCTGGTTTTGTCATATTTTTATAAAATTAGTTAACTAAATAGAAAAAGCGTATGTGGCAGTATTAACATATGGCAAAAGCAGGTGACTATGCTATTTTGATGCAGAAGAATGGACTTGAATGGAGAAACTGGAGTTTTTTTTATTTCCAGATAGTTTGTATACATCTCCATACATCATCAGGGTGGATAAATACTGCTAAACATAATTAACTTAGCACTGGTGATAAATGGCTTTATTATGAAAAAAATCACGTGGTTCTCCTCTTGGCACTAATAGGTCATAGGAGATGAATCACATTGATAATGGAAAAAGTTATATGCCAGGTAAAGAGGAAGTACAAGGAAAATATCCCTAATGGAGACTTCAATAGCAGAAACATGGGCAGTTGTTTTATTCCCTCCCTTTCTAAACCTTTCAGCTTATCCAAAGCTAGAAAACAAGTTTTTGACTTGACAAAAACTTTTTGGCTGCTTTTATGTGTCTGACAGCCAGCTGGTTGATATGTTTACTCCATTTATAAACTGTTTTCCTTAATAGTTGATTGCAGACACCAAATAATATAAACAAGTAACTGGTCTAGGCAGCAAACATTGATACCATTGGTTGTAGAGTTTTTTCGCTACACTGGTATAATATCTTTAGCAAATCACTACTACAGTAATTCTGTAACCACAGCAAAAATTCAGTAAAATTGTCAGGTCTCAATTTGTACAGGAAATGATTAAACAGCTATTTGTCCTTGGTATGGGTTTAAAGTTTGTTTTATTGCTTTTGTGACCCATAGTTTTGAGGACATTGTATATGGTATTTTGGTATAACGCTGTCTAGGATCAGCTGACCAGCAAAAACAATATCAATATTCATATGATTAATTTATTTACTAAGGAGACAGAATGTGATTTATAAGCATTTATTAGGAACCTTATTTGTAAGGTTGCTCCCTCAATAGGATTAGGACATGACGTGTAAAGTAGCCTCAACTAAAAAAAGTGAAACAGTCAAATACAAATACAATTTTATTTATTTCTATTAACTAGTCAATGTTAAGACTGGTAGTAAAATAGGGTATTCAATGACCATGTCACAGCCATCAATTAGTCAACAGCCTAGCTAAAGCTTTAACTAAATGCTTTCAATTTATAAGAAAAGACTCCACCTAATATTTGGGTTATCAAGGTAGTTCACTATAGCATTCATTCTGTTGATCTCTTAAGGGAATTGCATTTGCTCTAGGATTCTGCTATAATGGAAAGCTGAATACTGAGGATTTACTGTATAAATAAAAACTGACACTTGAGACCCCAGCATATAAAGGTGTAATTTTATGTTCTTTAGTAGTGGTCTTCCTGGGTTTCTAGGTGTTCTCAAATCACTCAACATAACCACTTCACATTGGCATTTAAGCATTACTCTTTTTTGTGTCTAACTTGACAAACTAGTTATCCAGAACATCTCAAATAGCTGTACTAGAAAGCGCACATCTAAGCAGAGTGCCTCTTGTCCTGGTAAGACTATGGCTGTGAAGAACACTTAAACAAGGAGAAACTGCACATATTTCATTGTCACTCTGTTCAGCTCTTTGGCTGAGGTGGCTCCCTGAATGACAAAGGTACGGCACTCTCGCCTGGGGCCTTAAATATTGATTTCAAATTACTCTCACATCTTTCATGTTAGAGTATTGGCTAAATCATTGCAAAATAATCTCTTTTACTTGAATTCCCTTGCAGACATTGTTCACTGAAATATGATTTGGGAAGGAAAACAAATCCCACTGAGTTATATAGTCTTTGTATACTTATGTGTGGGAATATTACTCAACCATTTCATGTTAATAAAAGTGCACTTCGAATGGGATTTTCAAATCATAGCTGCAGAGCCTTGGTTTCACAGCATAGTTTATAGAAGAAATAAAGTGTATAAGCCCTGGGGCCGAAATGAAAACAGATATTTAGATTCTTTTTTTGTCTTTGAGCTGTCACAGTCTGCCTCTATATTACTAGATGTAACCAGAATAAAGTGTAAGGATGCATTGCATATGATGAGCAGGCTTTGCAGTCAATTACTGGCAAATGACTATATAGCCACGGGCACACACGCTATAATTTCACTACTAATGACATCCTTGTCACAAATTCATAATAGTACATGTATTTTAGAAACTTCTTTAACAGGACAGCTCTGATAACCATGATATTTTTTGAATTTTTTGATAAATGTATTCTTTACAAAGAAACAGTTTTTCCGCTTGACCCTTGTAGTGCCAATTCCTGTACAGCATATATATCATATAGTATTGATAAAATGATATCTGGTAACTAATTAACTAATCTGGTTCCTTGATTTGTTGCATCATTATAGTGCTTGTTTCAGAAATGTGTAATTTTGTACTATACATGTTTAGATACAGGTATAACTGGTATGCAACTTGTAGGCATCTGGAAGGTAATAACATTGTCTAACAGAAAAGGCATATTGCAATATATGAAGTCTGCTTAAGACATGATGGCACAGCACTGCATTAGCAGCAAGCTAAATTACACTGTAATAAGCAAAGGCGGGTCTAGAGCACAGTACTTCATAAAGTTTACTTACAAAGGGTCTGTACACAATATCATCTAACCTTTGAGACACACATTCACAAGACCCCAGTAAGATACATCTACAATGGCTGCAATCTTACAATTTGCCTCATCTCAAACACTTAAAAAGTTCATAGGAACATGAAAATCATCAAGGACACAATTTGCTAGCACACATTAGTCTTTTGTTTCCTGTAGACTACCATGACTACTAGTATACATATTTTCCTCAACGTGGTGGTGGTAACACTACAAACATTTCTGGGTCAGTCTGTCATATTTGAAACTAATATAGAGACCCATTTAAAATTCCAGACATTTAGTCAGCCACAGAAAACCAAATAACTCTGCACTGCATCTCTTTTAAAGTGGTCATGCTGGTCCATTGCTGTGCAAAAAGGATAATATGGTGACCTTTGCTGCTCAAGTTGTTACTGACAGGGTTTTTTAGATTAAAAACATTGTAAAAATAGTTGAAATAAAGAGCAAGTTTTGACAATGTTTGTTTCTTAAGTTCTTAGTAATCTTAAAAATTAAAAAAAAAAACAAGAAAAAAAAAACACATAAAAAATACCATCCCTGAAATAAATGAAAAAAATATGAACGTTTTATCCCAGGCAACATAAAATAAAATAGAAATGTTTTCCTATAGATACAGTTTCCTAGCCTGACCCTTGCAACAACTTCAAATTCACTAACAGTATGGCTACTCTGTTTTATACTGAGGGGGCTGAGTTAACTGTAAGCCCTTTTATCAGTCTTTCTAAGCTGAATGGTCATAGTTCAAAGGCGATGCCAAAACAATGATTTTTAAATGAATTTTCTGAGAATATATGCATAAATTCATTGGGAACACTAATCCATAAAATTCACTGTGAACCCATGGTTATGATAAAAGTGTTAAGAATATGTAATGTTTATTGTCCATAGTATGGGCACAGGTGCATTGTATAATCTAAATTACAGCAGAGTAGTGATGTCTCACTGCAAGAATAAGTGACTCTGTCAGCACGATACAGTATATAAAAAACACTCCTTATACTTTTCTGGTGCTTTTCTTTATACTGTTCTGGTGGTCCAGTTTCTGAAGAGCCACTGGTATAAATTTGTCCCAGCCACTGAAAGTATACTCAAATTGGATAGACCAACCATCCACAAGTCCATCACTCATAGTTGTTCCTCCTACTGATTTCCTGTAAATCCTGTGTTGATATTTTTATTCTTTGTGTGTTTGATTTAACATCGTTAAAAGTGCTTTTTTAATCAATAGTTTTTTAAAATATGTGCAAATATATACTGTATAAAGCATTGTTAACTAAAATATTAAAATTATGTTTATTCCTTTATTACCACTGTTGCAACAATTGTTTAATTTTTCCAATAGATGCTGTTTTGCAAAAAGAAACTTGTCATGTTTGGAAATAGTGCAAATAGCAATGACCACAAGAACATTTTACTAAATGAGTGGTGACTGTAGGAAATGACTGTGCTCTCTGCAATCCCATTTCCTGTATAAAAGATAGTTTTGGTTCGATATGGAAAAAGCTGTATGTTATGTTACACAATAGCCGATCATTGACATAAAAAATAGACAGTGCTCAGATCGTTCAGGAAAAGTGTTATACTACACAATCAATCTGTAAGAGGAAACTTTTCTTGTTATATTATTTTACAGATACTCATAAGGTTTGATCTACAAAGCATATTAGCTTAGGTCAGATATGGTCATACATTAAAGCTAGCAGAGTGGGAAATGTAGGAGTATTGTCATAAAAGTGCAGTACAGCTAGTAAATCAAACAAAAATGTATTTTGGGATTATTATTGAGCTTAGCCGGGGCTGAAGTGGATTTCCCCAAATTTAGTTATAATTATCATCACTGGTCAGAGATGTCAATCTGGCAAATCTATTAATTGTCATGAAATTTTTGTGACTTTAGGCCAGGTTTCTTTTTCCTAATAATTGACTTTAGGCATTGTGAAGGGGTGTGTTTGACTGCTAGAGACTGCTGTTCTTTGTGTTGAGCAGCAGTTTGGACTTTAATTTTGTTGCCAACACAGGACAATTAAAAAACCTACAGAACATATATATGATATATTAAAAAAGACTCAGCAGTTATTATTGTTTATATAGCCTGACTGCATTACAGGAATAAAAAAAAGCTTAAATTAGACTTATTACAGCAGCTCTTCCACAATACCGGTCTTACATCATATTTATAAACCATTTAAACACCTGCCGAACAATAACAACACTATCCAAAATAGCACTGTTTTCTGTAGTCAGTTAAAACTGCTCCTATGCGGCCTTCATAAAGCACTACTGTGTACTGTCTCCTTGTTAACCAATGTGCTAAATTCTGGACAGCAATCACTTTGACATTTTACATTTTACTGTTTCTGCATCTGCAAAACATTACTGTTAAGGAATTTCTAGTGAAATAATGGTTGATTCCTTCACAGGAGCTTCAATATTATGTCACAGTAACGTGTTTTATGGATGCATCTTTACTACACCAGTACGCCATGTACAGGAAAAAAATAAAATAGAGAGGCATTTATACCTCCATGGTCTCCCCAAAAATGAAGTATGAAAGATGCATGTACATTTAGAATTGTAATATGGAAAACATCAAATTTGCCAGCTGCATCTTTTGAGAAGTATTATTAAAGAGATTTATGTAGTATTTTTACTTATAGTGTATCTAAACCCCAAATACAAAATGCTATATATTGTAGCTTACTGGTCCGTGGATGTATTGGCCGGGTGCCCTAATTTTCACCCAGAGATTCTTCCATACCAGACTACTAGTTAGGAGGTGCTACATTGTCACCCTAAGAAATGTATTTTAGGATTACAAAACATCTTTCACTATCCTTATCTTCATGATTTATGGAGAAGGGATTGTGTGGTTTACAGATAATAATTAGAATGATCTTATTAGAATGTTTAAGATTTAGGTCCAGTGTGCAGTCCTTACATCTAATAATTGGGAGGCTGCAGTATTAAACATGTCTGTTCTTGGGTTTGAATATATGGTTTATTATTAGCATAGAATTTTAAAATAAACAAAGCCACCAAGTAGATTATAGAAGTAAATTATTACGATGTGAAATTTCACACTTACCTGAATAAAAACTGCATCTCCCCACATACAGTATAGTATTAAAGATACTTAAGCATGTAAACACCAAAAGTATATGTCTACATTCATGGATTTTTCTTCTATTTTGCCCTTATCTTTGTTGAAACTAGGGAACTGCCCAATATGGACACAAATATGGTGGAGTGGATTGGTTTGTTCTGAAACATTAGATCTCCTCATATATGACTATCCTTTTGGTTCAAGCAGACAATAGTTGACAGTCCCCCCCCCACACACACACACACATTTACAGTGAGGGATCTGGCACATAGCAATGACCAAATACCCTATAATATTTGTCTAAAACCCTGCAGTGTGTTAAAGTTTAAAATAAAATGGTAGCTGGTCTTAAACCCAAGGTAGTCTTGAACTTCATCCCAATTAAAGGGTAGTCTAATCTAATCTGCACAGTTTTCTGTCCTGTTATCCAACTAGCATGAGCAAAAATATTGTCAGAAATAGGAAATATGCTTTCATTTATGATTAAATTTACTATAGGAAAGAATTTACACAAAGAGCTTTCAAACTTGCTATTTTATCTTTCTGAATGTCCTTCTTTTGCTCTTTTTTATATTTATTAAATCTTTTTATCCCCCTTCGCTAGCTTAGACCAAATCCACAGTAGTAGCTGCATCTGCTAAGTGCAGCATTTGACCTACTTATTTTCAGCTAACCACAGCATCATACCGTGTTCAATAGGTAGCACCTTCCTTTACAGTTGGCTTCCCTTTAATGTCCTTTCAGTACTTTAAGAGACATTAGGCCAAGAAAAAAATAAAATAAATTTACAATAAAAAGCTATAAAACGACATAAAAAGGTTTCCTTAATATGAATTTTGGTTCTACTTGATATCCATTGACTCCATGCATTCCTCATTCAAAATTAATTTAATTCTTTTAGTTGAGTCTTCTTTAATATTTTAGTCATATACCCTAGCACCATTCTCTTAACCACCTGGCCCGCAAACCCGACCTTGTTTCGGGTCTATAGGTTTTGCAAAAATCGATAAACCCGAACTTTTCTCACTGTCTAAATCCCCTCACTTACCTGGTCCCCGCTGCGATGATCCAGCATCCATCGAAAAAAAAAAATACCTTCTCCCCGCAGCTCCTCTGGACACGTCTTCTGTCTTCTTTCTTCATCCGGCGAGTGCAGTGACGATCACCGGGGTTTCCCGGTGACGTCGCTGCATGCGTCGGTGCGGGCGGGAAATTCAAAATTTTGTATTGAGTTCCTTTGCATTGAACTCAATACAAAAAAGCTGTATTGTGTCCAATACAAAGAAATCCTTATATAATATATAAATAATTGTATTATATATATATTATATAGGCTACTGTACATTACATTATACATATATTATATTTTTTTTTTAAACTTTTTTTAAAGATTTTTTTTTTTGTTTGTTTTATAAAAAAAAATTTATTATTAAATTTATAAAATTTTGGACATATTTCGGTGAGTAAATTATAGCCTACAATCTAAAATAAATTTCCATGCAAAAAATTTAACACTTTTTGCATAGAAGTACAGAAGTTTGGAAAGAATTAGAACACCCGGCGTTTGCGTATGCGTCCCTCGGCAATTTCTGATGATGTCTGTGCATGCGCCCGTCGGTGGGGGTTGTAGCGGGAAATTCAAATATTTTGTATTGGATTCAATACAAAGTCCTGTATCCAATCCAATACAAAATAATGCAAAATATATTTATGTGGTTTTGTCTATAGGTATGTGATGTTGGACTGTTGGACACTAGGGAGGTGTTTTAGAAAAATATATTACTATACAGTATACCGAATCATCGCATTTTTAGTATTTTTGATTTATTTATGTATTCTTGTTTAAGCTGATTATTGTGTAATTTATTTAATTTTATGAAAAGTATTTTTTTTTTTTTTTACATGATTGTGTGTTTCAAACATTTTTTATATTCATGATATTTACTAGACCCTTGTTCGGACATATTTCTGTAAGTTACAGGTCTACAATTTAAAAAAAAAAATTCATGAAAAACAGTGTACCGCTTTTGGTACAGAAATCTAGACATCAGTGTAACGCCCAGGTGGTTAAGCCAGAAATGTTGCTAACAAGTATTTTGCAACAGCATTACTGAATAGTGTAATCAAATGTTAAAACATACCCCAGTAATTGGAATACAATGTTAAAATAGTTTATTTCACTCCTGGTTATGTGTCAGGAAGGATCGATCATTGCAGCACTTGATGAAGCTCAAAAAGCTTCTCAATAAACAATTCAAATTATTTACGACCACTTTGAACTATTTCAATTAATAATTTAACACAGGCTCTGTGGTGTGATGTCTGTATTTAAAAAAAGTATACATTTCCAGAGCAAGTTTCTTGGTGCATGGATGAATAGGTTCCTTTATTGTGAGGTTCTTGCTTCCCCCAGGATTTTTTGGGTCTATGTGGCTTCCATAGCAGTGATAATCTCTCCATGAGCGAAAAACAGCACAGAGACCATAGGGAATCAAGCAATGTGGGAGATTCTTTCTCTACCTCTTTTTTCTACTATTCTGCATCACGACAAACGAAATACTGGCTCATATCCAGTGACATACTGACAACCTAAATGACAATATGTTGTTTATATATCAGCTAATACACCAACAAGATCACTTTGAAAATAAAAATATGTATATCAATCTCGGAGGACAGAGAAACTTAAGAGTTTAAGGATTACCTTTAATGCAATTCCTATGTGGCACTACCTAATGTGTTTAGGCACATTTTAACTTTGGCATATTCATTCTGGATGATCATGGAAGCCTTCTTGCCAATCACAGCAAGTACAGATAGCGTTTCCCAATATTCTACAGTACTTTTTCTTAACCTTTTTAACATGGGGAACCCCTTGAGATAACTTTGAGGTCTTCAGGGAACCCCTACTTTAATTACTAATATACACAGCTCAGAGTATAATAATGTGGTGGTTGTTTGGAAGTATACAGTGCTGACTAGTGGGAATACTTACGAATAGCCAATGACCCTTACAGATAACCAAATACCTTTTTAGATCATTGGTATCTCTTAAACTGATCTGAAAGACACAAACACCTAATTGCTCAAGGAACCCATAGCAAACTCTGGAAAAACCATAGGGTTCAATGGAACTCTGGTTGAGAAACACTGCCCTACAGTCTACCACAACTGTGCAGCAGATTCTGGGGTTGTGAGTATTATACTTTCTAGTTCTGTTACATGGCAACAGCAAAATCAGTGTAGTAGTAATTAGGGATGAGCGAGGGAGATTTTTTGTAGTCAGGTAAAACTATACTTTCGATAATTTCGATCTCGCCGAACACGTAAGCGGGTGCGGCCTTGTGATTCACCATGAGGTCATGTTCTTGCCGAACGAACGAGGGAAAAAACCTGGGGCTGTAAAGGCTACTATTTCTGGCGAGAATCTTGGCTGGAATGTAATCATTTGCTCCCAGGATGCACAGCACGGCCCAGCAGCCAATCAGGAGAGATCTGAGCACAGGCATATATACAGGGAAGGAGGGGGGGTTAGTCACTCTATCTTGTGTTCTGTGTGAAGGATAGAAGCAGGGACAGACCTGGATTGTGACAGGGACAGGTTAGGAGGCTTCTATATATCTGTATATATGCAGATATTTCAGTTTTTGATGCTACCTGTTCCTATCTACGAAAGAAGCCCGTTTGGTACTACTACTATAAACTACCTACTATAAAAAAAATACAAATTTTTTCAGTCTTTGATACCTCATGCTATTTACCAAAGAAGCCGGTTTGAGACAAAAACATTTCTGTCCTACTATAAAAAATACAGATATTTCAGTGTTTGATACCGCTTGCTATTTACCAAAGAAGTCCGTTTGGTACAGAAAAAAATTCTGTTCTACTATAAAAAAATACAGATATTTCAGTAACTGATAACTCCTGCTATTTACCAAAGAAGCCCGTTTGATACAGAAAAATCTGTCCTACTATAAAAAATACAGATATTTCAGTGTTTGATACCGCTTGCTATTTACCAAGGAAGACTGGTACAGAAAATTTTTGTCCTATTATAAATAATATATAGATATTTCAGTGTTTGATACCTCTTGCTATTTACCAAAGAAGACTGTTTTTCACAGAAAAATTTCTGTCCTACTATAAAAAAATACAGATATTTCAGTGTTTGATACCTCTTGCTATTTACCAAAGAAGCCTGTTTGGTACAGAAAAATTTCTTTCCTAATTTAAAAAAATTATAAATATTTCAGCACTTGATTCCTTTTGCTATTTACCAAAGAAGCCCATTTGTTACAGAAAAATTTCTGTCCTACTATAAAAAAATACAGATATTTCAGTGTTTGAAACCATTTGCTATTTACCAAAGAAGCCCATTTGGTACAGAAAAAAATTCTGTCCTACTATAAGAAATACAGATATTTCAGTAACTGTCAGTACTCTATTCACTAAAATTGTACACTTCTGGGTGGCATTGATGATGCACTACACCCAGCTCTAGATGCCAGTTACTAATGCGGTCCCCGCTCCGTCTCAGGGCCCACCGTCTCCTCCTGCTGCTGCTGCTGCGGCCTGTCAGTACTTCAGTCAGTAAAATTGTAAACTTCTGGGTGGCATTGACGATGCACTATACCCAGCTCTGGATGTCAGTTACCAATGCGGTCACCACCGCCTCCTCCTCCTGCTGTTGATGCCGAAATTTTGCAGACCCATCAGAAGTTTAAGGAAATTTTTGCGAGACTGTCAGAGGCCTTCTCGCTCATCCCTAGTAGTAAGAAAAGCAGATTTTGTCTATCAAGAATCTCTTGGATGGTAATCTTAATATACTGGCAACAGTATACCTCCCTAGTACATATCAGGCTGTGTTTTTGGAAGCAGTCTCCACTTAGCAGATCTATTTTGGTTATGCATATTTAGAGTATTTACCGTTAGACTTGAATATTGTAAACCTAAGACCAAAAAAAAATTTTTTATGCTTTATACTTTGTCACTGCTGCAACAAAACAAACATTTGCATGCACAGCTCAGTGTATGAACCCGGCAGAACTGGCTGCCATGAATGAATGAATGAACTTCCATTCAGATGCGCACGATAAATACCCAAACCAGGAAAAATACAAGAGTTACGATAGTGGTGCTGGCAATGTAGAGTGGACAGTTGTCTAGTTCCCTTTTAGGCATGCCTAGCATCCCTGTCGGTTTCATATACTTTTTCAGTGCCTTGTTGTAAACTTTGTATTCCATTGTTAATGGTAAGTCCCATTTCTCAAAATGTGCATGTTAAAAAAAGTAAACATTTCCACTGCAACCATTACCTAGCTTTTATGGCTTACTCTAGTAAAATAATGCGTTATATTTACATACTAAAGCTGTTTTCACCTAGTCATTATAAATTGTGCTCACTATCATAACCACCTTTTATTTATTTGTATTGTACCCTATAATAAAATTCTTAGTTTTTTGGGGACTCTCTATTTAAACAGCTTTTGACAGATTGGTCTCACTATGTGGTTTCTCTTCCAAGGAACAAATAAGAGAACACTACCTAAACTGACTGTTGTGTTGTATTGTTTGCGGAAAATTTAAAAGTTCAAAAGAATTGTGCAGTGCTCCTTATTTCTTCATAACTTATTTCTTGGAAATTCAGCACTTCCCCCAGCTCAACAGATATGACATCAATGGTGAAAGGGAGAAATATATGTGGTCCCAAAGCATATATCCACCATAATATTATATGAGTTACACATATTTGGTACTTTTTTCAGTTATGATAAGTAAATAAGTTTAGTTTATATCACTTTCCACGTAATGTACACTATCACACCTGACATTTACTCTGATTATATACACTTACTTTGATTTACATTTTTCACCTGAATATCATTATGTTTTGGGAAACTTTATAAACATGAAACTTTAGGTCTTTTGGTGAATGATCAGTTTCAAATCATAGAGTTCAAGGACATTTTTATAACATCCAGCTGCTGCCTTTTTAAGGTTGGCCTGTGTTTTTGTGTGGATGATATGGGCTGTTGTACTCTTTTTCTAAAAAATTAATTCAAGGCGTCTCAGACTGTTATGTTTGTCTGACTTGTTTTAGATGTTTATTTCAAGCTGTTTGCGCAGTATCTCTTGGCCTAATGTGTAGAGCTGGAAGCCTTTACACTTCTCAACAAGATTTCCTAAGTAATCTTCCTGAGTTCAAAAAGTCATAAAAATGGCAAGAACAATATATCCATATAAATATTCATTGTTTTTCTCATTTCTCCTCTAATATCTCACCTTTTTACTTGAAGATATATTTACTTGCCAGCAGATGCAATGATCAATTTGTTATTACATAAATAGCTACTCTATAGGTTCTCCCTTCCTGTATTTGGAATAGGGTTTTTTTATGAATTTTTTGTTGTTTTATAAAGGGCTCAACTCTTCTCTCACTTGTTCAGACAAAATAGTAAAAGAAAATCTGGGTTCTTTTTTTTCTTTTTTCAAATATGAAATGTACAATATTTTGTGAGACCTCAATGTTATGCCTTAATGACCACCATTCTTTTTTCTGTTTCATGTATGTTTTATAGTTAATATATGACTAGAGACTTTTTTGCAAGCCTGTGATTCAATTTTATTAGTTGAGGCTGTGTTTTACTCATCTTATTTGATTTGCTGATTGTAACCAATATTAAAAGCGATTTATGGATAAATTCAGGCAATTGAAAGGGTTCACAAACTTTTCTATGTAATTGTATTTATGTGTATACATAATGGGTAGTATTTCCTTTTTGATTTCCTGATTGGATATCAAACTTTTTATTCACAGCCACAGAAAGCTAAAGACCATTTTACTCTGGCAGACCTCCAAAACTTGGTCTGATTGGGCAGTTTATCAAAACATAAAGCAGAAAAAGTATTCTTTAACTTGGACTTCTTGTCCTTACCTACTTCCCACTGACCTAAAGATAACCTTATGTTTGACATAGTGCCAGTACGTTATTGTGCTTTAAGTTCATATTTAAGGTTTTGGAAAAATGAGCCCACTGAATAATATCAGATGATTTACCAGTCCAAAATAAGTATTATGTTACATTATGTAGCTTGTTCATGTGTAAATTTTACTTATATCAGACAAATGGGTTGCTAGGCAGTGACCAAGCAGTTCAAAGACATAAATTGTGTGTGGTATACTGTTAGGTCCATAAATATTTGGACAGAGACAACTTTCTAATTTTGGTTCTCTACATTACCTCAAATAATTTTAAATGAAACAACTCAGATGCATCTGCGGACTTTCAGCTTTAATTCAATGGGTTGAACAAAAAGATTGCATAGAAAAGTGAGGAACTAAAGCCTTTTAAACACAATCACTTCATTTCAGAGGCTTAAAAGTAATTGGACAAATTAAAAAGCTGAAAAAAAATGTTAATTTTTAATACTTGGTTGAAAACCCTTTGCTGGCAATGCTGGTTTAGTCTTCAACAAGTGAAATGCATGCTCAATTGGGTTCAGATCAGGTGACTGACTTGGCCATTCAAGAATACTCCACTTTGCTTTAATAAACTCCTGGATTGCTTTGACTGTATGTTTTG
This sequence comes from Pyxicephalus adspersus, assembly GCF_032062135.1. Classification (NCBI taxonomy): domain Eukaryota; kingdom Metazoa; phylum Chordata; class Amphibia; order Anura; family Pyxicephalidae; genus Pyxicephalus; species Pyxicephalus adspersus. Next base: position 106,560,916 of record NC_092862.1, on the reverse strand, counting down.
GGTCATTGTCCATCTGTATTATGAAACGCCTCCCAATCAATTTAACTGCATTTACCTGGATTTGAGCAGACAGTATGGCCCTGATTTATAAAATCTCCAAGACTGGAGAGAATACACTTTGATCGGTGAAGCTGGGTGATCCAGCCTGGATTGGATCTGGTCCAAGATTCAAAACATTTGCTAGCAAATAGCAAATGATTTTAAGGAATCCATTCCAGGTTTTCTGGATCACCCAGTTTAACTGATCAAAGTGTATTCTCTCCAGCCTTGGAGAGCTTTAGTAAATCAGGGCCTATGTCTCTGAACACCTCAGAATTCATTCGTCTGCTTCTGTCCTGTGTCACATCATGGATAAACACTAGTGTCCCAGTGCCACTGGCAGCCATGCACGCCCAAGCCATCACAC